>NC_058523.1:281204834-281504834 GCF_904849725.1 Hordeum vulgare subsp. vulgare | reverse complement strand
ATTTGTCTATATTCTTGAGCAGCAGGGCATCATTCTGGATTGCTAGATTCATAATGCCTAAACCCCCTTTATGTTTGGGTCTGCACACCAGATTCCGCGCAACAAGGGAGGGTGCATGATCTTGACCATTTTTCCTCCAGAGGCATTGTCTTTGAATTCTTTCGAGCTGTTTTAGTATGCCTCGTGGGATATCCAAACTGCATAGAAAGAAGATTGGAACAGAGGACAATGCTGAGTTTAAATACTGTAACCTTCCCCCTAGGCCAGGAAAGATGAACTAGCACTTAGTCTTCTCTCCATGTTGCCAACCAGTTGCATGAGGTCAATAATTCTTGGTTTCGTTGTCCCAACTGGAAGCCCAAGGTATGTGAAGGCTAATGATCCTATTTTACAGCCAATGGAGTCAGCAAGGGCTTGGAGATGCTGTTGAGAAATGTTGATAGGCAGAAGGGCAGACTTATGATAACTTACTTGTAGCCCAGTGGATTGGGAGAAGAGCAAGAGCATTTGCTTGAACTGCAGCAGTTGAGTTTCTTCAGCAGGGAGGATGATAAGGGTATCATCAGCATATTGGACTATAGGGAAATCCTTATCATGGCAAGGGATGGGCAGCTGAATCAGTCCATCCCTCATGAACTTGATTGCAGTACGTGCATCTAGCTTTTTGATTGGCTTGGCCTCTATCCGCTTGGTGAATTTGTCGACTGCAACCAGCAAATGAGTGAATCCGCCTTGTCCTGTTCGGAAGGGTCCGACCATGTCCAAGCCCCACACAGCAAATGGCCATATGAGGGGGATTGTCTTCAGAGCAGACGATGGCTTGTGCGATTTGTTGGAGTAAAAATGGCAACCTTCGAAGTGGTCCACACTCTCTTTGGCCATTTCACTCGCACATGGCCAGAAGAATCCAGCTCGGAATGCTTTGGCAACGATAGCCTTGGAGGACGCATGATGACCACAGGTTCCCGAGTGGATTTCCTCCTAAATCAGTCGGCCTTCCTCAGGGGAAATGCACCGCTGAGCTATGCCAGTCACACTTCCCTTATAGAGCTGATCTCCCATGACCGTGAAGGCCTTTGACCTACGGACGTTCTGTCTAGCTTCGTCTACATCTTCGGGTAGCTCTCTCGTCAGGATGTATGCGATATACGGTACTGTCCACTCCGGCTTGACCACTCGAATCTCCATGATTAGATCGACAACTGCTGAGATTTCCACTTCAGTCGGATCAGATGTACTTGCAGGCTGAGGAGGTTCTTCAGTGAATGGATCTTCTTGGACCAAAGGAGCATGTATGTGCTCTAAACAAACATCACTGGGCACAATTTTTTGAGTGGACGCAATTTTCGCCAACTCATCAGCAGCTTGATTATTCAATCGAGGAACTTGATGAAGTTCTAAACCTTCAAATCTTTTCTCAAGCTTTCTTACTGCGTTACAGTACCCAGTCATGGCAGGGTTTCTCACATCCCACTCTTTCATCACTTGATTAACCACTAGATCCGAGTCACCGTATACCATCAAGCGTTGGACGCCGAGTGAGATGGTAATACGCAACCCGTAGAGGAGAGCTTCATACTCCACCTCATTGTTAGAGAAATCAAAGTGAATCTGCAATACGTAACTGAGCTTGTCGCCCTTCAGGGATATAAGAACTACGCGTGCACCAGAACCATTGAGCATCTTTGAGCCGTCAAAGAACATAGTCTAGTGTGCCGAGTGAGTCAGAGCTGGTTGTTGTTGTTCTACCTGTTCGGCCATGAAATCTGCCAGAGCTTGAGATTTGATGGCTTTCTTGGCTTCGAACTTTTTGTCGTAACATAGTAGCTCCATTGCCCATTTCGCCACTCGGCCCGATGCATCCCGATTATGAAGGATTTCTGACAATGGGGCATCGCTGAGAACAAACACCGAGTGATCTTGAAAATAATAAGCCACGTTCTTTGCAGTCATGTAAATCCCATAGAGAAGCTTCTGATAGTGGGGATATCTCTGCTTGGAAGGAGTCAATACCTCAGAAACAAAATATACTGGGTGCTGAATCTTATAAGCCTTGCCTTCCTCCTCTCGTTCGATTGTTATGACTGTGCTGACGACTTGATTTGTAGCCGCGATGTATAAGAGGAGTGGGACTTTGTTGTACGGAGCAGCAAGAACTGATTGGGTGGATAGCAGAGTCTTTAACTCGACAAATGCAGCTTCTCCTTCGGGAGTCCACTCGAAGGTATCTGACTTCTTCATGAGTCGGTATAATGGTAAGGCTTTCTCTCCGAGTCGAGATATGAATCTGCTTAATGCTGCCAAACATCCTGTAAGCTTCTAAACATCGTGTACTCGCACAGGGATTTTCATTCGTACGA
Organism: Hordeum vulgare subsp. vulgare; assembly: GCF_904849725.1. NCBI lineage: Eukaryota > Viridiplantae > Streptophyta > Magnoliopsida > Poales > Poaceae > Hordeum > Hordeum vulgare. Next base: position 281,502,474 of record NC_058523.1, on the reverse strand, counting down.
TTGCCCTAATATTTTGGGGGTTAATATTGATTCCTCGTTCGGAAAAAAGAAAACCGAGTAACTTGCCGCTAGGGACTCCGAATGTGCACTTGGCTGGGTTGAGCTTGATGTCGTACCTTCGAAGTTTGGCAAATGTTTCTGCCAAGTCAGCCAGCAGGTCGGAACCTTTGCGTGACTTGACTACGATATCGTCCATGTATGCCTCCACATTCCGACTGATCTGATCGAGGAGGCATTTCTGAATCATGCGCATAAAAGTAACTAGCTCATGCATTCTTGAGACCGAATGGCATAGTGATGTAGGAGAAGCACACAAACGGGGTGATGAAGGACGTTTTTATTTCATCTGGGCCATACAGACGGATCTGGTGGTATCCAGAGTAAGCATCTAAAAAAGACAATTGCTCACATCCCCAGTCGAGTCGATAATCTGATCTATGTGTGGGAGCGGGAAGTGGTCTTTCTTAGGCACCATGAAGACATTCGCGAGCCACTTGAATGAACTTTGCCTCTAGGAGCTTAGCCACTTCCTCGCTGATTGCTTTCCTCTTCTGCGTAGTGGACCGATGCATATGTTCCTTGACAGGTCGAGCTTTGGGGTCGACTCTCAGTCAGTGCTCAGCCAGTTCCCTGGGCACACCAGGCATGTCAGCGGACTTCCATGCGAAGAATTCCCAGTTCTTACGGAGGAATTGGATGAGCTCGGCTTCCTATTTAGCATCAAGAGTTGTTGAGATGTTGTTCGGGTCGGCGGTGGGATCCGTCGGGTGGATCTTGACTTTCTTGATTTCGCGTGCCGACTGGAATGGAGACTCACAAGCTGGCTCCTTCAAGCGCATCAGTTCGGCGGGGTCTGTTTTTTATCCGTACTCATCAAGCTCCGCCATTGCCAGCTGCTGGTCGGAGATCCTGGAGCCCTGCTACAAACACTCTTCTACCCTCTGCCGATTGCGGTGATGGTGATGTCTCCCTTTGGCCCTGGCATCTTCATCTTCAGATAGACGTAACATGGTCGGGCCATGAAACGTACATATGTTGGACGACCAAGTATGGCGTGGTAGGCACTCTGGAAGTCCACCACCTCGAACGTGAGTTTCTCTTTGCAGAAGTTCTTGTCAGAGCCGAAAACGACGTCTAACGCGATCTGGCCGAGTGACTTGGCCTTCTTCCCTGGGATCACTCCGTGAAACTGCATATTGCTCTCGCTGACTTTGAACATCGAAATGCCCATTCCCTTGAGAGTGTGGGCGTACATGATATTCAAGCCACTCCCTCCGTCCATCAACACCTTGCGGAGTCAAACTCCTTCAACCCCTGGATCGACCACAAGAGCCTGACGTCCTGGGGTGGGTACATGGGTCAGATGATCCGACTGGTCAATGGTGATGGCAGTCTGCGACCACTTGAGATATGTTGGGACGGAAGGAGCTGCCATGTTGACCTCTCGGTTGACCACTTTGAGTCGACTCTTGCTTTCGATGTTAGAAAGATCATCAGAGTGGCATGGACGTTTGGAAAAGGGTCTTCTTGCTCATCGTCCTCCTTCTCTTGGTCTTTCTCACTCAACTGATCCTCTCCAAATTTCTGGATCAACAGCCGGCACTATTGAGTGGTATGCTTAGGCACTATAGTGTTGCCTTCTTCATCTATTTTCATGTGGATTGCACACGGCTGATCAAGGACATCTGGTCCCGAATGCTTTTTGAATTTCTTGGGGGGAATTTACTCTTCCCCTTTCCCTTGAACTTTCCTTCTCCCAGAGTGGTTGCTTCTGCCAGTGGTGTGCGCTCCACCTTCTGCTTCTGCTTTCGGTTGGAATTGGCATGTCCGTCGACTGCTTTGCCTTTGTCGCTGCGGAGGCGGTCTTCTTCTTCCCCATTGGCATAGCGGGTTGCTATCTCCATCATCTTGCTCATGGACATGTCTCCTGTCCGACCGAACTTCAAGTACAGCTCTCGGTACCTGACGCCTGCTTTGAAAGCGCAGACGGCCTGATGCTTGGTGACATTCTATACCGTGTGGTGGAGAGTGGTCCAGCGCTGGATGAAATCGCGCAAAGACTCACTCGGCTTCTGGATACAATGTTATAGCTCGGTGAGACCAGCAGGGCGCTTGCAGGTGCCCTCGAAGGTCTTGATGAACAATCGGGCCAGGTCTGCCCAACAGTATATGCTTGAAGGAGCTAGTTGATTCAGCCGAGCACGGGCCGAACCATCCAGCATCAGGGGCAAGTGCTTCATTCCGACATTGTCATTGCCGCCACTGATCTGAACTGCCACTGGGTAATCATCTAGCCATGTTTCCGGCTTGGATTCTCCGGTGAACTTGCTTATTACGACTGCCAACCTGAAGTTGGGGGGAATATCAGCAGAGCGGATTGCTCGGCTGAATCACTCGGGGTCGGACATGACAGAGCCACTTCTACTCGGACGATCACCATCGTATCCGTTATGGTGGGCTCGGCCTCTATCAACTCTCTTCTGAGTGAGATAGTCTCTTACATCACGCCTTTGGTCGTGTTCATCGCCCACCGATTGCCTTTCATCGTAGTGCCGGGGCACATATGAACCACTCCGCGGAGGAGAGCATGAACAATGACGATCATCGCGATTGAACCGAGGGGGAAGCAGATTCCGCCCCTCGTCTCTGTATCGATCTTCTCGGCGACCTCCTCCTCTGCGATGCTGGGGAGAACCCGGGTAGTAAACCGACCGAACTGTGTCTGCTCGGACGGAATTGCTGTGCAGTTTGTTGTAAGACTAACAAACAACGGAATTCTACTGTTGCGCTGCGTGTAACAGCGCGAGGATCTGCTCCAAACCTCTGCTCGCTTCAGAATTTGTTGGCTGGATGGATTCTACAATCCTTGCGGTCGTAACCAAGTTGAGGACGGGCATGCGGAATACCTTAATGTTGTTCTGATGAGAACGCCGACCGTATGTTGGAGGGCGTTGATGATGACGCGCGCCCGAAGTCTCTCCGACTTCCCGCTTGTCCCGATTGGTCTTTGGCGGGCTCTCGTGTGAGCTGGCCAGGAAGATCTCCGCCACAGGGCTGCAACTCTCGCACTTGGGAGAAGAGCCAGATGATCTGACACCAAGCGGGAGGCAGCGCACGGATGCGTAGCAAGCTTGATAGCTGCCACCTATGGTGAAGACATCTGACGCGCGAGTGCATGCCATACCAGCGCTGGAGCCGCGAGCGACCGGATCGCTTGCTGTGACGCGCGATGGGGAGCGCAGTCGACGGCGGAGTCGACGGTTGGCGGAAAATAACCCCACAGGAACTGGCACGAAAGAATGTCTCTCCGCAAACTTGAAGTGCATCGACGTCGAGAGGCGCCTCCCGAAGCCATGCCGAATCGTCGGTGACAAAAACGAGTGTGCCGAAGACGATCTCGTGGCCCAAGCACAAATCGCCGCCGGAAGACATGGTGAAGGATAAAAAACACAAACTTGCCGGAAGTCACCTCGACGCCTGCCCCACGGTGGGCGCCAACTATCGTGGGAATAAGGTTGCAGTGGATGAGTAGGTTACGGAAGTAGAGGGCAGAATCTTAGCTACGGCAAGGTTGTACGAGTTCACACCCCTCTGCGGTGGAGGTAATAGCCCTACGTCTCAGTGCTATGGAGCTTTTGTGTCGAGTGGAATATAGGTGTTACAGAATGCGAACCCTTGTGCCAGAGGGGAGGGGTGGCTTATATAGAGTGCGCGGCCCACATAAGTGTCCAGCCTTCAAGGGTGCAATAAGTGAGATTAAATGCATACGTTACAGGTAACGTATGCCATAAATGACAATAACACAGTAGTCTAACGTATGACCGTTGGCCTCCGTGAGGTGGCTTCTGGCCTTGTATGTCGACTGGCTTCTGGTCTTCACCGAGTCGAATCCAGTCGTCGAGTATAAGATAATCTTCCGAGTGGTTTCCTACCGAGTGGACAAGAGGTTGTCTTAATCCAGTCGGTAGGTATCTTGTGACCTTAAAGCTAATAATGAGGTGCCCTTGGGAGGAATTATAGGTCAGGCCTATGACCCTACCCTAGGGCTATAACCCCATCAGGGGGTACCCAAACCTGCCTGCTTGTAGCCCATGGCTGGCCCAGTTAATCAAGCAAGCACGATCAGGCGCGGTGCCACTCAAGGCATGGCCCTTGAGAGGGGACAAGCCTCGTGAGGAGGAACATCATCAAGACCCGCAGGGGGCCTCATCAGGACCCCTCCGGAGCGGGGGATATTCAGAGGCAAGGCCCAGCCTCGGGAGTCAAGGATGTCACGGAGGAAGGACAGGCGAGCAGTAGACGCTAGGAAGAGGCAGTTTCCCCTTTAGTGCAAAGGGGGCAAGGACGTACTGGGGTTCCCAAGGCATCTTCCAAAGGTTTCCTTTGTGGTGCGAAAAAGCCATCGCCGCCTGCCAGCAGGACAGACATCATCCCTGGACCCGTCCGTGCAGCGCTGGTAGCCACTTTGTAGGCGAAGACCACCTTTGGGCAGGGGATCATGTTCCCCTGTTTCCCTTCAAAATTGGCCGTTGTGGGATCCCTTCCCGCCGAAACGATAAGCGAAGAGGACCGAGGCTGCCAATATATATAGGGAAAGTAGGTTACTTCATAGGGAGGAGATCCATTCATTCGCCCACCGGCACCACGCAAAGTACACCTAGCCTCCGGAGGCCCTCGAACACTATACTAGTTCATCCACCAACCTCCACGAGAGGCAATCCACCAAAGCAGGAGTAGGGTATTACGCTTCTCAGCGGCCCGAACCTGCGTAAACTGTCGTGTTTAGTGTGTTCCTCACCATCGAGTGAGTTTTCTACCATCCTCATCGAGTAGCTAGTTAGATGAGGCGAGTCCATGAGAGATCTTCGTATGCCCCTGAGTTCAAATCTTTAGTGTTTTGCGGAGCCCGAAATCTGACATACGCAACCCCCTAGAGTTAGGCTTTCCCCTCATGTTTGGAAACCCTCCGTAGACCAACCTAAACGTCAAAATCTTCCCCAGCTCAAACCTCTCATCACGTGTTTGATACGTGGATTTGCCAGAGCACCCGTTGAGCTCCGATAACCCCTACTTAGCACTGGGTTAATTATGGAGCAAGTGATCAAAGTGAACAAGTATTCTTCATTCTTAAGGTAGCACGAGAACTTTGATGCCATAGGAAGGATTGTTCGAAGGATATACAAATTGTGGACAATGATTTAAGGTGACTACAATAGGTGTCTTCAGGATGTAGCTAACCCCTTCGGTGGATTACATGGACTTTCATGTTGATAGGTGACTTGGTGGAACAAGTTGATAAGGTATCATAACCTACATATTCCTGGAGTAAGTTTGGATTCAATATGAAAATTATGATTACAAGCTAAAACTCTTGGTGGTAAAATCAATTGACCTTGTGAGGTAGCAGTCATGGATTAATAGTGACTTGGAGTGACAATTAGCAATTCTTATCGGACTTATGAATTGGATTTAAATAGGTAATCTTAATAGAGTATCGATGCTAAAAGAGATCACATGGTTCGGAGTAAAAATTGTATTCAGCCCTATGATCTTGATCATGATACCATGTTTCTCAGTGGATGACAAAGTAGAAGTAACTGGACGGCGTCAGGATTGATTTAAGAATTTATATAAGCTTGACCTTGGGGTTTAGTTGGTCATGATATTCGCAGTTTGTGGATATAGTGTGATTAATCCCTCCAATGAATTGTGTACTATAGGGACTCTAGGTGATTATGATGGACCACATCAATATTGGATTTGTAGGAATGATGTGTCATGTAACGGTTAACGGGATTGGTAAACCACTTGATTGGAATCATACGAAGGAAACAAGATCTCAGATTGGCATACTACATGTTTCCTTAGTATAAGGATACATCAACTTAGCCCATGGATAATCTAGATGACCACTTGGATTTGCTGAGTTTCAATAAACCTTAGGAGCTTGTAGGCTTCCCGAGCATTTTTTGCATAGGGACACAAATGAATAATTATTACATGCTTATGAAGTTTTAGTTTAGTCCTCCTCTCAGACCTTGGATTTGAGTAGCATAAGTGAATTTGGAGTTTACCTTATACGACGTGGTACATTTTTTGATACTTGATGATATCGTGTGAAGAAATATGTGGGACTATTGGCATCTAAGAACTTTGATCAAGGATAAGATGTTAGGTATTCACTCACATCCTAAGCTCCTTAAAAACCCCAAAGATCCAGCGAGACGCAATATGGTTGGATTATGACCATAGGTCTTGACTCTAATTCAATAGACTATGGCCAATACTCCACCGTGACCACCACCAATCATGTACATGAGGAAGTGGGCATGAAGCACTAGATTACATTGGACCTCCAAAACCCTTTACGAGTGACCATCCGGAACAAATACCCGCTCCTCTCGCATATCTCGTGAGCAATGTGCTTATGTGGTGCTTGGAAAAATAGGTTGTTCTCCTTAGGGATGACATACTTATTTACCCAAAAAGAGAAGGATAAGTCGGCGACTGTGTGATCACCTGGGCGGATTTCAAGCAGGCGTTCCGCACTACTCACATCCCTTCTGGGATCATGGCTATCAAGAAATGGGAATTTCGAACACTGAATTAAGGAAGTAGTTGTGTCAAGGAGTACCTGCAAGAGTTAAACCTTCTGTCAAGGTATACACCTGAAGACGTTAGCACCGAGGAGCCAATATAGAACACTTCATGGAATGGCTCGAGCAAGCCCTGCAGTATCAATATCTTGCCTATGACTGCTGGACTTTTTTCGATCTAGTGAACAAGGCTCTTTTGGTTGAAGACGAGCGTCGTGCCATGTAGGACACACGCAAATGCAAGACGATTAACAATGGTGGCTCCAGCAACCAGAAGACTCGCCCCTCGCAACCAGCCCCAGTGAAGCCATCTTATCAGCCTTAGCAAGTCAAGACCCTGCGCCTCGTCCGATCTACCAGCCTCAGCAGTATGGCAACCCCAGACCGGCATACAACAACCCCAACAATAGTGGTGCCAACAACGACAACTCAGGCCAAGTCACCTGTTTTGTCGTGGTCATCCATGGAACTACTCGACGTCGTGCCCCAAGGAGAAGCTCGATGCATTGCACCCCAATGCGCCAAACCAATGCAGCTTAGTCCTATTTGGATAAGCCCTAGAAGCTCCAATTGCCACTCTTCTCAAGTGCGAAGTTTTTACTTTGAATAGATGGACTCCCAGAAGCCCCCTCCAAGCAACAGAAGAAAATCTTACCCAAGAAATATGAAGAACCACCACAATCAGAAAACCACGACGACGGAGGAGCAGCTATAGAAGTCATCACCACTCCTGTGCTAGCTACATCAACTATGTAAAGAAGCATCAACGTTCAAGCACAAGGAAGCCTTTGGAAGTCAAGAGGAATTAGAGAGACCATTATTGGTCCAATCAAGGATGTATGTCCTAACCGTATGTGACAGCCCGATGCCGACGTTCCAGAAGATTCCCCTTTCCTTTCCGTTTCCATCGTGTGGGTCTTTTAGTTTGTTGCATCATCATCGCATCATTCGCACCATCTGCATTGCATCGGCATCTCTGTTGCCGCCAGTTTTCAAACTTGCATCTGTGTTAGTTGCCGGTTCTCGTCGTTGTCCATTCGGAGCCCGACCACACACGCACGCGCCCGCGGCATCGTCGAAACCCTGTTTTAAAAGTGTGTGTAAAACTTTCTCTGATCGAGGTGAAACTTGGCATGCGGTCGTGATTAGTTATAGCCAGGTCGCCTGTCGAATTTCGTCACGATCGGAGACCGTCTGGTACCCGAACGGTCGTCCGTAGCGGCACCGCATTCGGTCTAGCGACGGACGGTCATCAGTGTTTTAAAAAATGTTGCCGCGCCGCCCGTTCTCCCTCTTGTCTCCGGTTATCCCCTCTACACGGTCGCGTACCCGTTCCCGTGTTCGGAATCGTCCGAATCCGACCGCACGGTTGGATCCGGAACGAAATTCCGGCTAACCTAGCCCCCGTTTGTCTATATATAGACGCCCAAGCATTTATTTCAGCCTCCTCTCTCTCTCTTCCTCGATTCCCGTGCCCAACCCTAGCGCAGCCTCTCTCCCACCTCCTGCCAGCCGCCAGGGCCCGCGAGCCCGAGTCAGGCCCACCCGAGCCCATCTAGGCCCGAGCCGACACCGCCCCCGATCTGCCCCGGATCCCGCATCTCCAGCGCCGCCGCCGTCAGCCGCTAGCTCGAGGGGAGGAGCCCCCGAGCCCGCGCGAGCCGACACCCCAGCCGCCGTGCCTCGCCGGCTGGTGCGCCCCGCCGCCAGCTCCTCCCTCGACCCTGGCCGCCTGCATCGCCCTCCGTCACCTCCCTGGAGCCGCAGCCCCACGCCTCCTCACCGGCTCATCGCCACGCCTCCTCACCGGCATGCCGCCGCCCCGACCTCGCCTCCCAGTCGGATCCGCCGCCGCCCCGGGTTCCTCGCGACGCGCGCCGCCGCGTGCCTCGAGCCACCACCGGCAGCGCCATGGGGTCGATCCCGTACTGGAGGTTGCGGGAGGACGGGGACGAAGCGAGTGCAGCGCCCCCTCCCGCGCTGGGCCGCGCCCCCAGGCCCACCTCCTGTCCGACCGGCCGAGGCCCATCTCGTGCCAGCCTAGTGAGGCTTTATTTTGTGTTGCAACCCCACGTATTTTATATGTTTCCGGGGTAGAAAAATCCCATGGATTTTTCTGTGCAATTAGTTTTAGTTTTTGAGGAAGTTAGTTCGCGAGATATTTTGCTAAGTTGCCCTTTTGTTTAATTCGTAGGATTTATTCCGTGCCTCGTTTGAATTAGTTGTCAACTAGGGAGTTCTTCTTAGATGTTTTGTTTAGCCCCTGGTATTTTTGGTTGCAATAGAAATGCATGTTTAGGTGTTGTTTGCTTGCTCTCAAGTTGCTAGAAATAGTGCTGATTTGGAGGAGCTGAAATATTTCTAAGTCTGGGATCTGTTATTATTTTGTTGTTGTCTTGTCTTGCTTCTATCTTGTGATCTGTAGCTCTTTTGAGGTTGGTCCAATGGAGTTAGTTGTACCCCTTGTGTTCCTCTAGCATTTTGTAAATTTTCATGCCATTTGGAGCCCTGTAGCGTATGGTTTTGCTGCTGTCAATATGCCTTCAGGCTGAAAACTGCACTTTCATGAGGTGTTATTTTCACTAAGTCTGAAATAGTGTGTGGGAAGCCATTTTGTGACTTCTTTCCCTAGTGTTCCTTGCTGCCGTGCTAGTTGTTTTTAGTTGTTAGTAGTAGTGCTTCTTGCCCTCTTCCGTGCCATTCCTTGCTTGAGCATATCGGAGTTGTGTAGACGTAGTTGTGGGGCGTAGAAAATGTTATGTGGCTGATTTTGGCAGATTGTAGTGATTTCTTGTTTTGCTCGTAGTTTTCGAACCGTAGCTCCGATTTGATCGTGTCCTACATGAAACTTGCTTAGAATCTCGTGTAGTTTCATTTTCTCTTGCTGGTTGTATGATTTGAGGTGCTCGTAGCTGCCGTTGCACACATATTGCATTCATGCCATCATATCTTGCGGTGCTTGTAACTTTTGATCCGTAGCTCCGTTGGAGATGATCTTTATATGTAGATTGCCTGAAATGGTGTGTAGAATCACGTGAACCTATTTGTTTTTCTGTTTAACAACCAATTAAATGCATTAGTTCAGATCTGGACAGAATTGTAAATGAACATGTGAGGTCATCTCGGAGATGCTATATGTCATTTCCGACCTCATTTAAAATGTCTAGATAGGTAGTTTAATTTGCGCTTCACCTCTTGCCATGTTTAACCACATTTAATATTGCCGTGTATCTAATCGGGATAGAACTAAATGATTAACGTGGAGTTTTGTCAATATGCAACTCGTTGCATAGTGAACTTCACTTAATGTGTGGTGTTTGATTGTGTGATTTGTCATGCTGTGACTTGCATGTATTCAGCTGTTCATGCATCATTTGTGTTGTGCATCGTGTGGTGAATTCCGTGTGTTGATTTGTGTTTCGGTTTGCTCCGTCTCGATAGAGTTCCGCAAGCGTGTCGGATGTGAGGACCCGTTCGACTACGTCGGTTCGTCTGCTTCACGGAGGCATTCTTCTTCCAAGCGGGATCTCAGGCAAGATGATCATTTCCCAGATACCATTACTATCATTGCCATGCTAGTTTATCGCTTCTATCGTTTATGTCTCGTTGCCTACCACCTGTTAAATATCAGCCTCTCAACAATGTCATGAAAACCTTCAACCTGTTCAATCAAGCAAACCACTGATTGGCTATGTTAGTGCTTGCTTAACCATGATGTTAGCGTTGCTAGTTGCAGGTGCAGCTGCTTCCATGTGATAACATGGGTTCCTTGTTATATCATCGTATTTAAATGCTATTTAATTCAATGCACCTATATACTTGGTAAAAGGTGGAAGGCTCGGCCTTTCTAGCCTCGTGTTTTGTTCCACCTTTGCCCCCTTAGTTTTCGGCTACCGGTGTTATGTTCCATAATTGAGCGCTCCTAACACGATCGGGGTTGTTATGGGGACCCCCTTGATAATTCGTTTTAGATTAAGACTGGTCTGGAAAGGCCCAACTTTGGTACTACATTTGCCTAATGACCTAATAATAATGCATAGGGACCCACCGGCACCCGAGGAAATTTAATCAACCCCCCGGGCCAGTGCTCCTCATGAGTGTTGGTCCAAACTGGCAGACTACGGGGCCACCGCGGGGCAACCCGAGGTTTGGTATCTCCTAGTGTGACCCATCCGTCGTGTCCTGAGAACGAGGTACGCAACTCCTATCGGGATCGTCGACACGTCGGGCGGCCTTGCTGGGTTAGTTTTACCTTTGATGAAATATCTTGTGCATCGGGATTCCGGTGATGCTTTGGGTGATCTCAGAGTTGAGGTTTTCCACTAGGGAATTCGACGAGATCGCGAGCTTCGTGATTGAGGATTTCTATGCGGCTTGTGGTAATTTGTGATGGACTAGTTGGAGCATCCCTGCAGGGTCAAATCTTTCGGAAAGTCGTGCCCGCGGTTATGTGGCAACGTGAAAACTTTGTTTAACACTGGTTCTAGATAACTTGAAGTTAACTTAATTAAAACTTGCCAACTGTGTGCGTAACCGTGGCTGTCTCTTTCGTGAGTTCCTACTCCGATCGAGGACACGGTGGGGTTCTGTATGACATAGGTAGGTGTTCAGGATCATTCATTTGATTATTTCTAGTTCACGTCCGCCATGCGTAGTTCTTCCCCCTCTTATTTCTGGTACTCATAAGTTAGCCACCATATACATATGCTTAGCCGCTGCTGCAACCTCACCACTTAACCATACCTCATCCATTAAGCTTTGCTAGTCTTTATACCTTTGGAAATGAGATTGTTGAGTCCCCTGTGGCTCACATATTACTACAACACCAGTTGCAGGTACAGGTAAAGGTTACTTGACGCGAGCGCGTTGATTTACATTTGGAGTTACTTCTTCTTCTTCTTCTTCATCGATCTAGGATGGGTTCCAGGCCGGCAGCTTGGGATAGCAAGGATGGACGTCGTTCTTCTTTTGTCGTTTATTTTCGTCCGTAGTCGGACCCTGCTCTTACTCTTGATGAATATGTAATGTACTGATGTGACTCTGATGTAGCTTGTGGCGAGTGTAAGCCAATTCTAGGTATCTCTTCTTTTCAGTACATGTACTTGTAACGATATCCATTCTTGCGACACGGCGAGATGCGCTTCTATCCCTGACGAGGCCCTCGTGCCAAATTGAGGATAGGGTCGCATCTTGGGCGTGACAAGTTGGTATCAGAGCCGTACCGACCTAGGAGCCCCCTTGATTGATCAAACTTGGCCGAGTCGAGTCTAGTGAAAAAAATGCTTTGAGTCTAGTTATATATCGGAGAGTAGGATTTATTTTTCTCCTCTTCTATGCTCTGGTGAGGAATCTTGACGTAATAATTTACTCTACTCCTCTTCCCACTCAAAAAAAAATTTAGGATCACGCGGATATTTTTGGAATCTATATGATGCCGATGTGACGGAGTTCTGTCTTGGTGCCTCCTGTCTGACTTGATTTTCTTCCGGGGAGTTGAGCTCCAGGGGATTCTTGAGCACATCGTTATCATTCAGATTTCTTAGTATCCGAGGACGAAGGATGTTCGTAATTGCTTCAATACTAGTAGTGACGAGATAACCCCGATGTCCCCAGTACTGGTGCAGATTGTTCGGGAGTACTACCATACTTTGTATCGTTGTGATCACGACGGTCTGTTGTAGATGAAGGTCCGAGATTCTGGTCGTGTGTTGACGGATGTGATACAGGTGACGGGTAAGTATAGGAGTTGTGTGATATTACTCCTTGTATCCGTGTACCAGATTGCATGACCAGTTATTTCGGGAATTCATAGGTGGGAATTCAAGTAGTTGCTTATAGGACAATCTTCCAACAAATGCATGATGTTAGGTTGGGGTTCGACATCTAGTGGATTCGTTTGTTCACGGTCGACTTACAGCGGTACATGTTGTGTCTTAAAGACTCCTTGTAGCTTGCTACGACTCGGGGACGCTTCGTATGTCGGGTGCACTGCCTTGCACTTGATGGCTACTGTAAAATCGAGCCCGTGCGATCCCGTCCACGAAAATATCGGACGAAATCTTTCTCATGAGTTTGTTCTGGCTTGCTTCATAAGCCGCACCCTTTGTTTTGTTGAATGTGGTAATTCGAGTTGCTTCGATGTCAATGGTGATTTCAGATCTTTCCTAATATGTGTTCTCATATTTTTATGTGAATGCAATTCTTTGCTCAATCAGATTGTCTTATCATTTCTTGTCAATCGGAGTCATCGTATCAATTCCATTCAAGCGGTGTGCTCCTCTTCAAGTGTACTCCATCCTCTTTAATTTTGCAAGATCGTTCTCTCATTTCATCCGGAGTTCATCTCATCTGTCCCAAGTCGTCTTTGTTTTTCCACGCCCTCCCGCCCTTTTTCTTTGATGATTGGATTTCATCCAAGCGTATTCATTTCATTGTGCTTCACCTATCTTTTCTTCCGTGTCCTATCCGGTGATTCATTGTGAAGATTCTCACGAGTCGAGTTCATCATTTCTTCATTTTGTTCTTTTTCGGTGAATTTAATTCAGATATCCGTGTTCATCATATCCTATTTATCCTTGTAATTCTTTCCTATGTTAAATTCTTATGAGCCTATCTTGTTTTTCATTCCTCTCTTTTCATCCGGAGCGTTGAAGATATTTCAGTAGTTTCTTGTTTTCAATTCTTTTAATTATTTCGAGGTGCTAACCTCATCTAGTTTTCTTATACCGGTGCAATATCCCTCTTTCTAGCAATCTTTTCAACGGTGGTTTCTTTGAGTGGGCCCATAACCCACAGGTTTTTCCCAGTATCTTATATGTCTCTTCTATTTTTCCAGAGGTCTTTAATTCTTTTCAACCATGACGTGAGTATGAATTTCATCAGTCATATCCCTTCTCCAAGATCTATTCGAATTAATTCTCTTATTTGGCTCAACCTTGCATTCTTCTTTATTCTGGAGTGTCTCAGTAATTCTTGGTGTTGTTTCTCGTCATCATTCTCAGCTTGGAAATCTGAAGGAGTGTTTCACTCAAATCTTGGTTCATTATCTAGGAGAATCATCATTTCAGCTTGGTGTTGTCATTTTACTTGTTCCAATCATGAGTATCCCTTTCGTTCTATCTGGTGCATTTCGGAGTTGTTTTTATTTCTCGTTCCTCCGAAGGCCATCATTTTAGAAGATTCTTCGTTCTCAGCTTTCAGCTTTCGTTCTCTAATTCTTCTCAATTGTTGTCTCTTCGTTCGTCTCTCAATTATTCCGATGCCTTGTTCTAGTTTTTTTTCTCTCAGGTGGCTCATGATCTCTTCATTCTCGTGTATCTCCATTCATTCATGGTTGCCTCATTCATTTCAATTCTTACCGGTGCTTCCTTAATTTTGCCTCAAGTGGTGCTTATCTCTCCGCCTCTTCAAGATTCATTTCTAGTAGAATAAGTGATATGCTAAATCCGTTGCTTTTCATCAATTTAACTTGATGAAGGATGAGCATAACATAATTCTTATTCTTGTTCATAGTAATCAGAATTCTTCTTCCGGAGTGGTTCATGATATCAATTCTTTTCTCTAGTGTTCGTATCTTTCTTTTCCGTAGTTCTAAGTTTATCAAGTATCTCTTTGTGAATCTTCTTCTAAATCTTGGCAGGTCATAATCTTATTCTTTTCTACCTTGTTATCTTTGCATCATTTATTTGCATACGGAGGTCCTTCATGGTGGTTCATCAAGGTTTCAATTCTTTCTCAAGTGTTCTTCAAGATTCTTGTTGGAGTACCTCAAGTATTCTTTCTCTCCCATTTCTAGTACTTTGTTCTTCCTTTATCCTTTGAGGTGGTATTATAACATTCTTGTTAGTGTAGGAGCCTCGAAGAGTTTTCCTTTCAAGAATGAGATAATTAAACCCACCAATTCTATGATCATGAGATATTTCAACCCATGATTTCTTCATTGAGCTATCTTGGTTTGGATCTCACCTAAAGCTTTTCCTATGGATTGTTGCCATCATGGTGCTGTCATTAATCCAAGTTCTCAATGTATCCTCTTGGTGTATGAAGTTTTCTTATCTTTGCTTTCAACTACCCTTGTTTCGTTTAGTGGGTGGTTGTCACCTCATATTTGTTGAGATGATTTTCATAAGCCCACTAATATCTTGTTCCTCGATGTTTATTTTTTCCAACTACTACGTCAATTCTCTGTCCAGAGGCTCTTCAATTCTATTGTGATGATAGTTGTCATTCTTTCCTTCATTCTCTTCTTCCGTATGAGCTAGTTCCTTTCTCTTCTTCTGGAGGCATTGTGATGTTGCTCTTTTGGGTCAATCTTGTTGTTCTATCAAGATCATGGTGTTCCCTTGCTCTATTTAGTTGTTTGTTATAAATATTGTCTATTTCTCCTACCTTTTCGAATTTTTTGTCCCATTTTCCTCACGAAGTGCTGCCGAAATTTTCCGTGAATTCTTGCTTCTTTCTCATATCATTCCTCATCTCTTTGCAACCTTCAAGGATCGTTGGTTTCACTCGTTTGTCAAAGAAGCGACAAAGTTTTTACCTCTTGTTCTTCCTCATCCTCTTCCCCCTTTCATTCTTGGATCTTGGGGCGAGATCCTCTTGTAGTGTAGGAGAGTTGTGACAGCCCGATGCCGACGTTCCAGAAGATTCCCCTTTCCTTTCCGTTTCCATCGTGTGGGTATTTTAGTTTGTCGCATCATCATCGCATCATTCGCACCATCTGCATTGCATCGGCATCTCTATTGCCGCCAGTTTTCAAACTTGCATCCGTGTTAGTTGCCGGTTCTCGTCGTTGTCCGCTCGGAGCCCGACCACACACGCACGCGCCGGCGGCATCGTCGAAACCCTGTTTTAAAAGTGTGCGTAAAACTTTCTCTGATCAAGGTGAAACTTGGCATGCGGTCGTGATTAGTTATAGCCAGGTCGCCTGTCGAATTTCGTCGCGATCGGAGACCATGTTGTACCCGAACGGTCGTCTGTAGCGGCACCGCATTCGGTCTACCGTCGGACGGTCATCGGTGTTTTAAAAAATGTTGTCGCGCCGCCCGTTCTCCCTCTCGTCTTCGGTTATCCCCTCTACACGGTCGCGTACCCGTTCCCGCGTTCGGAATCATCCGAATCCGACCGCACGGTTGGATCCGGAATGAAATTCCGGCTAACCTAGCCCCCCGTTTGTCTATATATAGACGCCCAAGCATTTATTTCAGCCCCCTCTCTCTCTCTTCCTCGATTCCCGTGCCCAACCCTAGCGCAGCCTCTCTCCCACCTCCTGCCAGCCGCCAGGGCTCGCGAGCCCGAGGCAGGCCCGCCCGAGCCCATCTGGGCCCGAGCTGCCGCCGCCCCTGATCTGCCCCGGATCCCTCATCTCCAGCGCCGCCGCCGTCAGCCGCTAGCTCGAGGGGAGGAGCCCCCGAGCCCGCGCGAGCTGACACCCCAGCCGCCGTGCCTCACCGGCCGGTGCGCCCCGCCGCTAGCTCCTCCCTCGACCCCGGCCGCCTGCATCGCCCTCCGTCGCCTCCGTGGAGCCGCAGCCCCGCGCCTCCTCACCGGCATGCCGCCGCCCCGACCTCACCTCCCAATCGGATCCACCACCGCCTCGGGTTCCTCGCGACGCGCGCCGCCGCGTGCCTCGAGCCGCCGCCGGTAGTGCCATGGGGTCGATCCCGTGCTGGAGGTTGCGGGAGGACGGGGACGACGCGAGCGCAGCGCCCTCTCCCGCGTTGGGCCGCGCCCCCAGGCCCACCTCCTGCCCGACCGGTCGAGGCCCATCTCGCGCCAGCCCAGTGAGGTGAGATCCCCCTGTTCTCTATGTTGTGCCCCGAGCGGGATGAAACTATCTCGCGCTTGCCTGTAAAGCCCATGAGCGATTAGGCCCAATACCAATTATCTAGGATTCTCGGATTTAATATAATTCAGGTAAATATTTAGATCTTCAAACGTCCGTAGTTTTAAATCCGTCTGTCGGATCGGAGCGAGTAATATACGTAAAATGTGTAGAATTCCGCGTAGATTACGTTTGTGCACCTTGCGTATTTGTTCGATTTAGTTTAGCGTGCAAAATGCATTGTTTACCGTGCTGTCTATATAGGATAGACGCCGTATTTATTTTTCGCGCTAGACCGTATTGCCCGAATGCCGTTTTAGAAATGCCCATGTTTTAGGGACCATTTTTCCTTTTATTTTAGAGCGGTCATTTGTATTTTTGTGTGTAGGGAATTGCCTCTAGTTTATTTTCCCGTATATAGGTTATTTTCCTGCATTAATGTGTGGCTTTATTTTGTGTTGCAACCCCACGTATTTTATATGTTTCTGAGGTAGAAAAATCCCATGGATTTTTCTGTGCAATTAGTTTTAGCTTTTCAGGAAGTTAGTTCGCGAGATATTTTGCTAAGTTGCCCTTTTGTTTAATTCGTAGGATTTATTCCGTGCCTCGTTTGAATTAGTTGTCAACTAGGGAGTTCTTCTTAGATGTTTTGTTTAGCCCCTGGTATTTTTGGTTGCAATAGAAATGCATGTTTAGGTGTTGTTTGCTTGCTCTCAAGTTGCTAGAAATATTGCTGATTTGGAGGAGCTGGAATATTTCTAAGTCTGTGATCTGTTATTATTTTGTTGTTGTCTTGTCTTGCTTCTATCTTGTGATCTGTAGCTCTTTTGAGGTTGGTACAATGGAGTTAGTTGTACCCCTTGTGTTTCTCTAGCATGCTGTAAATTTGCATGCCATTTGGAGCCCTGTAGATTATGGTTTTGCTGCTGTCAATATGCCTTCAGGCTGAAAACTGCACTTTCATGAGGTGTTATTTTCACTAAGTCTGAAATAGTGTGTGGGAAGCCATTTTGTGACTTCTTTCCCTAGTGTTCCTTGCTGCCATGCTAGTTGTTGTTAGTGGTTCGTAGTAGTGCTTCTTGCCCTCTTCTGTTCCATGCCTTGCTTGAGCATATCGGAGTTGTGTAGACGTACTTGTTTGGCGTAGAAAATGCTATGTGGCTGATTTTGGCAGATTGTAGTGATTTCTTGTTTTGCTCGTGGTTTTCGTACCGTAGCTCCGATTTGATCGTGTCCTACATGAAACTTGCTTAGAATCTCGTGTAGTTTCATTTTCTCTTGCTGGTTGTATGATTTGAGGTGCTCGTAGCCGCCGTTGCACACATATTACATTCATGCCATCATATCTTGCGGTGCTTGTAACTTTTGATCCGTAGCTCCGTTGGAGATGACCTTTATGTGTAGATTGCCTGAAATGACGCGTAGAATCACGTGAACCTATTTGTTTTGCTGTTTAACAACCAATTAAATGCATTAGTTCAGATCTGGACAGAATTGTAAATGAACATGTGAGGTCATCTCGAAGATGCTATATGTCATTTCCGACCTCATTTCAAATGTCTAGATAGGTAGTTTAATTTGCGCTTCACCTCTTGCCATGTTTAACCACATTTAATATTGTCGTGTATCTAATCAGGATAGAACTAAATGGTTAACGTGGAGTTTTGTCAATATGCAACTCGTTGCATAGTGAACTTCACTTAATGTGTGGTGTTTGATTGTGTGATTTGTCATGCCGTGACTTGCATGTATTCAGCTGTTCATGCATCATTTGTGTTGTGCATCGTGTGGTGAATTCCGTGTGTTGATTTGTGTTTCCGGTTTGCTCCGTCTCGATAGAGCTCCGCAAGCGTGTCGGATGTGAGGACCCGTTCGACTACGTCGGTTCGTCTGCTTCACGGAGGCATTCTTCTTCCAAGCGGGATCTCAGGCAAGATGATCATTTCCCAGATACCATTACTATCATTGCCATGCTAGTTTATCGCTTCTATCGTTTATGTCTCGTTGCCTACCACCTGTTAAATATCAACCTCTCAACAATGCCATGAGAACCTTCAACCTGTTCAACCTAGCAAACCACTGATTGGCTATGTTACTGCTTGCTTAACCATGATGTTAGCGTTGCTAGTTGCAGGTGCAGCTGCTTCCATGTGATAACATGGGTTCCTTGTTATATCACCGTATTTAAATGCTATTTAATTTAATGCACCTATATACTTGGTAAAAGGTGGAAGGCTCGGCCTTTCTAGCCTCGTGTTTTGTTCCACCTTTGCCCCCTTAGTTTTCGGCTACCGGTGTTATGTTCCATAATTGAGCGCTCCTAACACGATCGGGGTTGTTATGGGGACCCCCTTGATAATTCGTTTTAGATTGAGACTGGTCTGGCAAGGCCCAACTTTGGTACTACATTTGCCTAATGACCTAATAATAATGCATAGGGACCCGCCGGCACCCGCGAAATTTAATCAACCCCCCGGGCCAGTGCTCCTCATGAGTGTTGGTCCAAACTCGCAGACTACGGGGCCACCGCGGGGCAACCCGAGGTTTGCTATCTCCTAGTGTGACCCATCCGTCGTGTCCTGAGAACGAGGTACGCGACTCCTATCGGGATCGTCGACACGTCGGGCGGCCTTGCTGGGTTAGTTTTACCTTTGACGAAATATCTTGTGCATCGGGATTCCGGTGATGCTTTGGGTAATCTCAGAGTTGAGGTTTTCCACTAGGGAATTCGACGAGATCGCGAGCTTCGTGATTGAGGATTTCTATGCGGCTTGTGGTAATTTGTGATGGACTAGTTGGAGCACCCCTGCAGGGTCAAATCTTTCGGAAAGCCGTGCCCGCGGTTATGTGGCAACGTGGAAACTTTGTTTAACACTGGTTCTAGATAACTTGAAGTTAACTTAATTAAAACTTGCCAACTGTGTGCGTAACCGTGACTGTCTCTTTCGTGAGTTCCTACTCCGATCAAAGACACGGTGGGGTTATGTCTGACGTAGGTAGGTGTTCAGGATCATTCATTTGATTATTTGTAGTTCACGTCCGCTATGCGTAGTTCTTCCCCCTCTTATTTCTGGTACTCGTAAGTTAGCCACCATATACATATGCTTAGCCGTTGCTGCAACCTCACCACTTAACCATACCTCATCCATTAAGCTTTGCTAGTCTTGATACCTTTGGAAATGAGATTGTTGAGTCCCCTGTGGCTCACAGATTACTACCACACCAGTTGCAGGTACAGGTAAAGGTTACTTGACGCGAGCGCGTTGATTGTACATTGGGAGTTACTTCTTCTTCTTCTTCTTCTTCTTCATCGATCTAGGATGGGTTCCAGGCCGGCAGCCTGGGATAGCAAGGATGGACGTCGTTCTTCTTTTGTCGTTTATTTTCGTCCGTAGTCGGACCCTGCTCTTACTCTTAATGAATATGTAATGTACTGATGTGACTCTGATGTAGCTTGTGGCGAGTGTAAGCCAATTCTATGTATCTCTTCTTTTCAGTACATGTACTTGTAACGATATCCATTCTTGCGACACGACGAGATGCGCTTCTATCCCTGGCGACGCCCTCGTGCCAAATTGACTATAGGGTCGCATCTTGGGCGTGACACCGTACCATGGTGAAACCCCTGTGAAAGGTGGTTCACCCCACTTGCCAAGCTAGAGACACTCTACCTTGCCATGTATTCAACTTTGGGATACACACGCAAACCAGACCCTTGCCCGAACCTCAATCACTAAGCCCTTGACCCATAGTCAAGCCTAGATTATTGCAAGAACCCCGTTAACATTCAGACAAGGACGAGCGAAGCATTCGAAGCTGTATATCAAGCACTTGAAGGTCCAATGGAGCAATCATGTCAAAGAAGAAGCAACATGGGAACGTGAAGACTACCTGAGACCTACATTTCTGTATCTCTCCAAAGCCTAGCGCGGGAATCTCGGGGACGAGATTCTTGTAAGGGGGGGTAAGTCTGTCACACCCTGTGTTTTGCCTTCTTTGCTAAGTTAACATAGCCCAAAAATTAGGACCAGTTATAACTTTTTCTGTGTGATGTGATGCTTGAACTGATTGATGTTTGCTAGTGTTTTAAATCATACAAGTCCCTGATACTCTCTAGACTCATCGCCTTGTCCCAAACCTTTGTCCATTGACCATACCATTTGTATAGGACCAAAAACTATTTTAACCAAATATTATTTTGACAAAAAACATTTATTTAATTTAAGCTTTCAAAAACCCGTGAGTTGGGATTTGTACTACAAGTCCTCAAGTTAGGGAAGATGTTTTGCCGCAAATATTTTATTTAAATCATATTATCGAAAGAACTTCCCAAATCCACAAAATTAATATTTTAAAAGTTATTTTCATAATTTATTTAAATACCTTTTTTGAGGCCAGAAATGGTTTTTTTACAAAGAAAGATTACTTTTGTTGCTTTTAAAATATTTGATAAAATTTAGGGAAATTTAATGGACATATATATTCCATATAAAAGAGTATCAACACATGGTCATGTCAAAATATTGGACAAAACCCTTCAAAACCCGTCCTACCTATTTCTAGATTTTAAAATATTTCTATAGGATATGTTCTCAATGAATTCTAGGAAAATTTTAGCAAGTCACACATGATATATGTGACCCTCTTGCCAAGTTTCATCTCTATAAGTTGATTTGATTCACCTAAATATTAAAAAATCCTATCTGTCTAGATCCAAATTTAAAAAACTCTACATTGCCAAGTGTATCCAATTGTGCTCAAATTTTGTGGACATGTTATAATGCTACAATAATGCATCCACACCCAATGGTGCATCAAAGAAAACAAATGAACCTGCACAAGCCCATCAAAACCACTTCTCCTAATTTCTAGAATTGGGAAATTTTACATTGTGAAGTTTCTTCAGTTGATCCCAAAGTTTATGGGCATGCTCTAATACTCAAATAATGTCACCACACCAAGTGGTGCATTAGTGGGTATTAATTTGCATGAGTTTATCTTCAGAAAACCATTTCAGCCCATTTCTAAGGTTTTTCAAGTCTACACTGAAAACTTTCTACAACAAATTCCAAAATTGGTTTCCGACCTCATTTTCTCCTAAATCGTGATCATGTTAGGTTTCATAGCAAGGAGAGCATTATTTCTAGCCCAAACATCTATAAAACACCTTCTCGTGGGATCCAAAGTTCAATAATTGGGGCACGTGATGTGTTCTCCTTGGGATACAATTTTGACCACACCTCCATCACACATTCACCTACTCCCAGTAAAAAAACACGTCGTCGGTTCAATTATTGGTGCGTCAAAACCCCATTTTCACCACTGGACAGCCCCATCCTCACCCCTCTCAGCTCTCCCTCTCTCTACTCCTTGCTGCAGTCACCCACACTAGTCCCTAGGCACTCATGGGTATCTCCAGACCCCCCAAGACGCAAGTGGAGACGCGTGGGCATGCCCGGGGAGCAAGTGGCATGCCCCTGGCGTGCCAAAAGACAACTCCACAGCACGCTACAGTGCCCTAGTGCACTATAGCTGCCCTCATGCAGAGCTCCCCGTGCTTCTCGAGCCCCTGCCCGTCGCCTGCAAGATGCCCTTGGTATCCGGGACATGCAAAGCACTTGTTCCTCTCCTCTCTCTCCCTCTAGTGAACTCCCTCGAACGTGCACCATGCGGATCCGAGCGCTCCAATGAGTGCGTTCGCACGCACGCGCCTCTAATGATCCGCCGCTTATGCCTCACCCTTTTCCTCAACGTAAACCACCTTCACGAAGCTCATAGACAAGCCCCCGAGTTACCCGTGGCCCCTTGCAACAACTGCACCATGGCCATGGACACAGTTCATGGTGGACCTGTGCCACGACCATATAAGGCACCCCCCCCCCCCCCCCCTCTCAGCTCCCTTTGCTACCTATCTCTCCCGCAAGCACCCATGTACCCCCAATCTCTCTGTCGTGCCCTCTTTCCCCGCCATGGACGAAGGAGCTCCAGCAACCGCGTCTGAAATTCGTCACGTGTTGAGCCTCTCCTCCCCCCATGAGCACTCCATCGCCTTGTCATTCCCCTTGCGTAGCCCCGGCACTTCCATTTCCATCCCAGGACACTCTGTGCTTGAACCGGAGGTGGCTGACGACCTCTCCTACTGTCGTCCATGTGGCACCGTTGCGGTCCTCCCCCGCAGGCACTCGACGCAGGAACGGAGGCGGCAAGACCTGCTGATCCCACTAGTGTGCCAGGCCTTGCCGGAGATGGCCGATGGAGCAAGCCCTGACGTGCGCCCGGTCCCCCTGCCTCCCCTCTGTGTGGGCGGGAGGAAGGACATGAAACTAATACGCGGGCTCCGTGTGTCGGTCGGACATCGAGGGTGAGCGTCTCACGGATGGGCCGCCCGGTTTAAGTGGAGGCGGGTCCTCTTTATGACCGTCTTCCTGCGCCAAAGGCATATTCTACCGGGGGCGCCTTCGACGTGGCCTCCTGCACAACGGCTCAGCTGCTGGGCCGGCCCACTTCCTATTTGACACCCTCGACGTTAAACAGCCATCTCGTATAAGCCTTTTTCTAATTTCTATTTCGTCAGAAACTAAACAATTATTAATAAATTCATTTATTCTCCAAATTTGATGATTAAAATTTCTAGGAGTTTCTAAAATCATGACCTATCCAAATATGTGCTTTGCTCATTTTTATTGAAACACTTTCTATAGAGTCAAATTCAAATTCAAACTTGAATTATGAAATTCCCCACTTGTAAAATTCCTAGAGAGCTCAAATCAACTCCAAATGGAGTGATTCCAATTTCCACACACTCCAAATATTATGCAATATTTTTCTGGCCTTAGTCAACAACTTTTTCATGCACTGTTTTGCTAGGACAATTAAATGACTTATTTTTTCACTATTTCCATCTTAAAAAAATCATAGGGAATTCATACCAACTCCAAATCCAGTGAGAACACTTCCTAAATGTTTCTAAAATCATGCCCTAGTTGGTGGGCACATCCACTAATTTTTAAGAAAATATTTTATGTAGGCTTGTTGTGGGGCTAGTGATGCCTTCATTTCCATCGTTCAAAAATCTCTAGTAATTCAGATCTCTTAGAAGCAACTTTAGGAATTTTTCTTATGACCAGGTACATACAATAAAAATAAAAATCCTATTTATATAGCAGTTTGTTTTCTGCTTGTTGTGTGGCTTATTGTGTTTATTCCAGCGATTTGTGACGAAGTAGACAAAGTGCTCGGAGTTGGACGAGAAGCGTCAGAAGACCTGGAAGACTTTGCTGAAACAGGCAAGCAACCGTTTAACCATGTCTAAGAAACCATTTTATTGCATGACATATAGCACTCTACGTTGTTGCATTTGATTCATGTTGAGATGGTGACCACCTTGGTGGGTTATCTCCAAAAAGCTCTGTGTTGATACTTGCACTTGGGCATGACCCTACAACCTATGAGGGTTGTGAAGTGGGAAGTAGTTACGTTGCTAGTAGTTTCTACACAAATGGGATGGGACTATGCATGGTGATGGTGAAGGAAGGGATTTCAAGAACTTTTTGAAAACCCCGTCGGGTGCCACTAATGCCCGAGGGAGATGGCGTTGAGTTGGGTGACCACTTTGGAAGGAAGTGGTGTATCGAGAAACATTTTGTGTCTGGTTTCGAAAGTGGGATTAGATTTAAGATTTGTTGACCATCTCAACCTTACATGTGCGACCAGGATACCCCAACATGGGAACGGGGCTTTGTTGATTACCTTGGCCGATGCTAGAAGAGAGCCCGCATTACTTGTGGCGAGAGTGCTATGGTCACTCTTGAGATGGGATCGTGCTAGGTTAGGCGACTATGAGCTGTTTTCACAGGCACCGGTCACACCATTGGTCCCTTCATGGATGATACGATCTAGAGCGAGGCTCGTATGATGTAAACCATGAGGGCTGGGTACCAATCGAGTGGACTCTTTGTTTTGTATCGTTAGGAGAAAGTCATTGTTCGAGTGCTTACCTCGGGTATGTAAGATGTCGTGAGTCGTGGATGATACGGAAGCTCCTCGAATCTTGTGAGTACAATGTGCAACCTCTGCAGAGTGTAACACTATTCGAATAGTCGTGTCCACGATCTAGGAGAGTTGGGTAATCCTTATTAAACTTTGCCTATAATTTTTTTCACAAACAAAGTGTGCATGGGTGAAAAAGATGATTGTGGGTGAGAATGGTGATATTTGAGCTAAGTCACATGACTTGGCATGACAAATAAATGTGGGACGTTCAACCACTTCTTAAAGATGATACTTATAACTTGTTCCTATGGATATTTGCAACTTGTTGATGCATACTTTTCCAAGATTGATCATGTCATTGCACTCAAAATTAGCTTTCTGCAGTTACCTACTTAGTGCTATATCATTCATTATTATTGCCTTGTTCCACTTCATGGGTTGCTTGTGAGTACATTCAAAGGACTCATTGGCTTGCCGCTGGTTATATCATTGGCCAAGCTTGAGAGAATAGGATATCTTGAAGATTAGCATGGTGACGTACATGCGAGCTAGGATGCTTCCCAGTTAGAATGCCTATAGGGTTAAGGAAGCTGGCATGGAATCACGTTTCACTAAAGATTTTCCGCTGCAGATATACGAAGACTTGGTCATAAAGGACATATCCGAGCTAAACAGTATGTTATCGATGTAAGACTCTTGTTATTCAGTTTCTTTGTTTTCACTAAGCATTGATTTCTAGGATCACTGTGCATGTTCATTTGGAGATCACGACTTACGAGTCGGGGTCCCCACACGTGGTGGCGAAAATTGGATAAGACAAGCATCACCGCATGGTCCTGGAGGACGTGGGTTCCTCCCTCAATGGCTTCGTCCGCCTTGGAGACTCCCGCCTCCAGCGCCTCCACCACCATGGTGAAGAAGTCAAGGTATCCCTCGTCGGAGTGTGCGTGGGGCAGCACGAGGACATCCTCCAAAAAGCGGTCGAGCGCACCAATGGTGCGAGTGGTGAGGCCCAAGAATAGCTTAGCGCACTGTGCTTGCATCGTCCGCGCATGTGCCTCATCGTCATGGTTCCTGTGCACGGTGTCGATAGCCTTGCCTACCTGCGCCTGGAGCGATGCCAACTCCACTTCGACATTGCCCATGCCCTCGAGGGCAGCCTGGAGGTCGCTCTCGGTGTCCTGGAATTGGGCCTTAAGACCGTCGACTTCCTTCTAGAACCCGTCGCTCTCAAGCTGGAAGCGAGCTTCCTACAGCGCCAGCGTGCCGCATTACTTCTCCAGAGCAACCTCCTTCTCCCCGGTAACCCTCTCACCGGCCTCAATGTTGGTCGCGGCCTACCTCCTCTCGAGTTGGGCTTGTACCGCAGCACGTGTTGTCTCGAAGGCAGCCCCATTGGTGAGAACCAAACCTTATAGGGTCAGTAGGCGCTTGCGCTCCTCCTCGTGGTTGGAGGTGGTCCAGGTGGCCTATCGCTCCAAAAGGGCCACATCGGCCTCCCGTCTGGCGATGCGCTCCTTCCTCTGGGCCAGCTCCCCCTTGCGGGCAATGCACTGCTGCTCACGCACGGCGACAATATCCTCACGCACCGGGAGGTCGGCCTCAAGCATATTGACGGCATCGTGGGTGCTCCCGAAGGCCTCACGCATGACCAAGGTGCTTCCCCTGACCCCTTGAAAGTCCATGCACCGGGGTGCCCCGGTGCCGCCCCCTATGTCGTCCATCCACGAGGTTCCTGTGGGGTCTCCCCATCAGCAGGGCCCTTACCTTCGGCCAGGGTGGCGTCCCCGACTGCATGCTGGAGCCTCATCGCGACCCTTCGGTGGGCGTCATTAGCACTAGACCCCTCCAGGGCTAGGAGGATGCATTAAGTGGAGGCTTCCCTGGTGAGTCGTACCAGTGAAGGTGTCGCAGATGAGGCGGCCCTCTCCCTCTCGCAGGCGGGTGCCCTATAGGAGTTAGCGATTCAGTGCACTATCCTCATCGGCAGCGAGTTATGATGGATGAGGTACGCTGGTGAACTTACTCATCGGCAGCAGCCCAACGCCTCTACGTCGAAAGAAACCTTGGGCGCTGGCTACCGCCACTTCCTTGGGAGTAAGGCAGCGCTGCAGGCTCCAACTACGCTCCGGCAAAGCTGTGCTCCTCTTCAGCGCCATGGCAATGGGAAGCAGCAGTATAGGTAGAGAAGAAGGTGGAGAGAAAGTGGCGAGCAAGGAAGGAGGAGCAATGTGTAAGGAAGGCGTAGAGGGGAAGGTGAGCAATGAAGATTTTGTCAAACGTGCGGCATAGTTTGCTAGGCGGGAATGCGGTTCCCTGGGCATTGTGGGGGAGTGGGAACGTCTCGTCCCATCATGGCTGACACGCGTCACCTCCTCGCCTGGCAGTTCGTCAAGGCCTGCGACATTTCGGCCCACACCATTTCATGCCTCACTCGCGGAACATGCACACCACGACCCACACCATTTCATGCCTCACTCGCGGAACATGCACACCACCCCGGTTTCTACTGTCGGTCGAATGGGAACTAAGGCACCTTGCCCCTTCTGGTGATGGCCTAGAGGACAACGTACAGGCTGACTTAGGGAAGATGGCTCAGCCCTAGCCGCTCCGGAGGAAGCTGCCTCGTGAGGGGTATGTCTCGTCGGGCCCCTTACCACCGGTCCAAGTTTGTCGAAGCTTCTAGGCACCAGGTCATCTCGCGAGGCCCCTCCCATAGGGCGGCCTCACGAGGCTAGGCGCGCAGCACCAACTATGAGGCCCTGAAGTAAAGAATAGCAAATATAATACTAGCCAACACAATCAGGGAGGCTTTCCCCTTCGGTGATTAAGGTGCAGCGACTGCTGCCCCTCCAAAAGGAGGTTGCAAAACCTTACCATTTCGGTGATAGAGGTTCAAACAGATTGGTGCGCTAGGGCAAAGGTCATCACCCAGCCTATGAGAGCCTCACGGATACTGTTGTACCAGGCGAAGACCACCTTTAGTCTGGATAGGCCTAGCTCTGGTTCCCCTTTGAATTTCCGTCCTGTGGACACCCTTTCCCATTGATACTTTTGGGGAAGAGGACCAAGACACTACAAAGGGGGAAGGGCCACACCCATGTAAGGGGATAGATCCATTCTCTCCCCAAGAGCTCGTGGGCTGGAGCTTCAAGCTCGGCCTTTTCCAAGGCAAACAAATCACAAGGAGGACTAGGCTTTTACACCGCATAGTGGCCCGAACCTGGGTAGCTCGTGTGTCCCCGTCATTTTCGGTGATGAGGAGTGAGCTCGACGTTAACATTGTTTTGTTTGTCTTTGTGTTGCAGGTCATAAGCCAAGGCCCTAGTTTTTTAACCTCGTTCTTGGAGAACCTCTTGGACGCAGATCACAGACTCTAACAATGGGCCACGCACGCGCACCGTCCTTGAGGGCCATAGGGAACAAGCTCGCCATGACCCGATCGTCCGTCCTCATGGCCTGTACACTGATGGTGTAGAGGAGGAGGAACTCCGTGGGGTTGGCAATGTCGTTGTAGCAAGGAGGAAGCTCCGGTTTGAACTTGTCGGGCCACACCATGTGGCACAACTCGGGACCGAGGGCTAGGTATGTAATGCCCAAGATGTGATCCTATACTTATTTTGGTACAAGGGCCTCGACAGTGATAGAAGCACATCTCATTGTTTCACAAGAATGGATATCGTTACAAGTACATGTATGGATGAGATGAGTATATGGAATTGGCTTACACTCGCCACAAGCTACAACATGAACAGCTCAATACAACAATACATTCAAACATCAAGTAGAAGGACAGGGTCCGACTACGGACGAAATCAAACGATAAAAGTATGACGTCCATCCTTGCTATCCCAGGCTGACGGCCTGGAACACATCTTAGAACGATGAAGAAGAAGAAGAAGAAAAACTCCAAATAGAACAATCATCGCGCTCACGTCAAAGTATCGATTTACATGTACCTGCAATTGTTGTTGTAGTAATATGTGAGCCACATGGACTGAACAATCTCATTTCCAAATGTATCAATGCTAGCAAAGCTTAATGGGTGAGGTATGGTTAAGTACTGAGGCTGCAACAAGCACTAAGCATTTACTTGAGTGGCTAACTTACGAGTACAAGAATGAGATGGGTGATCCATGCATAAATGGACATGATCTAATAATGATCAAGAAATGATCCTGAACACCTACTTACGTCAAACATAACCCCACCGTGTCCTCTGTCGGACAGAGAGCTCATGAGAAGAGACAGTCATGGTTACGCACATAGTTGGCAAGTTTTAGTTAAGTTTACTTCAGGTTCGCTATGATCGGGTGTTACACAAATTTTCCAAGTTGCCACATAACCTCAGGCACGACTTTCCAAAAGATTAAACCCTGCAGGGGTGCTCCATCTAGTCCATCACAAACTACCACAAGCTAGGTCGAAAACCTCGACCACGAAAAACCCGTGATCTCCTCGGATTCCTGATGGAAAACCTCAACCTTGTGATAGCCCAAAGTATCCTTGGAATCCGTCACACAAGATCTTCGAAAAGGGTAATACAAATCCAGCAAGAACTCCCGACGCGCCAACGATCCCGATAGGAGCCGCATATCTCGTTCTCGGTGCACAACAGATGAGCGATGGTTACCATGCAAAATCAGTGAGTTGCCTCACAGAGCGTTACTAAAACGCTCTGGGTTGGACCAACACTCATGAGGAGCACTCGTCGGGGTGTTGATTAATTACCCATGGGGTGATCAATGCCCTATGCAAATTTTATTAGTTGTTTTTGTGACATCCTCGACTTTTGCTACAGTAGTGATTGTAATTAAGCTACAGTGATCAACAGCTAATGATGCCACGTCATCGGATTCCCATCTCAGACCCGCGTTGATTCGAGTTTTGTCCGGATTCAAAATTTGAAGACAAACGAAGAGTACGTTATGAGTTCATTGCAAATATTAAAGGAATCTATATGTAAGAAAAAGGAAAGTATTAAAAAAAATAATGATAAAAGAAAGAAAAGAAAACTGAAAGAAAGAAATAATAAAAAGGAAAAAGGTAAAACAAAACAAAACAAATCAAAAAAAAAGAACAACCCCCCCCCCCCAACCGGCCCAGCTGGGCCAAAAAGGGCCCAACCGGCCAAACCCTAATCCCCCCTGGAGACCGCCCCTCCCCTCGCTACTCCCTCCCCCCCTGTGTGCCGCCGCCAGTCCCTCCCCCTCGTGGGGGGGCCCCACCCTCACCCCCACGAGAGCCCCCCCTCTCTCGATCCTCTCCCCCACTCCCGCAGCCTCCCTCTCGGCTCGCCCCATCTCTCCCACGACCCCTCTCCCTCCTCTCCTCCCGTGGCCTCCTCTCCCAGATCCATCCTCCTCCCTCCCCCCCACGGCGGCCCCCCTCGGTCCCCCTCATCACGTCGGCGAGCCGCCCCCCCCCCCCACGGCTCCTCTCCTCCCCCGGCGGCCCCCCCACCTCACGGCCTCCTCGCCTCCCCCGCCGGCCTCCTTCCCGTCGGCCCCCTCCCTCCCTGGCCGGCGCGCCATCTCCTCCCGCGGCGAGCCCCGGCCGCCCCTCGGCCTCCTCCTCCCGCGGCGAGCCCCGGCTGCCTCGGCCTCCACCGGCCGGCCATCCCCCGGCCCACCATCGGCCGGCCCCTCTTCACCAACTCCGGCAACCACTACCACCACGGCCACGGCGTCCCGGCCACCTCGGGCTCCTCCTTGCCGGAACCGCGCCGTCACCGTCACCGTCACCGCCTCGTCCGCCTCCACGCCGTCTCCTCCGCCCCGTCCCGTGAACTCGGGCTTCACCGGGCCTTCACGTCACCGTCGGTGAGCCCCTCCTCGGGCTCCTCCCACCTTGTCGTTCTCCTCGACGTCCCGGTTCCGTTCCGACAAACGGGGCCTCGATCCGTCGACGGTGGACTCCGGTAGGAGGATTTGAAGTTTAGGTTCTTCTAGGTGGAGTTGGAGCAAAGTGAGTTCTCTGTCTGTTAACAGAGAGAGAGATGAGTGTTGAGAGCTTTTGAGAGAAAAGAAATAAAATCAAATGTTGTATTCCGTATGTATGTATGTATGTATTCGATACCCGTATTATGTATGTGTTTGCGTATATAGGCATGTGGAGAGATACGACATTTGTATGGTTATTTATTTGTGGTTAAAATGTGTAAATAACCTTAGGCCACTTACCGGTGGGGCCATTGCACCCGCTGTCTATGACAGGGAGGCCCCACGCAATAATTAAAAATAATGTTTTTATTAAATAAATAAATAAATAGATATATTTAGTTAAATTAATTAATTAGAATAATTAGAGTATGACACGCGGGTCCCCCACTAAATTAATCTGATTAATTAATAATTAATCTTAATAAAAACTTGTGCCTATGACGTTCGGGACCCGCTGGTCAGTTGACCAGTCAACTGCTGATGTCAGCATGACATCGCGATGATGTCATAATAGGATTTTATTAAATCTTTTAAATCTGTTTTTAATTCCTAAATAATTAATAAAACTTTAAAAATTAATATAAAATAATCCGTAAGTCAGATCAAAATAATTTCAACATGAAAGTTGATCAGCAAAACGAGACGAACCCGGATACACGGCCCGTTCGTCTGTCACGCGTCCCTAGCATAGCAAACATGGAACTTTTCCATCGTTTCCAGTATAACCGGTAGTAGCCCGAGACCCGGAAAATATCGTCAGATATTCTTCCGACCCGTCTATGACGGATGTTGCTGCGTTAGCTCATGTCTAGCCTGCATCTTTTCATGTCATGCTTTGTGTTGCATCGGTGCTATTATTTATTGTTTCTTCCCCCTCTTCTTACCGGTAGACCCCGAGACTGACGCTGCTGCCGGGTACATCTACGACCCTGCCGATCAGTCCTTTGCCGCAGAGCAGCAAGGCAAGCAAACTCCCCTTGATCATTCCTATATCGCCTATGTCTTTCTTCCTACTGCTTGCATTAGTATTTTTGCTACTGTTGTAGTTAGCTCCTATATCTGATGCATAGCCTGTTTTTGATGAACTGCTACTTTCAGTCCTGTGCTTTTAATATGCTTAGTATAGGTGGAGCAGTCTTCCCCTCTGACCCCGTAGTTCAATTGCCCCGCTTGTTTTCAATTCTCGATCTTTGATCGACGAGCCAGACCTGACACGGCACATTCACCCCCCTTCGTTGTACGACGCTACAGAGATACTATCGGGTACCGAGGGTGACACCTCGCTAAGTACTCCTGATGATATCTCTGCAGTATAGCTAGTCGGTCGTGGTTATCGAGGGTGATTCCTCTTTCACCATTCCCGATGACGCCTCTGTCGTGCAACCCCGCGAGTGTGGGACCCCCGAGGGTGATTCCTCTAGGCCCACCTTGACGGGTACATTGTTCGGGATCCAACGAGGGTGATACCTCGGATTCCCCCCGATGTTACGACCACACAGTTACTCGACCATGTTGCTGGGATCATTGGTGATTAGTTGTAAGCCGGGTGGATTCCCGTGAGACTGTGTTGTTGGCCTAATTAAAATGCTAATGGATTTGGGTATTTGATCTGGGTTGGTCGGAGACCTTTTCGCACTAACCGGCTACGCGGGAAGAATTATGGGTACTCGACATCGCGGTATCAGCCGAAGCTTTTCAGATGCCAGCAGTGTAGCGGCGCGCGCCCGAGTGGTCCCGAGATGCATCGCGCTTGTGATTAAGGGATGCTAGGACTGACGTCGGCCGCCCACGCCACATGCAGGAGCGTGAAGGGGAGCTGGGCCCATGAACCCTTTGTGCTTAGGATTTAGACCGGCGGGCTGGCCTCTCTGATTAGTCTTAGGTGGGGCTGCGACGTGTCGATATTCCGAGGCCGGGCAGGACCCAGAAAAGTATGTCCGGCCAGAGTGTTATCGAGCGTGACGGGACATGTGGTGCACCCGTGCAGGGATGAAAATTAACTATTCGGATAGCCGTGTCCACGGTTACAGGACGACTTGGAGTTGTGCCCCGATCTTATACAACTACAATTGTTACTTAACTGGAATTAGTTTGCCTCGGGATTGCTTCCTCGCAGGGAGTCGAGGGAGGATCCTTAGTCGTGACCTCACTTTAATTTTGCTGCAACAATATGACTATATATGTGTTACCCCCCCTGTTCTACTCTCGTCTATTGCTGCAAGACCCTGAAGATGCTAGTCTTCGATAGGACTAGGCCTTCTCTCTCTATTCTCGCATTGCTGCAGTCAGTCCACATATAACCCCCTTCTTTGATACTGATGCATAATTAGAATAGTTATGATGTAAGACTTGCGAGTACTTTGGATGAGTACTCACCGCTGCTTTGCTCCCCCCTTGTCCCCTTGATCCGTTTGCTGCGACCAGATGATGAAGCCCAGGAGCTGGAGGTCCCCGCCGCCGACGACTGCTACCCCGACGGTGCCAACTACTACGTGGAGGCCGCTGATGATCAGGAGTAGTTAGGAGGTTCCCAGGCAGGAGGCCTCGCCTCGTTCGATCGTGGTATCTTTTGTGATAGCCTTCTCTAAGGCACCCCATGTTTTATGTCTGTACTCAGATATTTGTTGCTTCCGCTGACTCGTGTGCTTATCGAGCTTTCGTATTCTAGCCCTCGAGGCCCCTGGCTTGTAATATGAAGCTGATGTTATTTTATTTGTGTCTAGTGTTGTGTTGTGATATCTTCCCGTGAGTCCTTGGGTTTGATCGTACGCATTTGCGTGTATGGTTAGCGTACGATTAAGCCGAGGGCGTCACAAGTTGGTATCAGAGCCAACTGCCTGTAGGTAGCCCCCTTTCCAACTCCTTGGCCGAAGTTGAGTCTAGTGTTTGAAAAACTTTACTAACACTGATGTTGTGGCTTACGGGCCCACATCTCAATTGGGTGGTATTAGTATCTTTTACTCCTTTTCTATACTCTGGGCTCTACTTTCTCTTCTCTTTCGGGGCAAAGATTTTACTAACTCTAACATTAGGTTCTCGAATCACATCGATCCGGAGCGCTGGACTATCTACTCTTTTTCTCCTGAATATGTATTACACACACTGTCATTGACATCCGTCAATCTTATTTTCAGATGCGCCCCGCAAGACAGCACGTGCGCCTGACACAGGCCACTGAGACGACTGGGTTCCCGGCCATTTTGGTCGATCTCCTGACCAGGCTGGGATATCGCTGGTACCCCGAGTACACTGTGTTCGAGGATTTCCGCGAGTACAACCAGTACCAGTACCAGGCTGAGGTTCGCATCTTCGACCAGAGGGGCGGCGAGACCCTCGAGCGCCACGTGTTCTGTGGTATTGGAGTGTCGGTCGAGATGGCCGTCCATGATGCGGCCTACGTCGCCATCACCCGTCTCCGTGGAGCGTACCCTCACCTGGAGGAGAGCCCTTTCAGATACATCCCGCATGCTCCTGCTGGGGATGAGACTGGGTCTGATCTCACTGCCTATGCATCTGATGTTCGGGAGCGCAGCGACCGTTCCTACGTCGCTGTCTGCGCCCCCTACGTGACGCGTCGCTACGACGCGCGGGTTCTGGTGCAGTACACTGAGGCAATGGATCGTGCTTTCCGAGCTCTGACTGTGGAGCTGTATGCTACGCGCGCTCGTCTTTACGACGCGTTGACAGAGCTGCAGCCATCACACTGTCCGAGGGTTCCACCTATGCGCATCCGCGAGCCGAGCAGGACAGAGCTACCATCAGCTCTCGAGTGGACTGATGTTGGGGGTAGAACCCCTGCACGTGGACCTCAGCTGCTCGACTGGATGCGGTACCCTCACCAGAGTCACAACGGAACACAGGGTCCTGTCCCTACCTTCTATCACCGCCAGCTACCAGGATTCGATCGTCCTCTCCGACGTTGATGTAGCCTTATCGCTACATCTCGTTGTGGTACTCTTCCACCGCGTGCCTGCGCGCCGCCTAGTGAGTCTAGGGTATCGTCAAATGCGTCCGGGCTATCGCCAAATTTCGAGTTTTTAATCGTTAGTCTGTAATCGAACTTATGTATGGGTCTGTATGTCGAACTCAACTACTATGGAGTATCTATCGCATTTCCCTTTCATTA
The DNA here is from genome assembly GCF_904849725.1 of Hordeum vulgare subsp. vulgare. NCBI lineage: Eukaryota > Viridiplantae > Streptophyta > Magnoliopsida > Poales > Poaceae > Hordeum > Hordeum vulgare. The sequence goes on along the minus strand of NC_058523.1, from coordinate 281,467,995 downwards.
TGCTTGATTACTTCATGAATGCGTGCGATGCCTTTCAATTACTTTAAGCTAAACTACCCCTGCTAAATATTTAACAGGATGGTTAGACCAGTTGGCCGCCCGCGTGGCCCTGCCAACGATGCACCACCCCCGCCTCCTGAGTATATGGCGGGGATGATCCAACAGTTTGAGCTGAACCGCCAGTTTATGCAAGGGCTCATGGATCAGTTCCAAAGGCCGAACATGAACCAACCACAAGGCGTGACACTGCAAGACTTCTGTCGTCTCAACCCTGCGATCTACCGCAGCTCAACTCAGCCTCTAGATGCTGATGACTGGCTCCGTGACATTTCTTATGAGCTAGAGTGTGCCAATGTTCCCCTGGCGAGCTATGTCAACTTTGCCGCCTACTTTCTGAAGGGTCCCGTTGCTCAATGGTGGGACAGCCACAGGCGCTCTCAGCCCGATGGAACTATCATCACTTAGACAGAGTTCAAGGCTGCTTTCCGTGCTCGATACATTCCCTAGGGAATCATGGACCGGAAGAAGCGTGAGTTCCGCAACTTGGTCCAGGGCAACAAGACTGTGGATGCTTATCAGCGGGAATTTCTGGAATTATCTTGCTATGCTGAAGAAGACATTGCGACTGATGCACGCAGGCAGGAGAAGTTCCGTGAAGGCCTCCATCCTGATATCAAGCTGACACTCCTCGTTCAGGACTATGCTGATTTCGCCACCCTCGTGAACAAGGCTATTCAGGTTGAGACTGGTCTGCAGGAATACAAAGATAGCAGCAAGCGCAACCGTGACATGGGCTCATCTTCGGGCTCGTCTGCACAGAAGCGGAAGATCTGGATCCCCAACAACATGTATCATGCACCTGCTCCTACTCCGAGGCCGTCCTATGCTGCACCTCGCCTGCCTCCTCCACCACCTAGGCAGCCGAGGCTTCCAGCTCCACCGCCTCGAGTTCCTCCTTCCCGTCCTGAGGACGGGCTGTGCTTCAAGTGTGGCCGTCCAGGTCACCGTGCTAGAGACTGCAGGCAGAATCAGAATCAGCTGGCACTTCCCGCAACTGGCCGTGGCAACAACCAGAACCGCAACTTCAACGCTAAGCCTGCTTATGTTCGTGGTCAGGCCAACAACATTGATATGGGTCAAGCTCAAGACCAGCCTGCTACCGTGATGGGTACACTTCTCGTTAACTCAGTACCTGCTTCTGTATTGTTTGATACAGGAGCATCGCATTCCTTTATGTCGGAAAATTTTGCATACATGCATGACATTAGGAGCGAAGAGATGAACATCCCGATAGTGGTAAACACCCCTGGGGGCGAATGCCGAACCTCTGTGGTTTGCCCCCATGTTCCAGTTGAAATTGAAGGATTAGAATTCCTTGCCAACCCCATCCTACTAAAGTCATCCAACATTGATCTCATATTGGGGATGGACTGGTTGAAAGCTCATACGGCATCGATCGTTTGTGCCACCAAGACCGTCCACCTCCTACACCCTTCAGATGAACTAGTAAGCTACCATGCTCATCTCGTCCATAATGCTGAGGCACGGTTGTATGCTTTGAATGCATTAAATGCGTCGCCTCTTGAAGGGATTGAAAACATTCCAGTGGTCCGAGAGTTCCAAGATGTCTTTCCAGAAGAACTTCCGGGGATTCCCCCTGCTCGAGCTGTCGAGTTTGTCATTGACTTGGTACCCGGTACCACTCCTATTGCCAAGCGTCCTTATAAAATGCCACCACATGAACTCCTTGAACTTAAGCAAGAAATTGACAACTCGCTCCGTCTGGGTTTCATCCGTCCGAGTTCCTCTGCTTGGGGAGCACCTTCTCTCTTTGTTAAGAAGAAGGATGGGACAAATCGATTGGTTCAAGACTATCGTCCTATCAACCAGGCCACTATTCAAAACAAATATCCTCTCCCTCGGATAAATTATTTGTATGATCAACTTGCTGGTTCCACCGTTTTCTCTAAGCTCGACTTGAGATTGGGATACCATCAGATCCGTGTTCGCAAGGAGGATATTCCAAAGACCGCCTTTGTTACTCGATATGGATCATACGAGTACACCGTCATGTCCTTCGGCTTAACCAATGCACCGGCAACTTTCTCTCGATTGATGAATTATATATTCATGGACTACCTCGACAAATTTGTCGTGGTATATCTGGATGATATTCTGGTGTTTTCAAAGAACAAAGAAGAGCATGCTGAGCATCTTCGTCTTGTACTGGATAAGCTTCGGGAGCATAAACTCTATGCGAAGTATTCCAAATGTGAGTTCTGGCTAGACGAAGTGACTTAGCTTGGTCATGTGATTTCCAAGGATGGTATTGCGGTCAACCCCGAACGAATTCAAGCTATTCTTGACTGGACTCCCCCAAAGAATGTCAAGCAAGTCAGAAGTTTTCTCAGACTCGCCAGCTATTGCCGTCGATTCGTCGAGAACTTCCCCAAGATTGCGAAGCCCTTAACCAACCTGCTTCACAAAGGTGTTAAGTATGATTGGACTGATAAATGTCAGGAAAGTTTCCAGGCACTCAAGGACAAACTGACGTCCGCTCCAGTACTTGCTCCTCCAGATACGAAAAGGGATTTCGTCATATACTGTGATGCTTCTCGTCAAGGAATAGGTTGTGTCCTAATGCAGGATCGCAAGGTGATCGCTTATGCTTCACATCAACTGTGTGCTCATGAAGAGAACTACCCAGTTCATGATCTCGAGCTTGCCGCAGTCATTCATGCATTGAAGGAATGGCGACAATACCTTGTCGGTAATCGCTGTGAAATCTACACCGACCATCAAAGTCTGAAGTACTTGTTCACTCAACCGGAGCTGAACCTGCGTCAACAAAGATGGATGGAGCGTATAGCAGATTTTGACTGTAGTATATCATATACCCCTGGTAAGGCTAATGTAATGGCTGATGCCTTAAGTCGCAAGTCATACTGCAACCACCTCTAGGTTCATCAGGTTCACGATCGTTTGCAAGAGGAGTTCCGTAAGCTGAACCTCCACATTGTTCCTCAGGGTTACCTTGTTCCCCCTCCTGAAGAGTATCAAAAGATGAACCTTCGTGTTGTTAATCAGGGATCCCTCAGTAACCTAGTGGTTGAACCAGATCTTGTGAGCTCCATAAAGAATATACAAAACTTTGACGATGATGTCGACAGGATTAAGAGCTATATTGCAAAGGGTAAACCCTCCTTTTTCACTGTTGATGAAGGTGGCGCCTTGTATTTCAAGGGTCGCCTATTCGTCCCAAACAAGAAGGAAAATCTCAGGATGACTGGGAAGGTGATGGAAGAAGCTCATGACACACCATTGTCTATTCACCCGGGTAGTACCAAGATGTACCAAGACATCCGGCAAAGATTCTGGTGGCCCAATATAAAACAAGACATTGCACGCTATGTGGCAGAATGTGATATATGCCGGCGTATCAAAGCAGAACACCAAAAGCCTGCTGGAACTCTGCAGCCTATCTCTATTCCTGAGTGGAAATGGGACCATGTTGAAATGGACTTTGTCACTGGTTTTCCCAGATCTCAGAAGGGTAATGATGCTATTCTTGTCGTCATTGATCGACTGTCCAAAGTTGCACATTTCCTGGCCGTCAAAGAAACGATTAATGCTAGTCAGCTGGCAGATCTTTATATGTCAAGAGTTGTTTCACTTCACGGTATTCCGTTGGTAATCAGTTCGGACCGTGGCAGCTTGTTCACTTCAAAATTCTGGGAAAGTTTTCAGAAGGCTATGGGGACTCATCTGTCCTTCAGCACTGCATTTCATCCTCAATCCCAGGGACAAGTTGAACGAGTCAACCAAATTCTCGAGGACATGCTTCGAGCTTGTGTCATATCTTTCGGTAATAAATGGGAGGAATCTCTCCCGTATGCCGAGTTCTCTTACAACAATAGCTATCAAGCTAGTCTGAAGATGGCCCCTTTCGAAGTATTGTATGGGCGAAGGTGTCGGACTCCTCTGAATTGGTCAGAAACTGGAGAACGGTCACTCTTCGGTCCGGATATTATTCAACATGCCGAAGATCAAGTCCGCATTATTCATGAGAATCTGAAGGTTGCTCAGTCTCGTCAGAAGAGTCAGTATGACCGTCATCATCAAGATATGGTCTATCAACCTGGCGAAAAGGCTTATCTTCGTGTCACACCAATGAGAGGTGCACACCGTTTCGGAATCAAGGGCAAGTTAGCTCCTCGTTATATTGGTCCTTTCACTGTTCTCGAAAGGCGTGGAAGAGTGGCTTATCAATTGGAACTGCCGGCGAACCTTTCTCAGGTTCACGATGTCTTCCATGTTTCTCAGCTCCGTCGGTGCTTCAAGGACCCTATTCGAGCAGTGGATCACGATATGCTTGAGCTACAACAAGACCTCTCTTATAAAGAGCATCCGGTCCGCATTCTCGACCAAGCTGAACGTAAGACTCGTCGCAAGGTCACTAAGTTCCTTAAGGTGCAGTGGTCAAATCACTCTGAAGATGAAGCCACTTGGGAACGCGAGGATCATCTTCGTGATGAATACCCCGGGCTCTTTCCCTCTACCTCTTAATTCTCGGGACGAGAATTCTTGTTAGTAGGGGAGAATTGTGACATCCTCGACTTTTGCTACAGTAGTGATTGTAATTAAGCTACAGTGATCAACAGCTAATGATGCCACGTCATCGGATTCCCATCTCAGACCCGCGTTGATTCGAGTTTTGTCCGGATTCAAAATTTGAAGACAAACGAAGAGTACGTTATGAGTTCATTGCAAATATTAAAGGAATCTATATGTAAGAAAAAGGAAAGTATTAAAAAAATGATAAAAGAAAGAAAAGAAAACTGAAAGAAAGAAATAATAAAAAGGAAAAAGGTAAAACAAAACAAAAAAAATCAAAAAAAAAAACAACCCCCCCCAACCGGCCCAGCTGGGCCAAAAAGGGCCCAACCGGCCAAACCCTAATCCCCCCTGGCGACCGCCCCTCCCCTCGCTACTCCCTCCCCCCCCCCCCCCCTGTGCGCCGCCGCCAGCCCCTCCCCCTCGTGGGGGGGCCCCACCCTCACCCCCATGAGAGCCCCCCCTCTCTCGGTCCTCTCCCCCACTCCCGCAGCCTCCCTCTCGGCTCGCCCCATCTCTCCCACGACCCCTCTCCCTCCTCTCCTCCCGTGGCCTCCTCTCCCAGATCCATCTTCCTCCCTCCCCCCCACGGCGGCCCCCCTCGGTCCCCCTCATCACGCCGGCGAGCCGCCCCCCACGGCTCCTCTCCTCCCCCGGCGGCCCCCCCACCTCACGGCCTCCTCGCCTCCCCCGCCGGCCTCCTTCCCGTCGGCCCCCTCCCTCCCTGGCCGGCGCGCCATCTCCTCCCGCGGCGAGCCCCGGCCGCCCCTCGGCCTCCTCCTCCCGCGGCGAGCCCCGGCTGCCTCGGCCTCCACCGGCCGGCCATCCCCCGGCCCACCATCGGCCGGCCCCTCTTCACCAACTCCGGCAACCACTACCACCACGGCCACGGCGTCCCGGCCACCTCGGGCTCCTCCTTGCCGGAACCGCGCCGTCACCGTCACCGTCACCGCCTCGTCCGCCTCCACGCCGTCTCCTCCGCCCCGTCCCGCGAACTCCGGCTTCACCGGGCCGTCACGTCACCGTCGGTGAGCCCCTCCTCGGGCTCCTCCCACCTTGTCGTTCTCCTCGACGTCCCGGTTCCGTTCCAGCAAACGGGGCCTCGATCCGTCGACGGTGGACTCCGGTAGGAGTATTTGAAGTTTAGGTTCTTCTAGGTGGAGTTGGAGCAAAGTGAGTTCTATGTCTGTTAACAGAGAGAGAGATGAGTGTTGAGAGCTTTTGAGAGAAAAGAAATAAAATCAAATGTTGTATTCCGTATGTATGTATGTATGTATTCGATACCCGTATTATGTATGTGTTTGCGTATATAGGCATGTGGAGAGATACGACATTTGTATGGTTATTTATTTGTGATTAAAATGTGTAAATAACCTTAGGCCACTTACCGGTGGGGCCATTGCACCCGCTGTCTATGACAGGGAGGCCCCACGCGATAATTAAAAATAATGTTTTTATTAAATAAATAAATAAATAGATATATTTAGTTAAATTAATTAATTAGAATAATTAGAGTATGACACGCGGGTCCCCCACTAAATTAATCTGATTAATTAATAATTAATCTTAATAAAAACTTGTGCCTATGACGTTCGGGACCCGCTGGTCAGTTGACCAGTCAACTGCTGATGTCAGCATGACATCGCGATGATGTCATAATAGGATTTTATTAAATCTTTTAAATCTGTTTTTAATTCCTAAATAATTAATAAAACTTTAAAAATTAATATAAAATAATCCGTAAGTCAGATCAAAATAATTTCAACATGAAAGTTGATCAGCAAAACGAGACGAACCCGGATACACGGCCCGTTCGTCTGTCACGCGTCCCTAGCATAGCAAACATGGAACTTTTCCATCGTTTCCAGTATAACCGGTAGTAGCCCGAGACCCGGAAAATATCGTCAGATATTCTTCCGACCCGTCTATGACGGATGTTGCTGCGTTAGCTCATGTCTAGCCTGCATCTTTTCATGTCATGCTTTGTGTTGCATCGGTGCTATTATTTATTGTTTCTTCCCCCTCTTCTTACCGGTAGACCCCGAGACTGACGCTGCTGCCGGGTACATCTACGACCCTGCCGATCAGTCCTTTGCCGCAGAGCAGCAAGGCAAGCAAACTCCCCTTGATCATTCCTATATCGCCTATGTCTTTCTTCCTACTGCTTGCATTAGTATTTTTGCTACTGTTGTAGTTAGCTCCTATATCTGATGCATAGCCTGTTTTTGATGAACTGCTACTTTCAGTCCTGTGCTTTTAATATGCTTAGTATAGGTGGAGCAGTCTTCCCCTCTGACCCCGTAGTTCAATTGCCCCGCTTGTTTTCAATTCTCGATCTTTGATCGACGAGCCAGACCTGACACAGCACATTCACCCCCCTTCATTGTACGACGCTACAGAGATACTATCGGGTACCGAGGGTGACACCTCGCTAAGTACTCCTGATGATATCTCTGCAGTATAGCTAGTCGGTCGTGGTTATCGAGGGTGATTCCTCTTTCATCATTCCCGATGACGCCTCTGTCGTGCAACCCCGCGAGTGTGGGACCCCCGAGGGTGATTCCTCTAGGCCCACCTTGACGGGTACATCGTTCGGGATCCAACGAGGGTGATACCTCGGATTCCCCCCGATGTTACGACCACACAGTTACTCGACCATGTTGCTGGGATCATTGGTGATTAGTTGTAAGCCGGGTGGATTCCCGTGAGACTGTGTTGTTGGCCTAATTAAAATGCTAATGGATTTGGGTATTTGATCTAGGTTGGTCGGAGACCTTTTCGCACTAACCGGCTACGCGGGAAGAATTATGGGTACTCGACATCGCGGTATCAGCCGAAGCTTTTCAGATGCCAGCAGTGTAGCAGCGCGCGCCCGAGTGGTCCCGAGATGCATCGCGCTTGTGATTAAGGGATGCTAGGACTGACGTCGGCCGCCCACGCCACGTGCAGGAGCGTGAAGGGGAGCTGGGCCCATGAACCCTTTGTGCTTAGGATTTAGACCGGCGGGCTGGCCTCTCTGATTAGTCTTAGGTGGGGCTGCGACGTGTCGATATTCCGAGGCCGGGCAGGACCCAGAAAAGTATGTCCGGCCAGAGTGTTATCGAGCGTGACGGGACATGTGGTGCACCCGTGCAGGGATGAAAATTAACTATTCGGATAGCCGTGTCCACGGTTACAGGACGACTTGGAGTTGTGCCCCGATCTTATACAACTACAATTGTTACTTAACTGGAATTAGTTTGCCTCGGGATTGCTTCCTCGCAGGGAGTCGAGGGAGGATCCTTAGTCGTGACCTCACTTTAATTTTGCTACAACAATATGACTATATATGTGTTACCCCCCTGTTCTACTCTCGTCTATTGCTGCAAGACCCTGAAGATGCTAGTCTTCGATAGGACTAGGCCTTCTCTCTCTATTCTCGCATTGCTGCAGTCAGTCCACATATAACCCCCTTTTTGATACTGATGCATAATTAGAATAGTTCTGATGTAAGACTTGCGAGTACTTTGGATGAGTACTCACCGCTGCTTTGCTCCCCCCTTGTCCCCTTGATCCGTTTGCTGCGACCAGATGATGAAGCCCAGGAGCTGGAGGTCCCCGCCGCCGACGACTGCTACCCCGACAGTGCCTACTACTACGTGGAGGCCGCTGATGATCAGGAGTAGTTAGGAGGTTCCCAGGCAGGAGGCCTCGCCTCGTTCGATCGTGGTATCTTTTGTGCTAGCCTTCTCTAAGGCACCCCATGTTTTATGTCTGTACTCAGATATTTGTTGCTTCTGCTGACTCGTGTGCTTATCGAGCTTTCGTATTCTAGCCCTCGAGGCCCCTGGCTTGTAATATGAAGCTGATGTTATTTTATTTGTGTCTAGTGTTGTGTTGTGATATCTTCCCGTGAGTCCTTGGGTTTGATCGTACGCATTTGCGTGTATGGTTAGCGTACGATTAAGCCGAGGGCGTCACAAGTTGGTATCAGAGCCAACTGCCTGTAGGTAGCCCCCTTTCCAATTCCTTGGCCGAAGTTGAGTCTAGTGTTTGAAAAACTTTACTAACACTGATGTTGTGGCTTACGGGCCCACATCTCAATCGGGTGGTATTAGTATCTTTTACTCCTTTTCTATACTCTGGGCTCTACTTTCTCTTCTCTTTCGGGGCAAAGATTTTACTAACTCTAACATTAGGTTCTCGAATCACATCGATCCGGAGCGCTGGACTATCTACTCTTTTTCTCCTGAATATGTATTACACACACTGTCATTGACATCCGTCAATCTTATTTTCAGATGCGCCCCGCAAGACAGCACGTGCGCCTGACACAGGCCACTGAGACGACTGGGTTCCCGGCCATTTTGGTCGATCTCCTGACCAGGCTGGGATATCGCTGGTACCCCGAGTACACTGTGTTCGAGGATTTCCGCGAGTACAACCAGTACCAGTACCAGGCTGAGGTTCGCATCTTCGACCAGAGGGGCGGCGAGACCCTCGAGCGCCACGTGTTCTGTGGTATTGGAGTGTCGGTCGAGATGGCCGTCCATGATGCGGCCTACGTCGCCATCACCCGTCTCCGTGGAGCGTACCCTCACCTGGAGGAGAGCCCTTTCAGATACATCCCGCATGCTCCTGCTGGGGATGAGACTGGGTCTGATCTCACTGCCTATGCATCTGATGTTCGGGAGCGCAGCGACCGTTCCTACGTCGCTGTCTGCGCCCCCTACGTGACGCGTCGCTACGACGCGCGGGTTCTGGTGCAGTACACTGAGGCAATGGATCGTGCTTTCCGAGCTCTGACTGTGGAGCTGTATGCTACGCGCGCTCGTCTTTACGACGCGTTGACAGAGCTGCAGCCATCACACTGTCCGAGGGTTCCACCTATGCGCATCCGCGAGCCGAGCAGGACAGAGCTACCATCAGCTCTCGAGTGGACTGATGTTGGGGGTAGAACCCCTGCACGTGGACCTCAGCTGCTCGACTGGATGCGGTACCCTCACCAGAGTCACAACGGAACACAGGGTCCTGTCCCTACCTTCTATCACCGCCAGCTACCAGGATTCGATCGTCCTCTCCGACGTTGATGTAGCCTTATCGCTACATCTCGTTGTGGTACTCTTCCACCGCATGCCTGCGCGCCGCCTAGTGAGTCTAGGGTATCGTCAAATGCGTCCGGGCTATCGCCAAATTTCGAGTTTTTAATCGTTAGTCTGTAATCGAACTTATGTATGGGTCTGTATGTCGAACTCAACTACTATGGAGTATCTATCGCATTTCCCTTTCATTATGCTTGATTACTTCATGAATGCGTGCGATGCCTTTCAATTACTTTAAGCTAAACTACCCCTGCTAAATATTTAACAGGATGGTTAGACCAGTTGGCCGCCCGCGTGGCCCTGCCAACGATGCACCACCCCCGCCTCCTGAGTATATGGCGGGGATGATCCAGCAGTTTGAGCTGAACCGCCAGTTTATGCAAGGGCTCATGGATCAGTTCCAAAGGCCGAACATGAACCAACCACAAGGCGTGACACTGCAAGACTTCTGCCGTCTCAACCCTGCGATCTACCGCAGCTCAACTCAGCCTCTAGATGCTGATGACTGACTCCGTGACATTTCTTATGAGCTAGAGTCTGCCAATGTTCCCCTGGCGAGCTCAAAAGACCATCTAGGCATTTAAAAATATGGCCGGAAACAACTTATAGCATTTCTCAAAAGACCCCATATGTTAATTTCGAAATTGGTCCAGATCTGAACTAATAATATATTATATTTGTTACACACAAAAATAAAGTGGACCATGTGATTCTACACATCATTCTAGTCGATTTACATATATGTATCATCTCAAATGGAGTTGCGGTCTGAAAGATATGGCCGACACAAGATGATATGCCATGAATGCAAAATGCATGCAAATGACAACCACAAGTAGGTTAAATCATGGGCGCAACATGATATTATGGAACTACATGAAATTCTAGGCAGGTTTATATGAGGACGGAACTACGAATAACAATTTCGGAAGTCCCCATATACAAATTAAGAGTTTGTACTATTCGGACTATAACACAATTTTAGAGTTTTTGAACAGCAAAATAAATGCCACCATGTTATTCTACGCATTTTCTAGTCAAGTTACATATGTGGATCAATTTAATCGGAGTTATGGTTAATTACTGATGCAATAAATTGTTTAAACATGGCATTTGTGCAAACTAAATGAAAACAACAAGTTAAACATTTTGAACACATGTGAGAGTTGGATATTGTGAAACTACACAAAATTCTAAGCATTTTTGCATGTATAAAGTTTTTAAATCCGATGCACGGTTATTTTGCTATGAACTAAATCATTTTAAAATGGAATCATGCAAAACAATGCAAACAACAAGTTAAACATCTTTGAACATGCATGAAAGTTTAATATTATTAATCTACACAAAAATCTGGTCATTTTACATATATAAAGTTTTTACATGCGATGCACGGTTAATTAGTTATTAGCATTTTTAAAGCATGCAATTTTCTATAATTAAAATGTCCTCGTTAAATGGAAAATCGACGTGCGAAAAAATCATACGAGGGGCCGAATCTGAATGGCCCAACATCTCACAGGGGCGCAACACACTATTCAACGCTCATGACAACACATAGCAGGGAATATGTGGTCTTCGAGGACCTCACCACTGGGCCAAACTAGCCGGCTGCGGAGGCTGGGCCCTGGGGGCGAAGTGGGCCTTCTCGAGATGATAAAGCTGGGTCAAGGAGCAATGCGGGCTGCACTAGGCGACAAAGAGGCGTCACAGGCGCGGGCCAGGCCGGCTTGAGTGAGAGCCCGACCTGTCTCGAGGCCCACGCGGCGGTTGCAGCCATGTGCGCTACCAGATCGGTCAACGGGGGGATCTTCCTCCTGCATGAGGACTAGGTACAGGGAACCGTGGCCGGTGGCACGGCGCTCCGGCGAACCAGCAACGGCATGAGGCGGGATTAGGCGACTTCGGTTGGATCTGGTCCCGGTTGTTCCTTTCCCGGCGGCGCCAAGCTCCAATGATGACACGGGGGCAAGCTTGAGGGCATGGCTGCCATGGCGGGGCGACCTCGACAGGGGGACATAGAGGAAGGGATTAGAAGGAGGGAGAAGGAAGCGAAGGACAGAGAGAGGGGCGGACACGCGAGGGACTCGCCTGGGTCGGGCTTGCCGTTGAGAGGCTCGCTCTGGCGGGTCACCGGCCAACATGAAGGGCGTGGGGCAGGGCGTGACCCTGGCTCGGGTAACGCTCGAGGAGGTTGTGGCGCGGTTCGGGCGTGGCACGGCAGGAGATGGGCCTCGGCGGGTCGCGACGCTGGAGGGGGAAGGTCGGAGCCACTGAGCGGCGGCTAGGGTTTGACACTGATGTCACACCCTCTTTTCACTGTCACTTTTTTTGTAATTCAAAAATGTAAGTTTATTAAAACGTTTTAAAAACTAATGTTGTGAGTGCCATGATTTCCATTGTATGCTTGAGTGCTTGAGTGTGTGATATCAAAAACCACATTTCTCATAACCTAATTATTTACAAAATCCTTTTTCTTATTTCTGGTTAATTCAAAGCCTTGTCTTGGGTTGTACTATAAGTCCTTGATGGCAAGGAGTGCTCTTACCCAAAGTTGGTGATCTGGTGCTAGCACCATTTTAGTTCACCAAAACCATAAAATAATTATTTTATGAATTATTTTCCTATTTTATTTGTATGGCTATTTCTGAGGCGAGAAATGATATTCCTATAAGAAAACATACTTTTCTGCCTTAGGAAAATCTGAGAAAATTTGGAGATACTCACAAGGACATATCTTTTCCATTTTCAACCCCTATTTTATATTATAATTATTTGAGTAAAACCTTGATAACCTTTTCTGTCTGTTTTGACCTTTTGAAATATTTCCAAAGGAAATATTTTCAATAAATTCCTAGAAAATTCTAGTGGTATCCCTAAGCCATAATTGGTGTCCATAAAAAATTTCACCTTGATCCAAGGTGGTTAAGGTCACCAACTAATTGCAAAACCCCTTCTATCCAATATGAAGTTAGAGAAACTCTACATAGAAAAGTTTATCCAATGGAGCTGGAACTTTGCATGAGTGCCTAATACCTCAAATGAGGACTCCATGCGAAAAATGGGATTTGTGGGACTTGATTTGCCCACACTCCCTTTGGAAGGAACAGACTGGTCATTTATGGATGTTTTCTAGTTTACAAAGCTAAACTTGTCCAATGGAGCTCAAACATGGTGAAGCCCCTTGTTTTAGCACCAAACCCAATACTATTAAGTTGTATAGCCAATGGTGGGGTGCAACCACCCCAAACCACTGTCGAGCACCTACTAATAGTTGGGTAAAACCCCTCCTAACCTTAGCTAAACCGAATCCCTTTCTCTCAAACTCATAGCTTAGGTGGCTGACATCAATGCCTAACTCCAGTCAAGTGGTCCCTCTCTAGTTCAAAGTAGATAAACCAAAATCTCCAATTTAAGTTTCAGCCCAAGGCTGACAGCACCTGTTTCCTTGTCTTTCTTTGACCAGCCGAGGATCCCACGGGACTCCAACGGCTAGGCATATCCAAGCCAGTGCCCAGGACACGCTAGACACGTCCAAGGCACCCAGAGCACGCCAGCATGTCGTGGCATGCCAAAGCTGCGCTCTGGGCGTGCAATACAGAGCAACCGAGGTGGGGGCGACTCCCTCGGCCAGTTCTAGACTCCCCGCGGTGTCTCTCCTGTCCCCTGACAACCCCTATGCATCACGCAGCCCTCAGGGCCCCTCCTTTCCTGCGCTAAGAGCCGGTGCGACGCGTGCCCGCGCACACCAGAAGCGCTAGAGGAGCGCGTTCACGATAAGTCGCCTCTCCTCTCTCCCTCTCTCTCGCAGTGAGTCCTGGAGATCCCAAACCACGTCCTGGGACTGTGGTTTCGACCCCAGCCTCTCTCGGCACCCCCATACATGCCACGGTGGATCACCGGTGCTCCCGAGTAGGCTCACCATCGCGGGACGATAAATAACCTCTCCCGTCGCTCCAGAACCCCTCACTCCACCTCACCAAGACCTCAATCACCTCCCTAGCCACCCCATTGAGCAAGTAGAGCCCCGGTGCTTGAGATCGACCGGGGCCTCTCCGCCTGAGAGCTCTGGTCGATCTCCTGCTACACGTCCGCTCTCGCGTCCCTTTGCCCACCAAAACACTCCCCGTGACACCAGGAAGCTTTCCCCCCTCTTCCCCGAGCGAATCCGTACCCGTAGCTGCCACCTCCACCTTCACCCTAAACCCCTCCACCGCGGCTACCTCGTCGCCGGTGAACTAGAGCCCCCCCATCGTCGACTCGATCACCAGCAGGTAGGCGACGACGAGCCGAACCCATTACTATCTTCGTTAGGGCCCGAGGACGTCGGTAGACACGCCGGCATGCTCCTCCTCCTCTTTGGCCAAAGGTAGGAGACGATCCCAACAGGTGTGCCCCACCTGTCGATGGCCCATCTCTCTCTCTCCCTCGCTGCCCGCAACCACTAACCGCAGGGGCCCGCGCGTCAGGTTCAAACCTGACGGCGCGCGGGCCTGGGTAGGCTAGTTGGCTGGCCAGTGGGCCGGTCCAGTCCTAGGCCAATCCAGGCCAGGGGGCTGTAGCCCTTTTTCTTTTTATTTAAAACTTGATTTTAAATGATTTTTGCAAAAATATTTGACAAGTGAAAATTATGATTCCTCCACTGTTATTTCTCTAAAAATGTGTAGTTTTTAACATAACCATTGGATGAATTTTTGCAACAACTATTCTGTTTTAAAATAATAAAAAGGGTAAATTTGGAATAGTTTTGCTTCTGTTATATTGATTTTGAAAATATAATTTCACTAAAACCAAAGGCAAATATTTTTAAAATAATAACATGGATATATCAGAAATAAACAACATTCTTCAAGTGACTTTGTGATCTGTTTTGGAGTGAGCGACTTATTGCTTTCCATTTTTTTACGACGATAGAAAACCCGTGTGACGAAGCAGTTGGACTTGAAGACCTCGAAGACCCCAGATAACTAGCTGACCAAGGCAAGCAACCCTTTGACCATGCTTTGGGCACATGTTATTTTACATGCTAGTAGAGAAAATATTTCCGTTGCATGTGATCGTAAGTATCGGTAAATCATTGAAGTGATGTTACCAATGGCTCCTCTAGAGCACCTGCATGTTGAGCATGATCCTACCACCTATGAGGTTCAGCGCTAATATCATGTTGGCAAGTAGAGCTAAGAATAGTAGCATGAGCATGATGATGGTATAAATCAAAGGTTTAAGAAAACCCCGTTGGGTGCCACTAATGCCCGAGGGTGATGATGAGTTAGGTCGCAACTTTAGGAGAAGTGGTGCAACGGGTATTTTGTGTGTGTATGGTTTCAGAAATGGGATTAGATTTATGATGTGTCGACCGACCCAACCTTACATGTACGACCACGTTACCCCTATATGGGACGGGGCTTCGTTGATTACTCTGGTCAGTGCTACGAAAGAGCCACATTACTAGTGGAGGGAGTGATGTGTGGTCATTCTCGTGATGGGTTGTGCTAGGCTGGGCGACTATGCCGTTTTTACGTGTTCCAGGCACATGTTGGTCCCCGCATGGTTGCTACTGTCTAGAGTCGGTGCTCGTAAGAGGTACCACATGTGGACTGGGTACCAATCGAGTGGACCTCTTTGTCTAGGATCGTGAGGGGAAGGGCATTGATCGGGTACTTACCTCGGGTATGTTATATACCGCGAGTCGTGGATGACACGGAAGTTCCCGGATCTCGTGGGTCCAGCGTACTACCTCTACAGAGTGTAAAATTATTCGAATAGCCGTGTCCACGGTTAGGGACAGTTGGGTAATCCTGCTTAAACTATGTCCTGTCGTTTCCACATAAACCAAGTATATGTGTGAGTGTCTGGTAAATGGTGTTAATATGAAACAGTTGATATGACCAAGTTTGGTGACTTGGCATATAGGGTGAACCCGAAGAGTTCGGCCCTTGACAGATATGTTGATATCTGTAACCTATTCTTCAAATAAACATTAAACTTATGTTGCACATCCATAATCATGTTTATTTACAACCAAGATGTTATCCACCAAAGATGCATATTACTTGTTATCCTCTCAATTGCATTGTTCATATCATGGGCTGTTTGCGAGTACATTCCAAAACACTCATTGTCTTGCCACTTGTTATATTATTGACAAGACATGAAAGGACTGGAGTTTGGAGAATAGTACGTCTTCGGAGACGGCCCCGTGAACTGGGATGCTTCCCAGTCAGAATGCCCGTTGGTGTAGGATGATGGCATTGGCACCCGCTTAGCCATAAGATTTCTGCTACTAGTTGTATCAGTGTGATTTGGCCTTATAGCACCTACCTTGTGAACTTGACCATTCGGTCACGTGATGTAATAATTCGGTACTTGGATGTAAGACTCTCAATATTCAGTACCTATGTGTTCGGTGAGCACTGATCTCTGGGATCACTAAGCATGTTCATTCGGCGATCTCGACTCGTAAGTCGGGGTCCCCAGAGAGTTGGTATCAGAGCCATTCTGACTATATGAAGCCTTAGGTAGCATGGACGATAGCCGCGACTATTAGTGCACCTAGCCTTTATCGCTGAGATTTTCTACACCCACTAAAACTTTATAACTCGCTACCCTACATTTTATAGATCGCCGTCGTACCTGAGATGCTTCTAGAGATTGGCTTTCCCCTACTTTTGGGAGATAGCCTCGAGAAGTGTCAAGTACGCCGCACACCCATCTCCTCTACCATGAACACTGGGTCAACGCTGACTCCAAGGAATATCACGTGGACGTGATAGTAAAGGGTAATGACTCCCCATCTAGTTGGTTCTTTGAAGAACCACAGATGGAGGATCTGATGTTGGCAGTGGAGATAGCCGCACGAGAGGCGCTCGTGCATCTCCGCGACATCCTTCCCGAGATGGCTAACGAGCCAGCTACTCGTCACCTATATTTTATTATGGATGGGATAGACGGGAATTGGACACTCAACCCATATTTGAAGGATGGGACGCCACTAAGGTTTCAGACCTACTTCAGTCTCAACTCCGACACTTTGACACACCTTTTGATCAAGGAGTCAACGATGATTCGCCAAGAACTACACCAAGTCGAGGACCTACTTCGCCTAGAGAAGATGAATACCCGCAAGGTTAAGAAGGAAGGAGCACCCGAAGGGCGATCAACCATTGCCTTCCGAGGAGGAGTACCACTGCTTCAGTCCACTCCTATTCAGAGTCGCCGCTTGACCGCGGAAGAGTACACTGAGCTCCTCACTACCTCGCCAACTAAGAGACGCCGTGATGGACCACTTCCTTCTCCTACTCCTCTGAAGGAGAACAACACCGATGAAGATGAAGACGAAGACCCTGCAGAACCCACCTACGAGACCGAGCAGTCATCGCTTAGGATTACGGCTTAGGCAATTAGAAGTCTCCGCAAGTGTAGTGAGTTCATATATCGGTTCGTGCGAACCATGGGTGTTGTGTAAGCATGTTTGATGCAAGCCGCATTTCTACCTTAGGCAACTTGTAAGAGACTACATCATTTGTTTTAATCTAATGCATTAGCTTTTCCAAAAAACACATTTGGCTTAAAAATCTCACACTAGCGCAACACCAACCCCCTTAATAGAGCATCATCCCTTATGATTACGGCCAGTTCGGCATACTGACCTGTCTACTCCCCTGACAGGATGGTGATTTCAACTCGCACCAGCACCTTCAGCAACCCCGGCTCTGCCTCTTCAGGTCAGCCGCAGGGAACCGAAGGGGACGCTCAAGCTGGAGATCACCACGAGCAGCAGCAAGGCGATATTCCACCGCCACCGCCTCCTCCAGAAAGCTTGACTGTGGCTCAGTTCCTTCAAGCTCTCCGCGAGGAACGTCAAGCCAGTAATGCCGCTATCTAGCAGCTGGCTCAAGTCATGGTGAACAAACCGCCGTAGAACGGGAATGGCAACGGTCGCCCTACTCTATCTGAGTTTATGCGGACTACGCCACCCATATTCATGGAGATGAATGAACCATTGGATGCTGATGACTGGATTTGTACTATCGAAGACCTCCTCGCGATGGTCAAATGCATTGATGATCATCAGGAGGTCCTTTATGCTTCTCACTATCTTGAAGGCACGGCCAGAGCTTGGTGGGATGGATTCCAGATCATGCGAGCAGGACAAGTCATCACTTGGGCAATTTTCAAGGAAGGATTCCGCGCCGCTCTCATTCCCCAGGAATGATGACCATTAAGAAGTGGGAATTCCGAGCATTAAGGCAAGGCAGTGGAACCGTCAAGGAATATTTGCAGAAGTTTAACCTCCTGTCAAGATATGCACCAGAGGACATCAACACTGAGGCTGCCAAAGTGGAACGTTTTATGGAAGAACTGCAGCAGTCACAGCAGTATCTACTGGTTGTTTGTGAATGTCGGACCTTCTGCGATCTAGTTAATAGGCCCTTATGTTGGAAGATAAGCGTCATGCAATGGTCGACACCCGTAAGAGCGAGCTGATGGGTAGTGGAGGACCCAGTAACCCGAAGCCACGCCCATGGCAGTCAGCTCCAACAAGACCCAGTTATCAGGAGTAGCAGTATAAGGCTCCAACATTTCGCCAGAACTACCAGCCTCAACAACAAGTCAACACCAAGACAACATTCAACCCACCAAACAACAGTGGAGTCAAGATCAACCTTCTAGGACAAGTTACTTGTTTTGGATGTGGACAGACTAGGCACTATTCCATGCAGTGTCCCAACAAGAAGACTAACGCACCGCGCCCAAATGCTCCAAATCAAGGTCAAGGAGCACCAGGCTCGAACCAAGCTCCCCGCAATCAGCAGTATCACAACAGGGGACGTATTAATCACATCTCTGCAGAAGAGGCATAGGAAGACCCGGACCGCATTCTGGGTACATTCCTCATCAACTCCACCCCAACAACAATATTGTTTGTTTGTGGTGCTTCACATTCTTTTGTTACTCAAAGGTTTGCGGAAAAGTGTGGTTTGAAGCCTACCCTGCTTAACAGGAAAATGGCAGTACATACCCCGGGAACAGTGTTAAGGACCAACCTAGGGTGTAGAGGAGTCAGGATTGTTATCAATGGGATAAGCTTCTCGGCAGATCTCATCGTCATTAAGTCGCAAGGCCTAGAAGTAATTCTTGGTATGGATTGGTTGGCCAAACACAAGAGCATCTTGGACTATGCCAACAGGGTTATTACCATGACAAGCGACCAAGGGGTCAAAGTCAAGTATGTCTCTGAGCCAGTATCCACTCGAGTACCGTAGGTTAATAGCCTGTTGGGAGAAGAGCTGGACCGAGTGTCGATAGTATGTGAGTGCCCGGACTTCGTTCCTGATGAGCTACCAGGGATGACCCCTGACCGAGACATCGAGTTTATCATTGAGCTCATGCCCGGATCGAGGCCTATCTATAAGAAGCCTTATAGGATGGGATCCGAAGAGCTAGCAGAGGTGAAGAAGCAACTGGATGAGCAACTCAGGAAGGGATTTATTCATCCGAGTGCATCACCTTGGGGATCACCTGTTCTGTTAATGTCCAAGAAGGATGGGACCATCAGACTCTGTGTCAATTAGCATTCCCCCAATGAAGTCACAATCAAGAATAAATACCCACTCCCCAAGATTGAAGACTTGTTTGACTAGTTAAATGGAGTCAAGGTATTTTCCAAGATCGATCTCCGGTCTGGATATGACGAGCTAGAAATCCGACCTGAAGACATACCAAAAATTGCGTTCGTGACCCAGTATGGTCTTTACGAGTGCACTGTCATGTCTTTTGGGTTGACAAATGCCCCAGCTTACTTCATGTACCTCATGAACAAGGTCTTCATGGAATACCTGGATAAGTTTGTTGTCGTATTTATTGATGACATATTAATCTTCTCCACGTCCGAAGAAGAGCATGACCAACACTTGAGGTTAGTATTGGAGAAGCTTCGAGAGCACCAACCTTATGCCAAATTTAGCAAATGCCAAATTTGGCTGAACGAAGTTAGATTCTTGGGTCATACCATGACGACAAGTGGATTTACGGTCGATCCTTCCAATATTACTACGGTAACCAACTGGGAGTCGCCAATCGATGTGAAGGAAGTCAGGGGCTTCCTCGGACTCACGGGATATTACCGCAAGTTCGTAGAAGGATTCTCCCGCATCGCTCGACCCATGACTCAGCTCTTGAAAAAAGGCAAGAAGTTTGAATGGACGCCGGAGTGTGAAGAAAGCTTCCAGGAGTTGAAGAAGAGATTGACTACCGCCCCGGTATTGGCTACCCCAGATATCAGCAAGGAATTTGTGATATATTGTGATGCCTCCAGAACCGGGCTCGGTGGAGTCATAATGCAAGACGGCAGGGTCGTGGCATATTTGTCACGGCAACTATGCCCGCATGAGGAGAATTATGCCACCCATGATCTCTAGTTGGTAGCGGTAGTGCATGCCCTGAAGGCATGGCGACATTACCTTCTGGGGAAGCGATGTGAAATATACACTGACCACAAATGTCTGAAGTATATATTCACTCAAAGGGAATTGAATATGAGACAATGAAGATGGTTGGAGTTAATCAAAGACTACAACCTCAGCATTCAATACCACCCCAGTAAGGCCAATGTAGTGGCTGATGCCTTAAGAAGGAAGGCCAACACATTGAATGTTATGCTCAAGGAAAGGCTACCCTCCTTATATGAAGAAATGGAAAGCTTCGGGTTGGAACTAGTTGAACCAGGATTCCTGGCTAACCTCGAAGTCAAACCAACGTTGGTTGATGACATCAAGGAGGCCCATAAGGGGCACAAGAGCATTGAAGGCATCAATAATAAGATCCAGGAAGGCAAGGCCCTAGAATTCTCGGTTGATGAACAAGGACTAGTGTGGTTTGGGAAACGTTTATGCGTACCCAACAAGGCAGAACCCAAGGACTTGATCCTGCAGGAAGCTCATGACACACCCTACTCTATTCACCCCGGTGGTACCAAGATGTATCAAGATCTCCGAGAAAGATTCTGGTGGCATGGCAGGAAGAGGGAAATAATATCTCATGTTGCCAAATGTGATGTATGTCAGCGAGTCAAGGCTGAACATCAGCGACCTGTTGGACTGCTACAACCTCTCCAAGTGCCTGAATGGAAGTGGGACAAAGTAGGCATGGACTTCGTCACTGGCTTACCGAGGTCCAGCAGAGGCCATGACTCTATATGGGTCATTGTCGACCATCTGACCAAGGTCTCTCACTTCATCCCGGTCAGTACTACCTATGGGGGCGACAAGCTGGCAAGACTCTACATTGAGCGTATTGTGAGCCTTCACGGAGTTCCCCAGGAGATTGTATCTGACCGAGGCATGCTGTTCAGCTCAAGATTATGGAAGAAGTTCCAAGAAGCCCTCAGAACCAAGCTCTCTTTCAGCACCGCCTTCCACCCGCAGACGGGCGGACAGACGGGGAGAGTAAACCAGATACTCGAGGATATGCTCCGCGCATGTGTCTTGGCTCATGGTGCCAAATGGGAAGACTATGTGTCGTTCGCTGAGTTCTCTTACAACAACAACTACTAGTCTAGTCTCCAGATGGCCCCATTTGAAGTGTTGTATGGACGAAAGTGCCACACCCTGCTCAACTGGTCCGAAACCGATGAAGGGTTGATTTTCGGGCCGGAAGTTCTCCAAGAGGCAGAAGATAAGGTGCAACTTTTCCGAGAAAACTTGAAGGCAGCCAAGTCGCGATAGAAGAGCTATGCAGATTCTCACCGCACAGAAGTGGAGTTCATTCCCGGATACCAAGTGTACCTTAGTGTCACACCTCTCAAGGGAACAAAGCGTTTTTACGTCAAGGGGAAACTTGGTCCAAGGTTCATTGGACCTTTTAAGAGCACGACAAGGCATGGAGAAGTTGCTTACCAGTTGGAGCTACCTCCGGAACTTTCGGGTGTGCACAACGTATTCCACGTGTCACAACTTCGGAAGTGTCTTCAAGCTCCAAACCGTCCAGATCTTCATAAGGACATTGACCATCAGGCCATCGACCTTCAGCCAGATCTCATTTATCGTGAGAGACCAATCCGCATCCTGGATGAAGCAGAGCGTTGCACCGAAAGCCGCACCATCAAATATTTCGAGGTTCAGTGGAGCAATCACACCAAAGCAGAAGCAACATGGGAGCGTGAAGACTATCTCCGATCTGAGTTTCTGTACCTTTTTAGCACCTAGCTTAGGAATCTCGGGGACGAGATTCTTGTAAGGGGGATAGGTCTGTCACACCCTGTTTTCACCGTCACTTTTTCTGTAGTTCGAAAATCTGAGTTTATTAAAACTTTTTCAATACTAATGTTGTGAGTGCCATGATTTCCATTCTATGCTTGAATCCTTGAGTGTGTGATATCAAAAACCACATTTCTCATAACCTAATTATTTACAAAACCCTTTTTCTTATTTCTAGTTAATCAAAACCGTGCCTAGGGTTGCACTACAATTCCTTGATGGCAAGGAGTGTTCTTACCCAAAGTTGGAGATCTGGTTCTAGCACCATTTTTGTTCACCAAAACCATAAAATAATTATTTTATGAATTATTTTCCTATTTTATTTGCATGTCCATTACTGAGGCAAGAAAAGATATTCCTATAAGGAAAAAGACTTTTCTGCCTTAGGAAAATATGAGAAAATTTGGAGATACTCAGAAGGACATATATTTTCCATACATAAGATTTTCAACACCTATTTATATTATAATTAGTTGAGTAAAACCCTGAAAACCTTTTCTGCCTATTTTGACCTTTTGAAATATTTCCAAATGAAATATTCTCAATAAATTCTAGAAAATTCCAGTGGTATCCCTAAGCCATAATTTGTGTCGATATAAAAATTCACCTTGATCCATGGTGGTTAAGGTCACCAAATAATTGCAAAACCCCTTCTTGCCAGTATGAAGTTAGAGCAACTCTACATAGCAAAGTTTATCCAACGGAGCTGAAACTTTGTGGGAGTGCCTAATACCTCAAATGAGGACTCCATGCCAAAAATCGGATTTGTGGGACCTGATTTGCCCACACTCCCTTTGGAAGGAACATATCTGGTCATTTAGGGATGTTTTCAAGTTTACAAAGCTAAACTTGTCCAATGGAGCTCAAACTTTGTGAAGCCCCTTGTTTTAGCACCAAACCCAATACTGTTAAGTTGCATAGCCAATGGTGGGGTGCAACCACCCCAAACCATTGTCGAGCACCTTCTGATAGTTGGGTAAAACCCCTCCTAACCTTAGCTAAACCCAATCCAATTCTCCCAAACTAAGAGATTAGGTGGCTGACATCAATGCCTAACTCCAGTCAAGCGGCCCCTCTCTGGTTCAAAGTAGATAAACCAAAATCTTCAATTTAAGATTCATCCCAAGGTTGACAACACCAGCTTCCTTGTCTTTCTTTCACCAGCCAAGGCTCCCACGGGACTCCAACGGCTAGGCATATCCAAGCCAGTGCCCAGGACAAGCTAGACACGTCCAAGGCAGCCCAGAGTGCGCCAGCGTGCCGTGGCATGCCAAAGCTGCGCTCTGGGGACGCTACAGAGAGCAACCGAGGTGAGGGCAACTCCCTCAACCTGTTCCAGCCTCCCCGTGGTGTCTCTCCTCTCCCCCGACAACTCCTCTGCATCAGGCAGCCCTCGGGGCCCCTCCTTTCCCGCGCTAAGAGCCGGTGCGACGTGTGCCCGCGCACACCAGAAGCGCCAGAGGAGCGCGGCCACGATAGCTCGCCTCTCCTCTCTCCCTCTCTCTCGCAGTGAGTCCTGGAGGTCCAAATGCACGTCCTCAGACCGTGGTTTCGACCCCAACCCCTCTCAGCACCCCCATACATGCCATGGTGGATCACCGGCGCTCCCGATTCGGCTCACCGTCGCGAGCCTATAAATAGCCCCTCACCTCGCTCCAAAACCCCTCACTGCACCTCACCGAGACCTCAATCACCTCCCTAGCCAC
Organism: Hordeum vulgare subsp. vulgare; assembly: GCF_904849725.1. NCBI lineage: Eukaryota > Viridiplantae > Streptophyta > Magnoliopsida > Poales > Poaceae > Hordeum > Hordeum vulgare. The sequence continues at coordinate 281,444,337 of NC_058523.1, read as the reverse complement.
CCCATTGAGCAAGCAGAGCCCCGGTGCTCGAGATCGAGTGAGGCCCCTCTGCCTCGGAGCTCCAGTCGATCTCCGGCTACATGTCGGCTCTCGTGTCCCTCTGCCCACGAAAACACTCCCCGTGACACCAGGAAGCTTTTCGCCCTCTTCCCCGAGCGAATCCGTGCTCGTAGCTGCCACCTACACCTTCATTGAAACCCCTCCGCCGCGGCGACCTCATCGCCCGTGAACCAGAGCCCCGCTATCGTCGACTCGACCACCAGCAGGTCGGCAACGACGAGCCGGACACATTCCTGTCGTCGTTAGGGCCCGAGGACGTCGGTAGCCATGCCGACGTGCTGCTCCTCCACTCTGGCCAGAGGTTGGAGACGACCCCGACATGTGTGCCCCACCTATCGGTGGCCCATCTCTCTCTCCCTCGCTACCCACAGCCATTGACCATAGGGGCCCATGCGTCAGGTTCAAACATGACGACGCGCGCTCCTGGGCAGGCTGGTTGGCTGACCAGTAAGCCGGTCCAGTCCCAGGCCAAGCTAGGCCAGGGGATGTATCCCTTTTTCTTTTTTATTTAAAACTTGATGTTAAATGATTTTTGCAAAAATATTTAACAAGTGAAATAATATGATTCTTCCACTGTTATTTCTCTAAAAATGTGTAGTATTTAAGAGAACCATTGGATGAATTTTTGCGACAACTATTCTGTTTTATAATAATAAAAGGGTTAATTTGGAATAGTTTGCTTCTGTTATATTGATTTTAAAAATATTCTTTCACTAACACCAAATGCAAAAAAATTAAAATAATAATATCGATTTACCAAAAATAGACAACATTTTTAAAGTGACTTCATGATCTGTTTTGGAGTGAGCCACTTATTGCTTTTTATTTTTTTACGACGATATAAAACCCGTGTGACGAAGGAGTTGGACTTGAAGACCTCGAAGACCGCGGATACCTAGCTGACCAAGGCAAGCAACCCTTTGACCATGCTTTGAGCATATGTTATGTTGCATGCTAGCAGAGAAAATATTTCCGTTGCAGGTGATCATAAGTATCGGTACATCATTGAAGTGATGTTACCGATGGCTCCTCTAGAGCACCTGCATGTTGAGCATTATCCTATGACCTATGAGGGTCACGCTAATATCATGTTGACAAGTAGAGCTAAGCATAGTCCCATGAGCATGATGATGGTATAAATCAAAGGTTTATGAAAACCTCGTCGGGTGAAACTAATGCCCGAGGGTGATGATGAGTTAGGTGGCCACTTTAGGAGAAGTGGTGCACCGGGTATTTTGCCTCTGTATGGTTTTTGAAATGGGATTAGATTTATGATGTGTCGACCGTCCCAATCTTACATGTACGACCACGTTAACCCTTTATGGGATGGCGCTTTGATGATTACTCTGGTCAGTGCTAGCAAAGAGCCACATTACTAGTGGAGGGAGTGATGTGTGGTCACTCTCGTGATGGGGTCATGCCAGGTAGGGCGACTATGCCGTTTTTACGTGTTTCAGACACACCGTTCGTCCCCGCATGGTTGGTACTGTCCAGAGTCGGTGCTCGTAAGACGTACATCATGTGGGTTGGGTACAAATTGAGTGGACCTCTTTGTCTAGTATCGTCAGGGGAAAGGCATTGATCGGGTACTTACCTCGGGTATGTTATATACCATGAGTCGTGGATGACACGGAAGTTTCCTGGATCTTGTGGATCCAGTGTACTACCTCTACGGAGTGTAAAACTATTCAAATAGCCGTGTCCTTGGTCAAGGACAGTTGGGTAATCCTGCTTAAACTACGTCGTGTCGTTTTTGCATAAACCAAGTGTGTGTGAGTGTGTGGTAAATGGCGTTAATATGAAACAGTTGATATGACCAAGTTTGGTCACTTGGCATATAGGGTGAACCCGGAGAGTTCAACCCTTGACAGATATGTTGATATCTGTAACCTGTTCTTCAAATCAACATTTAACTCATGTTGCATATCCATTATCATGTTTATTTACAACCAAGATGTTATCCACCAAAGATGCATATTACTTGTTATCCTCTCAATTACATTGTTCATATCATGGGCTGTTTTCAAGTACATTCCAAAGTACTCATTGGCTTGCCACTGGTTATATTATTGACCAGACATGGAAGGATGGGAGTTTGGAGAAGAGTATGTCTTTCGAGACGGCCCTACGAACTAGGACGCTTCCCAGTCAGAATGCATGTTGGTGTAGGCTGATGGGATGGGCACCCTCTTAGCCCTAAGATTTCTGCTACTAGTTTTATTCGTGTGATTTGTCCTTATAGGCCCTACCTTGTGAACTTGACCATTCGGTCACGTGATGTAATAATTCGGTACTTGGATGTAAGACTCTCAACATTTAGTACCTGTGTGTTCGGTGAGCATTAATCTCTGGGATCACTGAGCATGTTCATTCAGCGATCTCGACTCATAAGTCGGGCTCCCCATAACGGATTTTGAGGTGGAGGGTTGGTTGTCCACAACTCGCAGGTGAAGGTTGCTCAAATATTGAAGGGGGCTAGGTTTAGGGATTTTTGTCCCAGTTTTGGCCATGCGATCGCAATTGGATGGCTCCGGTTGTGGGGACTGGCTAGGTGGGTTGTCGGGCCGCGTTAGTTGGGCCAGGTTGACATGAGAGGGGGATTTCATAGCCCGTGACCGGTTTTTAAATACAGAAAACACCTGACAATTAAACAGACTATAGTGTCGCTATAGATTTAACGGTTCGGGTATCGAACGTACTCCGATTGTGACGAAATTTGACAGGCGGTCTCCCTCCATGATCCGAGAAAGTTTTGTACACCCTTTTAAAAAAATATATTAATGGTGCCGCACGCGCGTGCATATGCAATTGGTCTAGAAATGGTCAATGACAAAAATAGAGAGAACCGACAACTAAACAACGGATGATAGTATTGAAAAATGACGGAAACGGAGTGCTGATGCAATGCGGATGAGGCAAATGATGCGATGATGAATGCTACAAATGAATTAATCACACAAAGACAATGGAATAAAAGGGAAATCTTCTGGAGGGTTGGTTCCGGGCTGTTACATGGTCGCCCCCGGTGGTGAAGGTGGCTCCGTCGAGGGGCGCACGATTGTGGCGCCCGACCGCGACAACATCCTAGAGAACATGGTCCTAGCGGTTACGCGCCTTCTCGAGGGTCACACGCGTCCAGAGGTACGCGCTAGATGATATGGCAGTTGTCGCCATCCCCGGACGATGTTGATGCCCCGTGAGACGGCTCCAGAGCGCATGCCACATGGCGATGTTCGACCGTGTCGCGGGCCGTAGGAAGAGGACATTGTTGGGTAACGTAGCATAAATTCAAAATTTTCCTACGCATATTCAGATCTTCCTATGGAGAGACCAGCAACGAGAGAGGGGTAAGAGCATCTTCATACCTTTGAAGATCGCTAAGCGGAAGCGTTGCTAGAACGCGGTTGATGGAGTCTTACTCGCAGCGATTCCGATCTAGTACCGAACTACGACACCTCCGCGTTCAACACACGTGGAGCCCGGTGATGTCTCCCGCACCTTAATCCAGCAAGGAGGAGTGAGAGGTTGGGGAAGAACTCCAGCAGCACGACGGCGTGGTGTCGATGGAGAGACGAGGTCTCTCGACAGGGCTTCGCCAAGCACCGGCAGAGAGGAGGAGGAAGAAGGACAGGGCTGCGCCGAGAAAGAGAGGCAAAAGTCTGATCTCCAATGGCCAAAAGTGCCCACTATATATAGGGGGAGGGAGGGGCTGCGCCCCCTTGAGGGTTTCCCTCTCCTGGGGGGGGGGGGCAGCCCTAGATGGGGCTGGTGCGGCGGCCAAGGGGGGGAGGAGGGGTGTGGCGCACCCCTGGTGGGCCTTAGGCCCACCTCGCTTAGGATTTGCCCCCTTTTTCTGTCCCCCACGCATTGTGCTGAGTGAGGAGGCGCACCAGCCCACCTAGGGGCTGGTTCCCTTCCCCACTTGGCCCACCTTACCTCCCGGGGTCATTGCCCGCCTTCGGTGGACCCCCGGGGCCACCTCCGGTGGTCCCGGTGGTCCCAGTACGTTACCGGTGATGCCCGAAACACTTCCGGTATCCGAAACCATCCGTCCTATATATCAATCTTTACCTCCGGACCATTCCGGAGCTCCTCGTGACGTTCGAGATCTCATCCGGGACTCCGAAAAACTTTCGGTAACCTCGTATAACAATTCCCTATAACCCTAGCGTCATCGAACTTTAAGTGTGTAGACCCTACGGGTTCGGGAGACATGCAAACATGACCGAGACGCCTCTCCGGCCAATAACCATCAGCGGGGTTTGGATACCCATGGTGGCTCCCACTTGCTCCACGATGATCTCATCGGATGAACCACGATGTCAAGGATTCAATCAATCCCGTATACGATTCCCTTTGTCTGTCGGTATAGAACTTGCCCAAGATTCGATCGTCGGTATACCTATACCTTGTTCAATCTCGTTACCAGTAAGTCTCTTTACTCGTTCTGTAGCACGTCATCATGTGACTAACTCCTTAGTCACATTGAGCTCATGATGATGTTCTACCGAGTGGGCCCAGAGATACCTCTCCGTCACACGAAGTGACAAATCCCGATCTCGATTCGTACCAACCCAACAGACACTTTCGGAGGTACCCGTAGTGCACCTTTATAGTCACCCAGTTACGTTGTGACGTTTGATACACCCAAAGCACTCCTACGGTATCCGGGAGTTGCACAATCTCACGGTCGAAGGAAAATATACTTGACATTAGAAAAGCTTTAGCATACGAACAATACGATCCAGTGCTATGCTTAGGATTGGGTCTTGTCCATCACATCATTCTCCCAATGATGTGATCCCGTTATCAATGACATCTAATGCCCATGATCAGGAAACCATGATCATCTATTGACTAACGAGCTAGCCAACTAGAGGCTTGCTAGGGACACATTGTGATCTATTTATTCACACATGTATTACTGTTTCCTGTTAATACAATTATAGCATGAACAATAGACGATTATCATGAACAAGGAAATATGATAATAACCATTTTATTATTGCCTCTAAGGCATATTTCCAACAGTCTCCCACTTGCACTAGAGTCAATAATCTAGTTACATTGTGATGTATTGAACACCCATAGTATTATGGTGTTGATCATGTTTTGCTCATGGAAGAGGTTTAGTCAACGGGTCTGCAATATTCGGATCCGTGTGTACTTTACAAATATCTATCACTCAACTCTGGACATGGTCCTGGATGGAGTTGTAGTGGCATTTGATGTGCTTCATCTTCCGGTGAAACCTGGGCTCCTTGGCTATGGCAATGGCCCTAGTGTTATCATAGAAGAGTGTCATTGGACCAGACGCACTTGGAACCACTCCAAGGTCGGTGATGAGCTCCTTCATCCAAATTCCTTCATGAGCTGCTTCTGAAGCAGCTATGTACTCCGCTTCACATGTAGATGCTACCACGACTTCTTGCTTGCTGCTGCACTAGCTCACTGCCCCACCATTCAACACATATACGTATCCGGTCTGTGACTTAGAGTCATCCGGATCTGTGTCGAAGCTAGCGTCGACGTAACCCTTTACGACAAGCTCTTCGTCACCTCCATAAACGAGAAACATTTCCTTAGTCCTTTTCAGGTACTTAAGGATATTCTTGACTGCTGTCCAGTGTTCCATACCGGGATCACTTTGGTACCTCCCTACCAAGCTTATGGCAAGGTTTATATCAGGTCTGGTACACAGCATGGCATACATTAGAGAGCCCACGGCTGATGCGTAGGGGACATAACTCATCTTCTCTCTATCTGCTGCCGTGGTCGGCGACTGAGTCTTACTCAATCTCACACCTTGCAAAACTGGCAATAACCCTTTCTTTGAATTTTCCATATTGAACTTGTTGAATATCTTGTCAAGGTATGTACTTTGCGAAAGACCTATGAGGCGTCTTGATCTATCTCTATAGATCTTGATGCCTAATATGTATGCAGCGTCTCCATGGTCCTTCATTGAAAAACTTTTGTTCAAATAGGCCTTTATGCTCTCCAACATCTCTATATTATTCCCCATCAATAATATGTCATCCACATACAGTATGAGGAAAGCTACAGAGCTCCCACTCACTTTCTTGTACAGACAGGCTTCTCCATAAACCTGTATGAACCCAAACGCTTTAATCACCTCATTAAAGCGAATGTTCCAACTCCGAGATGCTTGCACCAGCCCATAGATGGAGCGCTGGAGCTTGCACACTTTGTTAGCACCCTTAGGGTCGAAAAAACCTTCTGGTTGCATCATATACAACTCTTCCTTAAGGTTCCCGTTAAGGAACGCTGTTTTGACGTCCATTTGCCAAATTTCACAATCATAAAAAGCGGCAATTGCTAACAAGATTCGAACTGATTTCAGCTTCGCTACGGGAGAGAAAGTATCTTCGTAGTCAACTCCTTGAATTTGTCGAAAACCCTTTGCGACAAGTCGAGCTTTGTAAACGGTTACATTACCGTTTGCATCAGTCTTCTTCTTGAAGATCCATTTATTTTCTATGGCTCGCCGGTCATCGGGCAAGTCCACCAAAGTCCATACTTTGTTCTCATACATGGATCCTATCTCGGATTTCATAGCGTCAAGCCATTTGTTGGAATCCGGGCCCGCCATCGCTTTTTCATAGTTCGAAGGTTCACCGTTGTCTAACAACATGATTTCCATCACAGGGTTGCCGTACCACTCTGGTGCGGAGCGTGCCCTTGTGGACCTTCGCGGTTCAGTAGTAACTTGATCCGAAGCTTCATGATCATCATCATTAACTTCCTCTTCAGTTGGTGTAGGCGCCACAGGAACAACTTCCCGTGCTGCGCTACTATCCTGTTCGAGAGGGGGTGTAATTACCTCATCAAGTTCTACCTTCCTCCCACTTACTTCTTTCGAGAGAAACTCTTTCTCTAGAAAGGATACGTTGTTGGCAACAAAGGTCTTACCTTCGGATCTAAGATAGAAGGTATACCCAATAGTTTCCTTAGGGTATCCTATGAATACGCATTTCTCTGCTTTGGGTTCGAGCTTTTCTGGTTGAAGTTTCTTCACATAAGCATCGCAGCCCCAAACTTTAAGAAACGACAACTTAGGTTTCTTGCCAAACGATAGTTCATACGGTGTCGTCTCAACGGATTTTGACGGTGCCCTATTTAAAGTGAATGTTGCAGTTTCTAATGTGTATCCCCAAAATGATAGCGGTAAGTCGGTAAGAGACATCATAGATCGTACCATATCTAATAAGGTGCGATTACGATGTTCAGACACTCCGTTGCGTTGCGGTGTGCCAGGCGGCGTCAGTTGTGAAACGATTCCACACTTCCTTAGGTGTGTGCCAAACTCGTGACTCAAATATTCTCCTCCACGATCAGATCGTAGACACTTAATTTTTCTGTCACGTTGATTCTCGACCTCACTTTGAAATTCCTTGAACTTTTCAAATGTCTTAGATTTGTGCTTCATCAAGTAGATATACCCATACCTACTCAAATCATCGGTGAGAGTGAGAACATAACGATAGCCACCGCGAGCTTCAACGTTCATTGGACCACACACATCAGTATGTATTATTTCCAATAAGTCGGTTGCTCTCGCCATTATTCCTGAGAATGGAGTCTTAGTCATCTTGCCCATGAGGCACGGTTCGCATGTGTTAAATGATTGAAAGTCAAGAGACTCTAATAGTCCTTCAATATGGAGCTTCTTCATGCGCTTAACGCCGATATGACCAAGGCGGCAGTGCCACAAGAATGTGGGACTATCATTATCAACTTTACATCTTTTGGTACTCACACTATGAATATGTGTAACATCACGATCGAGATTCATCAAGAATAAACCATTCACCAGCGGAGCATGACCATAAAACATATCACTCATATAAATAGAACAACCATTATTCTCTGACTTAAATGAGTAGCCATCTCGCATTAAGCAAGACCCTGATACAATGTTCATGCTTAAAGCTGGTACTAAATAACAATTATTAAGGTTTAAGACTAATCCCGATGGTAGATGTAGAGGTAGCGTGCCGACGGCGATCACATCGACCTTTGAACCATTCCCGACGCGCATCGTCACCTCGTCCTTGGCCAGTCTCCGCTTATTCCACAGTTCCTGCTTTGAGTTGCAAATGTGAGCAACAACACCGGTATCAAATACCCAGGAGCTACTACGAGCGCTGGTAAGGTACACATCAATAACATGTATATCACATATACCTTTAACGTTGCCGGCCTTCTTGTCCGCTAAGTATTTGGGATAGTTCCGCTTCTAGTGACCCTTTCCCTTGCAATAGAAGCACTTAGTCTCAGGCTTGGGTCCATTCTTTTTCTTCTTCCCGGCATCTGGCTTACCGAGCGCGGCAACAGCTTTGCCGTCTTTCTTGAAGTTCTTCTTACCCTTGCCCTTCTTGAAACTAGTGGTCTTGTTGACCATCAACACTTGATGCTATTTCTTGATTTCTACTTCTGCAGACTTGAGCATCGAGTACAACTCGGGAATGGTCTTCTCCATCCCTTGCATGTTGTAGTTAAGCACAGAGCCTTTGTAGCTTGGTGGGAGAGACTGGAGGATTCTGTCAATTATAGCATCATCCGGAAGTTCGACTCCAAGTGAAGTCAGACGACCGTGTAACCCAGACATTTTGAGTATGTGCTCACTGACAGAACTGTTCTCCTCCATCTTACAGCTAAAGAACTTGTCGGAGACTTCATATCTCTCAACACGGGCATGAGCTTGAAAAACTAGCTTCAGCTCTTGGAACATCTCATATGCTCCGTGTTCCTCAAAACGCCTTTGGAGCCCCGTTTCTAAACTGTATAACATGCCACACCTAACCAGAGAGTAGTCATCACTCTGTGTTTGCCAGACGTTCAGAATGTCCTGGGCTGCTGCGGGAGCGGGAGGGTCACCTAGCGGCGCATCAAGGACATAAGCCTTTTTAGCTGCTTCAAGGATGAGCTTCAAGTTGCGAACCCAGTCCGCATAGTTGCTACCATCATCTTTCAGCTTGTTTTTCTCTAGGAATGCGTTGAAATTGAGGTTGACGTTGGCCATCTACAATATTTATAAAGACAAACCTTTTAGACTAAGTTCATGACAATTAAGTTCATTTAATCAAATTAAGTATGAACTCCCACTTAAATCGACATCGCTCTAGTCATCTAAGTGATACATGATCCATGCTGACTAACCCGTGTCCGATCATCATGTGAGATGGACTAGTCACCATGGTGAGCAACTTCATGCTGATCGTATTCAGCCATACGACTCATGTTCGACCTTTCGGTCTCTTGTATTCGTGGTCATGTCTGTACATGCTAAGCTCGTCGAGTCAACCTAGGTGTTTCGCGTGTGTAAATCTGGCTTACACCCGTTGTATGCGAACATTAGAATCTATCACACCCGATCATCACGTGGTGCTTCGAGACAACGAACCTTCGCAACGGTGCACACTTAGGGGAATACGTTCTCGAAATTTTAAGAGGGATCATCTTATTATGCTACCGTCGTTCTAAGCAATAAGATGTAAAACATGATAAACATCAGAATGCAATCATATAGTGACATGATATGGCCATTATCATCTTCGCCCTTTCGATCTCCATCTTCAGGCATCGCATGATCATCATCGTCACCGGCGTGACACCATGATCTCCATCATCATGATCTCCATCATCGTGTCTCCGTGAAGTCATCACGCCAACTACTACTATCACTACTACTATAGCTAACCATTAGCAATGAAGTAAAAGTAGTAAGCACATGGCGTTGCATCTCATACAATAAATTAAGACAACTCCTATGGCTCCTGCCGGTTGTCATACTCATCGACATGCAAGTCGTGAAACCTATTAAAATAACATGATCATCTCATACATCATACATGCAACATCACAACTTTGGCCATATCACACCACATGTCAAACCCTGCAAAAACAAGTTAGACGTCCTCTAATTGTTGTTGCAAGTTTTACATGGCTGATTTAGGTTTCTAGCAAAAACGCCTTCTTACCTACGTGACAGACACAACGATGATATGCCAAAGCTATTTACCCTTCATAAGGACCCTTTTCATCAAATCCAATCCGACTAGAGTAGGAGAGACAGACACCCGCTAGCCACCTTTATGCACGGTGTGCATGTCTATCGGTGGAACCAGTCTCACGTAAGCGTACGTGTAAAGTCGGTCCGGGCCGCTTCATCCCACAATACCGCCGGAAAAGAATAAGACTAGTAGCGGCAAGCAAATTGACAAATCATCGCCCACAACTTTTGTGTTCTACTCGTGCATAGAATCTACGCATAGAAAACCTGGCTCGGATGCCACTGTTGGGTAACGTAGCATAAATTCAAAATTTTCCTACGCATATTCAGATCTTCCTATGGAGAGACCAGCAACGAGAGAGGGGTAAGAGAATCTTCATACCTTTGAAGATCCCTAAGCGGAAGCGTTGCTAGAACGCGGTTGATGGAATCGTACTCGCAGCGTTTCCGATCTAGTGCCGAACTACGGCACCTCCGCGTTCAACACACGTGCAGCCCGGTGACGTCTCCCGCACCTTGATCCAGCAAGGAGGAGGGAGAGGTTGGGGAAGAACTCCATCAGCACGACGGCATGGTGTCGATGGAGAGATGAGGTCTCCCGGCAGGGCTTCGCCAAGCACCGGCAGAGAGGAGGAGGAAGAAGGACAGGGCTGCGTCGAGAGAGAGGCAAAAGTCAGATCTCCAATGGCCAAAAGTACCCACTATATATAGGGGGAGGGAGGGGCTGTGCCCCTTGAGGGTTTCCCTCTCCTGGGGGGGGGGGGCAGCCCTAGATGGGGCTGGTGCGGCGGCCAAGGGGGGGAGGAGGGGTGTGGCGCACCCCTGGTGGGCCTTAGCCCCACCTGGCTTAGGATTTGCCCACCTTTTTCTCTCCCCCACGCATTGTGCTGAGCGGGGAGGCGCACCAGCCCACCTAGGGGCTGGTTCCCTTCCCCACTTGGCCCACCTTACATCCCGGGGTCGTTGCCCCCCTTTGGTGGACCCCCGAGGCCACCTCCGGTGGTCCCGGTGGTCCCGGTACGTTACCGGTGATGCCTGAAACACTTCCGGTATCCGAAACCATCCGTCCTATATATCAATCTTTACCTCCGGACCATTCCGGAGCTCCTCGGGACGTCCGAGATCTTATCCGGGACTCCGAACAACTTTCGGTAACCTCGTATAACAATTCCCTATAACCCTAGCGTCATCGAACCTTAAGTGTGTAGACCCTACGGGTTCGGGAGACAGGCAGACATGACCGAGACGCCTCTCGGGCAAATAACCATCAGCGGGGTCTGGATACCCATGGTGGCTCCCACTTGCTCCACGATGATCTCATCGGATGAACCACGATGTCAAGGATTCAATCAATCCCGTATACGATTCCCTTTGTCTATCGGTATAGAACTTGCCCAAGATTCGATCGTCGGTATACCTATACCTTGTTCAATCTCGTTACCGGTAAGTCTCTTTACTCGTTCCGTAGCACGTCATCGTGTGACTAACTCCTTAGTCACATTGAGCTCATGATGATGTTCTACCGAGTGGGCCCAGAGATACCTCTCCGTCACACGAAGTGACAAATCCCGATCTCGATTCGTACCAACCCAACAGACACTTTCGGAGGTACCCGTAGTGCACCTTTATAGTCACCCAGTTACTTGTGACGTTTGATACACCCAAAGCACTCCTACGGTATCCGGGAGTTGCACAATCTCACGGTCGAAGGAAAAGATACTTGACATTAGAAAAGCTTTAGCATACGAACAATACGATCCAGTGCTATGCTTAGGATTGGGTCTTGTCCATCACATCATTCTCCCAATGATGTGATACCGTTATCAATGACATCTAATGCCCATGATCAGGAAACCATGATCATCTATTGACTAACGAGCTAGCCAACTAGAGGCTTGCTAGGGGCACATTGTGATCTATTTATTCAGACATGTATTACTGTTTCCTGTTAATACAATTATAGCATGAACAATAGACGATTATCATGAACAAGGAAATATGATAATAACCATTTTATTATTGCCTCTAGGGCATATTTCCAACAGACATGGAGCGTCGTGCTCGGTCTGGTTAGCGTGTGACTGCACAACAAGCAAGGAGCGGGAGGGTGCGTGAAAGTCCTGAGTTGGAGAATCGCATGCGGCATCGATGATCTTGGTAATACGCTTGAGTGAGGTGTCATAGCCATCATTGCTTGTGCGGTAGCGCAGGAGCTCATGCGCCATGAGCAGCACAACACGCGGAGCTGGACGATCATGACAAGGAAGCGAGGAGACGGCAGTTGAGCGGCCACGCGCCTGCTCGTTCACCAAAAGGTGGCCATGCGACCCACTCCCAATGGGCTCAGTGGCTACGCGAGGGTGCCGAGCTGGGGCACCTCGGGCAGCAGGCAGTACGGGGATCCTGGCGGCAGCCCGTCACACAGCATGTTCCTAGTGAGCGGCGGCTTTGTCCATGTCGATGTTGACATTGGGGTCGAAGGCGCAAAGAGGGCAAGTGCCCCTACCTGGCTCGTCAAATGTCGGGGTATGGGATCTGCGTCCAAGAACTAGGGTTCGTACACTAGGGGACTTGGCTTAGCCTCCTTCAACACTATGGTAAACACATCAAGATCGACGGCGAGCTCACTCCTTCTCACCGGGAAGTTTAGGGACGCGCGAGCTACGTAGGTTCGGGCCACCGAGCGGTGTAAAACCCTACTCCTGTCTGTGTTGAGTTTCCTTGTGAGGGAGAGCTTGTGGCTCAAGTACACGGTGTGTGGTGGAGAGAATGACTCGATCCCCTTACATGGAAGTGGCCCAGCCCCCTTTGTAGTGCCTTGGTCCTCTTCCCCGAAAACGTGAGCGCAAAAGAATGGCCAGAGGGCGGCAATTCAAAGGGGGGTAAGATCTCATACTAGCCCTCACAAAAGGTGGTCTCCGCCTTCTAAAGTAATCTTTGTGATGTGCGGGTGGGCTCACGATGACCTATGTCCTCTCGTGCCCATCCTCCCTGATCTTCTTTCACCGAAATGGCAAGCTTTGGGAACTTGCTTTTGGGGGCAACAGGGGTTGTACCTTAATCACCAAAGGGGAAATCCTCCTTGTCTATGCTACCTGGAGTGACTTCTATCGTCCTTCCCTGCATGGGTACATCACCCACGTGATGGGCACGAGGCCCCATGGCTGGCATCGTATGCCATGCCTCATGAGGCCACCTCATGGGAGGAGTCGCGCGAGGCTACCTATCACCTAGCGACCTCAAGACGGCATGTTCTGACGGCAGGGGGCGTCGGGAGGCTTGGCCCTTGTGAAGAGGCTAACTTCGGGGTGACTGTAACAGGTCCATCTTTCTTGGTCCTAGCCAAGTGTCGCATCCTAGGACGAAGGGAGATGAGCCAGGGTACCCTGGTTCCCACTCGGCCGACAACAAGCCCACACAGTCAAACTCGTATGACTAAGTGCAAGTTATGAAGTTTTTATAGTGTGATTGCCTAGCTCCTACAAGCACATACCACCTTCGAGCACCGAGACATTGGCTAAAGGTTGGAGCTGCCTCAAGGAACACCCTTTATAGTCTACATTGGGGTAGAAGCCGATGACTGGCCACTTTTAGTTCAACACAGTCAGACAGGAGGAAAATCAATTAAAATAACACACATATATGAGGAAATATAACGACATACTCATTAAGGAAAATATGTTTTTACATACTATCTACTTCGGCACTTCGAAATATTAAAACTGATACGAAGTGTCTTTTGGACACATGGCCTTGGTAGCCTGTGCGCCCTCTTCCACCTCGGCTATAAATTGCTCCATGGTGTGCCTCCCTTCGGGGAGCCCCGCAGCAACGATCTCCTCATCAACCTTACATAATTGTGTATTCAGCCAGGTGCCTATGGGGACCCCGACTTACTAGTTGAGATCACCGAATGAACATGCTTAGTGATCCCAGAGATCAATGCTCACCGAACACGCAGATAAGGAATATTAAGAGTCTTACATCCAACATACCGATTAATACATCAATTGACCATCACGGTCAAATTCACACAGGTAGGGCCTATAGGGCCAAATCACACCGATACATCTACTAGCAGAAATCTTGGGGTAAGCAGGTGCCCATGCCATCAGCCTACACCAATAGGCATTCTGACTGGGAAGCGTCCTAGTTCACAAGTCCATCTCCGATGATGAATTCTTCTCCAAATTCCGGTCCTTCCATGTCTGTTCAATAACATTACCAGTGGCAAACCACTGAGTACTTTGAATGTACTCGCAAACAACCCATGATATGGATAATGTAGTTGGTATAATAAAGGTAATATGCAGTATAGGTGGAAAGCAACTTGATTGTAACAAACATGGTCATAAATGGATGTGCAACATAATCTATATAGTATTTAGAAGAACATGTTACAAATATCAACATATCTGTTGTGGGCTGAACACTTCGGGTTCACCTAGTATGCCAAGTCACCAAACTTGGTCATATCATCTCTTACACAGATAACTCCTTGAACACACACACACTCACATTTGGTTTATGTGGAAACAACTGGACGTAGTTTAAGTGGGATTACCCAATAGTCCTTGATCGTGGACATGGCTAATTGAATAGTTTAACACTCTGCAGAGGTTGTACGATGTACCCACGAGATTCGGGAAACTTCTGTGTCATCCATCACTCGCGGTATATAACATACCCGAGGTAAGTACCCGATCAATGCCTTTCCCCTGATGATACTAGACAAAGAGTTCCACTCGATTGGTACCCATCTCACATGATGTACGTCATACGAGCACCAACTCTGGATAGTATCATCCATGCGGGGACCAACGGTGTTCCCAGAACTCATAAAAAGGGCATAGTTGACCTACCTGGTACGACCCCATCACGAGAGTGACCACATATCACTCCCACCACTAGTAATGTGGATCTTCGCTAGCACCGACCAGAGTAATCAACAAAGCCCTGTCCCATAAAAGGGGTACCGTGGTCGCACATGTAAGGTTGGGACGGTCAACACATCATAAATCTAATCATGTTTCTGAAACCACTCACACAAAAATATAACCGGTGCACCACTTATTCATAAGTGGCCACCTAACTCATCATCACCCTCGGGCATTAGTGGCACCCGACGGGGTTTTCGTAAACCTTTGATATTTATCATCATCATGCTCATGCTTCTACTATGCTTATTAGTGTGACCCTCATAGGGGGTCGGATCATGCTCAAATGCAAGTGCTTCGGAGGAGCCATCGGAAACAACATATCGATGATTTACTAAATACTCTTGATCATATGCAACGGGTATAATTGCTCTACTTAGCATGCAAATAATATTTTGCTCAAACATGGTCAAAGGGCTGCTTGCCTTTGCTCACATAAGTTTTCGGGGTCGTCGTGGTCTTCCGATCCAACTCCGAGTACTCCATCTACTCCGTCAACTATCGTCGGAACCAATCACAGTCAGTCACACCGCAGGCAGAACAAAAGTGCTATATAAATAGAATTTTTATTTTTCTTAGACCTCTCTAGTCATAAGAAAAATACCTGAAGCTTTCTATAGGAGATTTGGACCATCGAGGATTTTTGAATGGGTGAAAGGAGGAATAGGTGATCCTTAAAGAATCCTACAAAACATATTGTGATAAAAATGAGTGGAGGTACTTATTTAACAGAGCATAATTTTAGAAACATTTAGGAAGTTGTTTCACTGGATTTGGAGTTGATAAGAATATACTAGGGATTTTTTAATATTGGATAAATAGAAAAAAAGAGCTATTTATTTATTGCAACAGAAATGTGCCATATAAAAATGTTGACTAAGGCTTCAAAAATAGGGTATGATATTAGAAGACCCTGGAATTAGGAATCACTCCATTTGGAGATGATTTGAGCCCTATGGGAATTCCTCAAGATGGGGTTTGAATTACTCCAATTTGTATTTGAATAATAATTATACAGAAAGCATACCAGGAAAAGGTGAAGGGAATATATTTGCATAAGCAAGGATTTTAGGATCCTACAGAAAATTGAATCAACATTTTTGGAGTTAAGATGAATTTATTATAGAATTTTGAAGTTTGAGGTAAAAGAAAAGACAGAGGGGCTGAACCAGAGAGTTATATCTCGCTCGAGGAGCTAGATAGACGGATGAGCTGGCCCAGCAGCTCAGCCTGGGTTGGAGGAGCCACACAGGTCAGGCATTTCGTGGAATGCACTTCCGTGGCAGAGAGGCGCAAGAGGGGGAGGCACCTCCACTTAAAGTACCGGGCCCGACTGGCCACTGATTGGTGGGGCCTGCTCGTCAGGATCTTCTTCCACCTCCCCCTCGCGCGGGGTAGAGGCAGGGCTCCATCAAGAGCAGCCGGCGCTTGCCCTCACGGCTCCGGCTAGCTCCTGCGGTGGCCCGGCCACCAACGTCCACTGGGCAAGGTGCCGCACCCCTCCGGGTGTTTAGCTCCGCCAGGGAGGCGCCAGAGGAGGGGCCTCGGCTGGGGTGAGCTGCTGGGGGAGGGGCCGGACATGGACGAGGTGCTCCAGCAATGGGGAAGGAGGGAGGAGCACAAGGGGAGGCCTGGGAGTTAGCAGGCAGGAGAGGAACCTAACAGGGGGCTCGGGAAGCTCTTAAGTGGATAGGGCACACAGGAGGGCTCGGGAGCTCTGGGTGCTCCTTGTGCATGGTGGCCACACGCCCCAGATGGAGCTTGGAGGCTAGCTGGTGCCAGGAAGCAGCTTGACTGGTCAAGGGGGCTTGGTGGCGCGCTAAGACACACTGCAATAGCCTGGAAAAAGAAAACAAGGTGCAGATCACCCTTATTGCAGGCCAGAGTGGTGGTCACCATAGCCACGTGTGCCCGGAGTGCCATTATGACCAGTCCAGGATGTCTAGGATGTGGGGCATGCTAGCTAGAGTGTGACTGAGGAGTTTGGTCTCTAGTGGAGCTGGTTAGGTGGGGTTTTGACCGAGGTCAAGTTTGCAAGGAATTAAGAAAAGTGGGTCTCAAATGGGGAGTCTTGGGGAAATTCCATGTCTATCAGTGTTAGCTATGCAAGAACTACAACAGTGCTAAGTTTTAGCTCAAACAAAGGAGGGTAGCTAGTACTTGATGTACAAAGCTACATTTCAGCCAACAATCAACTTCTAGATGTGCTGCTCATTTTTCCTACATGATCATGCCATAACTTGGTTTGAAATAATGCCTTGGGATCCTAGGGACCCTCTAGGAAAGAGGTGGGGGCATTACCTTAAGCAGAGGTGAGGCAAGAGGGGTAAAAATGGTGATCCAAGGGTAAAAATGAGACGTAGCTACTGATAACCCACAAGTATAGGGGATCGCAACAGTTTTCGAGGGTAGAGTATCCAACCCAAATTTGTTGATTCGACACAAGGGGAAGCCAAAGAATATTCTTGAGTATTAGCAGTTGAGTTGTCAATTCAACCACACCTGAAAGACTTAGTATCTGCAGCAAAGTTTCAGTACCAGAGTAGTGTTATAGTAACGGTGGCAGCGGTAACAGTAGCAGTAGTGACTTGTATAGCAATTGTGAAAGCAGTAGTGGTGAAGTAACTTAGCAAGGACCAGTAGGAAAAGACTCGTAGGCATTTGATCGGTGATGGATAATTATGTTGGATGACATTCATCATGTAACAGTTATAACATAGGGTGATATGTAACTAGCTCCAGTCCGTCAATGTAATGTAGGCATGTACTCCGTATTTAGTCATACGTGCTTATGGAAAAGAACTTGCATGACATCTTTTGTCAATCCCTCCCGTGACAGCAGGGTCCTAATGGAAACTAAGGGATATTAAGGTCTCCTTTTAATAGAGAACCGGAACAAAGCATTAACACATAGTGAATACATGGACTCCTCATACTACGGTCGTCTCCGGGAGTGGTTCCGACTATTGTCACTCCGGTGTTGCCGGGTCATAACACATCGTAGGTGACTACAACTTGCAATATAGGATCAACAACACACATATATTGCTGAAAACATAATAGGTTCAGATCTGAAATCATGGCACTCGGGTCCTAGTGACAAGCATTAAGCATAGCAAAGTAGTAGCAACATCAATCTTAGAACATAGTGGATACTAGGGATCAAACCCCATCAAAACTAACTCGATTACATGATATATCTCATCCAACCCATCACCATCCAGCAGGCCTACGATGAGATTACTCACAAACGATGAAGAGAATCATGGAATTGGCGATGAAGGATGGTTGGTGATGACGACGGCGTCGATTTCCCCTCTCCGGAGCCCAGAACGGACTCCAGATCTACCCTCCAGAGAAAGAACAGGTGGTGGCCGCGGCTCTGTGTCGCGAAACGCGATGAAGTCTTCTCTCCTAATTTTTTTGGGCGAGAGAGAATATATAGAGCTAGAGTTGGAGGCTGCGGAGCTACGAGGGCCTCACAAGCCTGCCAGGCGTGGCCAGGGGGGCGCCTCCTGGGCTTGTGAGCTCCTGGCTCCGTGTCTCCATGTAATTCTTGCGCCAGTATTTTGTATATATTCCACAAAAAATCCTCGTAAATTTCCAGGTCATTCCGAGAACTTTTATTTCTGTGCAAAAAAATAGCATGGCAATTCTGCTGAAAACAGCGTCAGTCCGGGTTAGTTCCATTAAAATCATGCGAATTAGAATCCAAAACATGGGCAAAAGAGTTTGGAAAAGTAGATACGATGGAGATGTATCAGCTACATGGTGTCCCTCTCCAATAATTGGCGAGAGTTCATCGCAAAGTTATTGGAGGTAAAATGTAACTATATAGAGGTGCGGTAAAAGTTTAACCTCAAGGGTAAAAGTGGAAGGAGCCAAAGTAGCCACTTTGATGAGCGCACACAAGGTGCTTAATGAGTTTCAAAACTACTAGATGGACTTCAATTGATATGAAACTTAGCATGATCAAATAATAGGTGAAAATAAGCTTGGACACCAAATTTGGGATTTGGTGGACAAGTTTTCCAATGTAGACTTGGAAAACCGATTTAATGGGCAGAAATGGCCTTCTGCTTATAAAACTATTCAAATCAATTCCCACAAATCCAATATTTGGTGTGGGGAATTATTTGAGCATTAAAGCATGCCCAAAAAGTTTGGGGTCAATTGGAGAAACTTTATAATGTAAAGTTTCCCAAAGTCAAAAATCAACAGAGAGGGTTTTGAGGGGCTTGGGGCAAGTTCTTCTATTCTCCTTGATGCACCACTTGGTGTGGATGTATTATTGGAATATCAGAACATGTCTACCAAATTTGAGCACAATTGGAGACACTTGGCAATGTAGAGTTGCTCAAATTTGGATCTGGACAAATAGGGTTTTAGAATAATTTGGGGAAGCAAATCGACTTGGATTGAGATTAAACTTGGCAAGATCATCACATATATCATATGTGACATGCTAGAATTTTACACGAATTTATTGAGAATATTTCTTATAGAAATATTCCAAAAGCTTGAAATAGGCAGGAAGGGTTTTGAATGGTTTTGCCCATTATTTTGAACATGACCATGTGCTTAAACTCATATATATGGATTACATATGTCTAGTGAGTTTCCCTAAATTTTCTTAAATATTTTGAAACCAATAAAAATAACTATCCTTCATAAGAGACCATATCTGGCCTCACAGGAAGGCATTTAAATAAAATAGTCAAAATAACTTTTAAAATAATAATATTGTAGTTTTGGGAACTAATTTTGATAATGAGTTTTAAATAAAATAATTGGTGCTAAATAAATTCCCTAATTTGAGGACTTGTAGTACAAATCCCAATTCAGGGGTTTTTTAAAGCTTAAATCAAAGAAATGTTTTTGATGAAACTAATATTTGGTAAGAACGGTTTTTGATCCTACAAACATGGCATGATCATTAGGCAAGGGTTTGGGTCAAGGAGCTGAGCTCGGAGAGCAGCAGGAGTATTGGGTTCAAACACAAGCAACATGCAAGCAAGCAAACATCACATCATGCATCATAAGTGGTCATAATTTTTTTAGTTGACCCTAATTTTTGAAATAAGTTAATTTAATAAGGAAGGTTAAACATAGGATGTTATAGTGGCGGGCTCCCTCAATCGACCCATGGGCCCGCAACCCGCAACCGGGCCAGGAGGCCAAAGAGGCTGGCGAGTAGAGCTTCGATGGGCCACAACCTGATCCTGAGATCTTGGAGTGCTGGCCTCCCCATGCTGGTTACCTCCATCAGCTACTTCATTCGATGCTTCACCAAACTATCGTGAGAATACCTTTTCCTCCTCATGGCCCTCCAATTATCTCAACTGTTGGACGACATCCATTACACTCTTCGGAAGATCCGTGAAGACCTCTGCCAAAAGATACAGTTGGGTGAGCTCGACACACCGTTTGCTGCCAAACACACACTAAAATAAGTATGGCTTACCGCGGCTATTTGCTCCACTCGCTTGAGTACCTCGCTGTCGGCCCGGGTCGCAGTCCGGAGCTCGGAGTGCGCAAGCTAGAGCTTCTTGAGCTCTTCTTTCGCGTGCTTCTCCTTGACCTGAAGTCTATCACGTGCTTCGAACATGCCCTTTAGGGTCTCCTCGACCTCCATGAACCATGCATGGTGTCGTGGGCATGATCCTGAGTATAGTACCAGGGGTACGAATGAGGGGTCAAGCATAGCTATGGCGCAATGCTTGCACTCAGATGTACGAGTTTGGGCCCACTCGAGGAGTGGTAATGACCCTATGCCTGAGCTCGGAGGCTAGTGTTTGCTTATGGGGGGTTGTGAGAATACAGAATGCTCACCCCTCGTGCAGGAGGTCGGGTGCGGCCTATATAGAGTGCGCCACGACCGGTCGAGCCCCATTACAAGGTTGAGTTAACGATAATAACTATAGAAGTTTCTAGTAATAACAGCTCTAATTCTAGCATTGCTGGTAATGTTGGTCTTCGCTGTAATTTATGTAGTTGTTTAAGTCTGTTACATTGCTTTATTTCGAGTGTTGAGGCACTCCGACTGACCGAAGATGGTCCGAGTGACCTTGTGCATCCAAGTGAGAATCTGTTCAACCGACTGAGGCCAAGGCTGCAACGATAGCTTCGAGGACATTGATGACTACGTGGGGCCTTAGGTGGGCTGAGGAATGGAGGTCTATGGCCCTACCCCTAATGTACAACCCCATCGGTGGCCCCCGAATCAGTTGAGGTTTTACAGGCCAAGCGAAAGGCACTTCTCAGTGGCCTTGGTGTCTCGGAGACACCGATGACGTAGCTCGGGGCTAGTTCACTTGGACTCTTAGGAGTGAAATATTCCAAGTGTCCGAGCATGTTCTCATGCTCGCAGTCGGTAGCAATTGTTTATATTTTGGGGAGATAAGTTGATGATTCGGACGATCGCGAGCCTGGAGCTTCGAATGTCAAGTGGGGAGTTAGGACGGATCCCACTCGCGCTACGGTAAGGGCAATCCGGTCACTCTTTCGCCAATCCGAGTGATTGGAGTCTCACAAAATGATGAGCCACTAGATATTCGACTCCCTTCATTATGAGCCATGGATACGGAATCCATCCGGGTCGTGAGTGTCGTGGAGTTTCCGCATTTTTTGAATTAAGGGAGCACGCTAGTGGGAGCGGAAATAGCTAAGACATGGCAAGTGGAGGAAGTGGGGAGATGCCTCGATACCCGCACCTGAGATGTCGTTGTCGTGCTACAAGCGCGTTTTCCTAGGGATCCTACGGATCCCCACTTTGCAAGCAGATTACTTGATGGGGAATCTTTGGGCAGCGTATAAAAGGGGCAAGACAAAGAGAGGAGAGGATCACGCTCCTAGATCTGGAACATTTCACTCTTCTCCTCAATCCCGCTGCCGCGTTTGTGGGTTCTCCCGTGTTCCAAGCCTCCACCCGCCTCGACCACCACACCAGCGATATGGCGAAGGATGCAATGGAGAAAGCCGAGCGAGCTAAGAAGGGC
This sequence comes from Hordeum vulgare subsp. vulgare, assembly GCF_904849725.1. Taxonomy (NCBI): domain Eukaryota; kingdom Viridiplantae; phylum Streptophyta; class Magnoliopsida; order Poales; family Poaceae; genus Hordeum; species Hordeum vulgare. The sequence continues at coordinate 281,422,306 of NC_058523.1, read as the reverse complement.
TCAAGAGGGTCCTCTTCGAGTGTTGGGTCGCTTCCATCGGGCTGGATCTAGGGCGACTAGATGACATCCTACGTCTCCAAGGGACGCATGTTCGAGCTGGAGAGTGAGGGGCTCGTTGCCCCATGGAGTTAGCGACTGTCGGAGGAGGGCGAGCTGGAGCCAAAGCCGCGAGGGTATGAGCGAGTGCTCCGCGTCATCAATGTGGAGAGAAGTTTTTCCATGCCCCGCATCCATTCTTCCGTGCGTTTCTTGATTTTTCGGCGTGCAACTTCATCATCTCGCCCCAACACTGTCTTGTATTTGGCTGCTTTTGTGACCTTGTGCGAGAACTTCCTTGAATGCTATCCGCACTTGGGACTGTTCAAGCACTTGTTCACTTGCCGAGTGACGACGGTGAAGAAGGCTTCTCTATTGGGGCAGGATGACGAATGTGGTACATCTTTGCAGGGGTTTAGGAATATATCTTAGAGGGAAGAGCAATTGGACCCAAATGTCCTTCCCTCATTCTGTCAAGGGTTTGCGGCACTCCTGGTTTTACTGCCAGGACGTCCTAGTCGATGAGGGTCAGCCAGGTCTTCCAGCTTACTCGGTTGAGCGAGTCGAGTCGGCTCCTTCTCAAACCGTCTCAAAGGAGGAGAAGGTGGATGTAGACATTTTGGACATCGCACTTGTTGTGCTGTTACAGAACGGTGTCAATGGGGCGCCAAGACACACAATTCCAAACGGGGATGGAGTGAGCCCGAGGTGTCGCCAGAGAAAGCCTGTGGGGACCCCGAATGTATGTGCACTGTGATCCTAGAGATCAATGCTCACTGAACACATAGAAACTAAATAACAATGTGTCTTAAATCCATTACACACCATTTAATTCAAATATGACCTCCCTGGCCAAGTCTTCGTATATTTGCAGAGGAAAACCTTCATTGACAGCTTGAACCCATGCCTTCTGCCTTAACCCTACATGCATTCTGACAGGGAAGCGTCCTAGCTCGCTCGAACGCCTCCAAGATATTCTTCATCATATCGTGTTCTCTCATGCCTGGTCAATGAAATAGCTAGTGGCAAGCCAGTGAGTACCTTGAATGTACTCGCAAGCAATCCATGAAATGGAACAAGGCAATAACAATGCATGATAAAGCACTAAGTAGGTAATTTACAGAAAGCTAATTTTGAGTGCAATAGCATCATCAATCTTGTAAGAGCATGCCTCAATGTCTAGCATATATCCATATGAACAAGTTATAGATATCATCATAAGCATGGGTTGAACATCCCACGTTCATTTTTCATTCCAATTCATCTAACTCAGCCGAACTATCATCTCTCACACACAACCATGTTTCTCACACACATTCTAGGTTTATGCGAAAACTTCTGGACATACTTTAAGAAGCACCACCCAACTTTCATTGACCATGGACATGACTATTCGTATAGTTTTACACTCTCCACAGGTTGCCCACTGCACCCAGAATACTTGGGGGAACTTGCATCTCATCCACGACTAGCAGTATATAACATACCCAAGGTAAGCACCTCAACAATGACTTTCCCCTGGCGACACTAAACAAAGAGTCCACTCGATTGGTACCCAACCCTCATTATTTACATCATACGAGCTTCTCTCTATATCATACCATCCATGAAGGGACCAATGGTGTGCCTGGTCCTTGTGAAAACAGCTCATGGTTGCCCTACCTCGCACAACCCCATCTCGAGAGTGATCATGACACTCCCACCACTAGTAATGCGGTCTCTCTGCTAGCATCAACCAAGGTATTCAACAAAGCCCCTTCCCATAAAGGGGTATCGTGGTCGTACATGTAACGTTGGGAAGGTCAACACATCTTAAATCTCTCATGTTGTCAAAACCACACACACACGTTTCTCGGTACACCACTTCTTTCTCAAGTGGTCACCCAACTCAACACCATCTCCCTCGGGTGTTAGTAGCACCCGACGGGGTTTTCAAAAATCTTTTTAAATCTTTTACTTTCCATCACCATGCATACTCCAGCCCAATTTGCGTAGCATATACATAGCAACCTACTACTTCCCACACGCACAACCCTCATAGGAAGGTAGGTCCTGCCCAAGTGCAAGTATCAAATAGGATATATTGGAAACAACCCTCCTAGGTAGTCACCGATTCATCATGATTTACTGAATCCGTAAGAAGGGCTATATGACATGCATAAAATAGTTTCTGACACATGGTTAAAGGGCTTCCTGCCTGGTTCCGGTAAGTCTTCGAGGGCTTCATGGGCTTCTCATCCAAATCCGAGCACTTCGTCTACTTAGTCAACTATCATTGGAAACAACCATGATGAGCCATAATACAAGCAGAAAATAAAAGTTCTGTATAATTCAGATTTTATTTTTCTTGGACATCTCGGGTCATAAGAAAAATACCTATGGTTTTTTGTAAGGGATTTGGATCACCAAATATTTTTGAACAGTGGATATGGAGGCATCACTCACCCCACAAGAGGTCTATAGAAAATATTTTCTTAAAAATGAGTGGATGTGCCAATCAATTAGGGGATGCTTTTAGAAGTATTTTGGAAGTGATTTCAATAGATTTCGAGTTGGAATGACTTTCCTATGAATTTACTAAGATGACTTAATTGCAAAAAGGAGCTATTTATTTGGCCTGGCAGAAACAATGCCAAATAAAAATGTTCACCGCGTCGAGAAAAAATAGTGCATGACTTGCAGACTCTCTGGAAATTTGAAACACTCCATTTGGAGTTGATTTGGACCCTCTAGGAATTTTTCAATGTGGAGTTTGAGTAATTCAAATTCAAATTTGAGTTTGATCTCTACAGAAAAATGTGCAAAGCACATATTTTGATAGGTCATGATTTTAGAAATCTAAAGGAGTTTCAATCATTAAATTTGGTTGTCATATGAATTTGTTAGGAATTATATAAACTCTCTGAAAAAACAAAAAAGGTAAAGGAATTGCCACTGTAACCAGCTAAATAGCGCCCTAGGCGCGACATAGCTGTTGGCCTGGCCCAGCAGCTTAGGTGCAGCGCACGAGGCTACGCCGAAGGCGTATTCAGTGGTTTTATGCCTTTCGCACAGGGACGCGTTGTTGCGAGTGGCGGCTCCACTTAAAAGGGGCAAGCCCACCCGTTGCCCTCCTCTCGCCTGGTCTGAGGAGGAGAAGTGGGGCATCGGCGATATCTCTTGGCGCCATAGGGCGCCATTTCAGACGGTTCGACCACCGGAGAGCTCAGGGGATTTAGTCACACCCTCCTGGGAGCTCCATCCTTGCCGGGGACCACTGGGGGCAGAGAGGCTTTGACCGGGGCGCAGGCCAATGACGTCGACCGTCGCAGCGATGCTCCGGCCACCAGGAAGAAAAAAGGAGCACGGGGGAAGGTGTTAGGGATGTGATGGGGGGGCTCTAGTGACAGCCACAGGAGAGGAGTGGTTTGGGAGAACCCAAATTTGAGAGAAAGCCGGCGGGAGAGCTCCGGCCAGGAGAGTGAGTGGAGAGCGAGAGATGAGAGATGGGCTAGCCATGGGGCTTATGGGAAGGATAGAGAGCGAAGAGGGTGTAGCACGGGATCTAGGGGAGGCCTTATATGGGCATTGCAACGATGCACCATAGGCCATGCCCACGGCCATGACTCGGTAAGTGCTAGAGGCCACGGGAGGGTTCTTGGGGCATGTATGCTATATCCGTGGGTGTGGTATATATCCGTATGAAGGGGGAGAGGGAGGTGGGTTAGGCAAGAGGCAGGCTAGCAGCATGGCCAGAGAGTGGCGAACGCGGGCGACACCGAGCATGGGTAGAAGGGGCCCGAGGAGAGAGGGAGAGAAAGGGTATATGGCATGGCTTGTTGAGGATGCCGAGGGGCATGGGTAGGCGTGCGGGGGCGGTCCGAGGTGGTTAGGGTCATGCAATATGTAACACCCCAAAAATAAGGTTATCGATTTTTATGATGTTATTCCTTCCTAGCTTTTCTCTCCCAAATTTTTCCTCTGGAATTTGGCAAATGACGAGGTGAACCCAGTCTATCCTCAACCTCTCCGTGCTTTTCCCATGACCTTGTGCCAACTTCGCTTGTTGACTAAACCCCGAACCTCTTTGAAACCCTAGCTCCGAAATATTGGAACTGGGAATCCTGCCGTTGTGTTTTCAAAGGAACCATCATTTCCCTTGCTCTGTCAATCCTCCAAATATTCCCACGGATCATTTTCCCTCATGGACCATAGATGTGAAAAAATATTGCCAAGTCATATGCAATATTTCTCTTTTAGAATTAATTCCTGTTTCTGGCTTTCTGAGGAATTAAATCCAATAAAATATCTATCCATCTCCCAAGGTCCTGAAAACTTGTGGAGATATCCTTTGTGAACCTATGAAGCTCTCATAAAATATTGGCCATCACTGAGTAGGGAAAATGCCTTTTTCCTATTTAAAACCAATATTCCAATTTGGGGCCTTTCCAAAAGAACTACCATTTTGGTAGCTAGGAAAAATCCCAAATAATTTGCGGAGCTTCTCATATCCATATATTCAGCATTTCCATCAAAATATCAAGTTCCCCAATTCAAAAATTGAGCACAATATCCCTTTGCAGATTCTGTCGAGATTTTGTGTGTGCAAAGGAAGTTCTTGATTCCTTGTTTACCTTGAGCTGAAATTTTGCAGAGTGGTTCATTATGGTAAATCATCCCATTCCCTTTAGCTAATCTTCCTCAGTAAATTATTTAAGATCCTGTCCAGATTGGAGCACTATGAAGGAAGTACCATTTATATTTGTGCAAATGGTATGAAACTTTTACAGCGACTTCACATGCTTAAATCATGAGTCTCCTCCAAGTTTCAGCCATTTCCATCTAGCCAATTGACCCCAACATCATCTTACTCATTTCTAGTCAGTATGCCAAGGTACAAAGGAAGTACCCCTTAGACATATTGGATTGTCCTGAATTTTTGCCAGGATAGTGACCATAGTGAGTGGTCAACCTCAGCCACTGGATTCTAGTTTGCCACACCACAGCACAAACACCTTGTTGTTGGAAACTATTTGACTTTGGTTTGGTCACCTCATTGCTCCCCGGTAGTGTGTGTTGTGTCATTTCATCTTAGAATAGTGTGTAGATAAGCTTAGACATGATTTGAGAGCTTATGGGGCATGGCAATGCCATGGCACCGTGGTGACCACGTGCAGAGCATGCCAAAACAGAGCTCTGTGCGTTTGAGTTGACGGGAGCTTGATCCGACTGGATTCTAGTTTGTCTAGGAGTGCTGGCAAGCTCCCCACTGTCCTCCTGCACCCTCTAGAGCCCCCTCCCCATTGTCTCCTTGCTCATGGAGGTGAGTGCCGAAGGAATCTCGCCATGGATCCTCGGAGGTTCCCTCGGCTTCGTGGGAGCCCCTCCCCGGAGCTATTTAAGGCGTCCCCGAGCCTCTCCCGTGAACCCTCAACCCCCAGCAGTCGGTCCCGTCCCTCCCAAGGCCCACTAGTGGCCGTGCACGGCGGCAGCAAGCCCGGTCGGCGCCGGCGCGGCCTGCGTCACGGCGGTAGCGCTACACGGCGCCTCGGGCGACCCCGCGGCTACCCCTAGGCGCGACGAGGGGCGGCGCCCCCTCTGCGCGCTCCGACCAATGCGCCCGTGCGGCGATGGGGCGGCAGCCGCGGCGGTCGGCACCACCCCTGCTCTCTGTCGTGGTTGGAGGGAGGGAGGAGATGAGCCAGTGAGGAGAGAGAGAGGGAGGAGAGAGAGAGAGGAGAGATAGGGCGGGGCCCAGTTATAAGAGAGAAAGAGCCTGGGCCTAGGGGAGTAAGTGGAAACGCATTTCCGAAGATACGTTTTCCTTGTTGGAAAAACGTATTCTAACCAAAGGCGCTATCTACTTCAGCCCCAGGGACCTGGTTGCGGTATTTCTTTTTATAGACTAGCCCCTCGTGATCTAACACCCATAACTTTTCGCTCGTAGCTCCGATTGAGGTAAAACCAGCGCCACGTCTTCGTCTCATCGAGCCCGTTTTGATAATGTGATTTTCATAATAGGTTTGCACAGTAGAAATGATTGTTTTTCCCTTGCCCTCTGATTGAGCCCTCCAAGAGGGAAACCTCTCCGGCAAATCTTCCCGGTGTTTTATCGCGCTTCTTCCCGGAGTATTCGTCGACCCCCAGGCAAGCCAACCTCTTACCATGAGCTCCGCACTTGCGTGATAACTTTGATTGCACTCTGTGTGTTTCTCTGTATCACCTGTTAGCCTGCATTTGCATATAACTGTGATGGCATTAGGACTAGTCACTTGTATTACTTTTCATCTAATATATGCCCTTAAACCTTGCTCTGTGATGCTCTTGCATATTAAATTTATAATGATTATGTCCGAGTGTATAGTAATGTGCGGTGTGTGGCTCTGACGAACCCTTGCTCGCATTTTCTTCAATGATGGCACCACACCTGAGTCTGAGCTTCTTTCGGCCGTCCCGGGTGGATGCCAACTTTATATTTCTTTTGCCAGCAGCTGTCTCGTGTTCTGAGCTGCTTTACAGCCGTCGTGGGCAACTGTTGAATTTCTTTCCGTGGCGGTGACCCTATGCTTCGGACGTCTTAGGGAACTGCTATATTCTTCTAATCAACACCGTCTCATGCTCTCAGCTGCTTTCCAGCCGTCTAGAGTCGGGGTTGAGTAATTCGGGTAACGTCCCAAATCTGTGTTGTAAAGAACGTTCTGGTGGCTACCGATTTATTTTCTGATTTTACGCGAGGGTTCCAAAGGTCTAACTTATAGCTAGAATTTGTAAAAGTAATAGTTTGCCATTTACATTATACAGTTGAGATTACTGTCTATGATTACTTTGTGTTTCATCCAACAGTTTATGAATATGGTTTAATAGTAGTGGCTTGATCTTATTAATTATCGGATTACTATGACATTGTAGTGTCAGCTAGGATAGAGATATTATTCGGGATAAGATACCTAGTTGGTTGATCAGAGTCACCTGTCCGGGCCCATCAATGCAACCACATTTGCCGTTGTGGGACGGCCGTTGAGGGAGGGTTATGCACGCGTACTACCCTGATCAGGTAGGTGGTGATAACCCTGTGATCCAGTTGAGTTGTTTGTGCCGACGTCCCCGGATGGGATAGTTTAGTTTGGCCACGATGGTGGCAGGTGTCGTAAGGACATAGGGCCAACCAGGGCATGACTCTGGGGGAGAATGATTGCCAGTGGTACGATGAAAGAGTCACGGGTCAGGCACGTTTTGTTGGAGCAACACTGGTCCACCCGAATGGGATCACGAGGTCAGTGCTCCATAGTGTGGGTAAAGTGTGCAACCTCTGCAGAGTGTCAAACCTATTCGAATAGCCGAGTCCACGGTAATGGACAGCCCGACCAGAGCTCAGTAGATGGTCAACCATAACAGTGTTAGTAATGATGATAGAACTCGTCTAGTGTGAACATCAAAGGATGTTGATAACATGATGTGTTGGTCAAGAGAAGGCTATATGATGAATGGTCAGATGACCGTGTGATGTGATTTGAATCCATTCAGATTGGATTACGAGTATGTCGAGGGTTGTGGTACAACCCAGGAGAGAGTAAGTTAATATTCGGTGATAATAAGCTGGTTAAGCACTTGTTGTGATCCTTGCCATGCTAGTGAGGTAGATTATATGTTTATTCCATGTCATACTATGCTTGATACATATTGTCCATGCCATACTTAGAATAGCTACAATATAATTATAGTGCTTTCTTTGTTATCTGCTTGTTTGTATGCCATGTATTTTGTTGTCTTGCGAGTACATTCAAAGTACTCACCTGGCCTTGCACGTGGCCAGTTGCAGGAGAAGACTCGTCGTGCTAGATCATAACCCAGCCAGTCCTGTGAGTTATGGAGCCCAGCCAGGGACGTCGTTGCCGCTGTATCAAAACCTCTACTGCCATTTAGTTAACCTTGGAGTTGTGTAATATTGTTGTAAGAAATGGTATTGTAATACTCCCTTATATTAATAAAGCCATTTTTTCCTGGAATTTATGTATCATGTCTTTGGCGTGCGTCCGGTCTTATCCTGGGGACGGATGTGCATCGGGCCTCTATCGGGGTGCCACAATACTTGGTATCACAGCTAGGCTGGTTGTAGGTTACCCTAGCACCCACACCATCTTAGGTGCAATCAGTAGTGAGCCCGATAAATTTGACCCGTCTCTGGCATCCGACATGGCCACTATTGACCAATAGATGGCTAAGTCGGAATGGACGTATCCCTACCGTGTTCTTCGCCCACCCAGCCACTCTAGATTGGACCCTCACCCTACTCAGTTGCTGACCGTGCCAGCGTATCTTCTACCCGGCACGAGAAGGATCTACTCCATCCTGGTGTGTTCCAGCCCTATTGCCTATTTAAACCCTTCCCACTTCTCACTCGTAGCTCTCCCCACCCAGTAAGCCAGAACCCTGCAAGAGAACCCAGACCAGTATCCCCAAACCAACAGCCATGGCCAGCTCCTCCAAGACACCCACTTTCCATAGCCGAACCCTAGGCAATGGTTATTCTGGCTTTCCACCCATCCTTTCGAGTATGCTCTCCCGAGCCCTTGGCCTTAGAGAACCCCAGTGTACTTGGTGTTCCAGTCGGAACCCGTCCCCCATCTTTGCCGGTTCTATGCAAAGGTGCATATCCACCCAGGTCCAGCGGCGGATGGGAAACCCATGAATATTCGTGGCCAACCCATGCCCACTCCTGTGTTGGCTGTCCAGATAGCCTCTACAGAAGATATCACCCATCTTCGGCTTTAGTTTCCGCAAGTGGCGGAGATATAGGAGTTTCGCTATTGTCCCACTGCATCAGACGCAAGCTGCAATTTCTCCGGCAAAGTCGAAAATGCAGACCCAGCAATAGCTCGTCTGATCCAGTTTGCTTCCGCCCAGGGATTATTGGTCTTCGGCATTCTTAGGGAGTTAAAGGTCGTGGACCATGACACCACGTGGGTTGTTTCGGAAGCATACCGTGCGGCCCGTTAAGTTGCGCACTACTCAACCCAGTCCCTATTGCCAAGCTCAGTGCCACCCTCGCAGCTGGTACTGCCTTCGCAACCCGTGGACCCATATCAGCCCAAAGACATCCACCGTAACTCCATTCTCGAAGCTATCACGCGACTTCGTCGTCGGGATGTGTTCCGTCAAGTTCCCCTTGCAGCTCCAGCAGTTGAGCCCCAACACATGGAAGTCCCCGAAGACCCAGACAAGAGTTGGCTCAGCCTTCGTCCCCCAGGAGAGCCCCAGCAAGAGTAAGCCCATTTGTGGCTTCGACGGAGAGCGAAGCTAGGAGATGCTGCAAGGAGGTGCGCTGTAAAGACTGTTTCTTCGCCCGCCTATAGGATTAGGACGCTGTAATATGGAGTGAGTTGTTGTTAACCGCCCAGTAGAGTTGTGTGTTGTTGTACTGCTTGCATCGCGTGTGTGTGTGTGTGTTCTATTGTGATGTCATGTATGCTTATTTGCCCTGTGAGCTTAGTTCATCTGTCACCCTATTTAGCAGAAATGTGTAACAGAACTAGCATTGGATTTCTTAACAAGATTCTAGTCAGTAGAGCATTTACACCTAAAAACATCAGACTTGCCTAGAGTCCCTAATTAAATGTGAGCTGGTATAGGTGTATGTATGCCAGGAGTACATACACACACTAGCATTAAAACACCTTAGTGAAATCTGCCTGATATGATTCTTTCTTTGCCTGCATTTTGCCATCATGAGCATTCTGCATCTGCTTGCATATTAGTATGAATTGATTGCATGTGTATCGTGTGAGCAATGTGTGCATACTAGTTGCAATCTCGCAGACATTCTGAGAGATTTTATTGCAGCATAGGTCGTTACAACCCTTCCAGACCAAGACCTAAAACTAGATTTTAACCCTAGTACCCACTAGTCGTGGATGTTGTTCAGCAAGGAGCAACCAGCAGCATGATCTCCACACTGCTAGAACTCCGATGACTGCACCACACTAACCCCAGACCCAGCATGGCCTCTGTCACCACCTGGTGTGATGTTGACAGATCGCCTTTGCCGCCCCGCCAGCGCTTATTTTGCCTGCCCGAGACGGCGTAGTTGGCACTCAGCTATTCCTCTAGCCACGGCATCTCGACGATCATCAAGGATCATCGCGCATAGTAGCAGCGAGCCACCGACCAACGCCTCCAGTAGACCAGCCAGGAGGATGGTGAGCAGCTCCGACCCCACGCCCGCCATTAGCGCCTTGCCTCACGCTCTTTCAACCAGATAGAGAAGGAGTAGAGGAGGTAGAAGTGAGGTAGTATGCGAGGTAGAAGAGAGAGGAACCGTGGTGGCTTTTATAGCCCCGGTCCGGCGTACGGTGAGTGTTGGGGATATTATCTGTTGGGTAACCCACCCTAGTTGGGCCGAGTCACCAAGTTGGCGACTCATCGTCAAGTGGTTCCGGCTTAGGCCCAGCGGGGTCGGAAGACGGATGGCGGTTCGGGACCTTTGGGCAGAATCCATCGTTGGGAAGATCTCCATGTCTTGGAAAGATGGCGACTTAGAGATAGGAAGAATCACGATTTGTGTAAAGGCAATGACTCTTGTAAACCCTAAGGGATCGACCTGTATATAAAGGCGAGTCCTAGGGAAGGAGAGGACACGTTAGAAATCATCGAGTGCTAGGTCAGGCGAGTTACGCCCCCTTGTAATTGAAACACCAATAATACAAAAACCAAGCAGGACATAGGCCTTTACCTCCTGACGAGGGGCCGAACTTGGGTAAATCTCTGTCTCGCTCCCGTATAACCCCTTTGAGTCGCCACCAAGGTGCGATGGCTCCAACACTAAGTCCTTTCACGAGGACATCTGCCGTGACAAAACCACGACAGTTGGCGCCCACCATGGGGCCTGCGCACGGTGGAGTTGAGTTCTTGAAGGGAGCCCTACCAGGGTCTGGGAGCTACGCAGCGGGACTCATGACTCGGAGCCACCGCAGGAAGTACTACATCAATAACTTGCTGTGGGGGCCCGAGGCCGATTCAATCAAATCCGGCTACAGAATCCCCTTTGGGAAAATCAACGTCTTCGTCAGCATGGTTGGATTGCCTATGCCTGAGCAGGACATCTTCTACGACATCGTCAAGCCGACCAGGTACGTCTGCCCTGTCGCAATGCCGAACCTAACCCGTCCGGTCTTTGTTGGTTTCACACAGGGATCTGAGGAACTAGAACGATCGGCGACCCAGGAGACCACGCCCGTCAACACTGATGACGAATCGTCCATGGGCGACTCATATTGAATTCAGTCTTTACATGGGGGCTGTCTCGGAGGTTTGTCACTAACCATGGACCCCGAGGTTCTCGACCGGACCCGCCGTCAGATCGCCGTTTACATGGCAGGGGCGACTCAGCCCCCACCAAACCGGCAGGCGACGATGGGACTGGCGAGACGTCCAGAAGCCCGGCCGCAATCTTGGTGGAGTTGGCGGCGGAGATAACAAGGCTCATGGCGACCCCTATAACATAGAAAAACCAGGACTCGATAAACACGGAGTTAATAAAACTAAGAGATGGGGTGGCAAAGGCTCAGCGAGACGCTGAGGTGGAAGCCGCCAAGATCGAGACCCGGGAGGCTTAGATTACCGCTCAGGCAACTCGCTTGAATACCGAAAATTGGCGGCTCGAGAGGCATCAGCGTGCATATGATGATGTCCATCAGCGGAGGCACCAGGGTCATGTACCCCCTGATCTCAACCCCACCCGCCTATTCGACACTTCACGAACTCCCGGGTCAGGAGACGCTCCGGGAGGAGGACCGGGCCAGCCACCAAACCTGCCATTTCAGCTAGATGTTGATCGCGTTCCCCGATTCCAGACACCTCGAGGTCACTTTTCCAACCCGGTGCACAACGTCCTTGCCGCGACTCGCCATTTAAAATCCCTTCCGACTCATGGCAACACCCCGGCCAAGATAGAAGCAAGGAACGCTATTGAGATGTTGAAGACGACGGTGGTTCAAAACGCCCAGTTCTCACACAGCCTAGTCGGCTGCACTCCACTCCCCAAGCAAGCCGCACCAGGAGTCCGCCAGAGGACCAGCCCGCCATAACCAGCGGACCGCGACCCTTTCCCCAGGTCAACTCACCTGATCACCGAGACCCGCCAGGTCAGGATCACCCGGACACCCAAGTCGCACCAGCGCCTCTTGTTGGAAGCGACACACAAGTGGGGGTGCCATGCTTGGCCCCCGCCCTTCGCAATGAACGAATGACGAACGGTTTTAAAGGAACATGAAAGGTGCCTAACTACACCCCGGACCTTGAGCCGGCGTCATGGGTCGAGAGTTACGAAATCGCCATGGACATGCTCGATGTGAGTGAAGCGGTCTGCGCCAGGTACTTCACAATGATGCTCGAAGGGACGACGCGTACTTGGTTAAAGAACTTGCCCCCCAACTCCATCCAGACTTGGGCTGAATTGAAAGAGCGTTTCATCAAAAACTTCCGGGGGACCTGCAAGCGCCCGATGACAATAGTCGATTTACAGCACTGCGTTTAATGCCCGGATGAGTCGGCCCACCACTGGACGCGGCGGGTCGCGGAAATCATTCATTCGTCAGATGGTATCACGGCGCCTCAGGCTGTGCTGATCCTGGAGTAGAACTGCCACTATGAGCCCTTGGTGTAGAAGTTGGGACGACTCAAGCGAAAAGTCCAAGATATGGGGGAGTTAATGGACACCCTCACTAGGTACGCTGAGGCGGACGACACCAAAGATCCAGGAGAAGATGGTGGCAAGGCCAACTCGCCAAGGAAAGGCGAGTCATCCAAAAATCATACCCGGTTCCAGGGACGCGCCCGCCATTATTATGGAGCGAACGGCAAAAGAAGGCAGCAGGAAGAGTCTTCAGACTTAGTCGCCAACACTAACGCCAACAACGGCAACCAGCGCCAGAAGAAGAGGGGTTACAGTGGCAAAAAACCACGCAATTATAACGAGATACTCAAGGGCCCGTGCCCGCACCACGCCATGGCAGACGGACCGGCGACTCATTCCTGGGAGGATTGCTACGTGATGTGGGAATTTCGGGCGGAGGCAATCAAAAAGGGGCAAAGCGGTGACCTGGACCAGCGGCAGGAACAGTTCGGTGCACCCAATCAACGCCAGAACCCGTTCGGCGGCTTCCCTGAACCGGGGGCTCAGGGCGGCTCGCAGCCGAGCAGTGGCCAGTATCAAGTGCATAACCAACGGTGGTATAACCCGCCCGGAGTTTTTCAGTAGCCGCCCCTACAAGGGGCTTCGCAGGGGTAGAATGACAATGGCGGTTTCCGCAACAATCCCAAGCAATTAAGCAATGGGCAATACCATGTCTTCACCACCAATGCTTGCATGCGTGATAAAAAAGTGAATCACCGAGTGTACTGTGTGTCTGAGCCGGCGCTCCCTAGGTATCTCCATTGGTCCGAGCAGATTATATCATGGAGTAGGGAGGATCACCCGCCCAGAGTTGACAACCCTGGCGACTTAGCGCTGGTCGTTGCTCCTCAAGTCGTGGGATATACCTTATCGAAGGTATTAATGGATGGCGGTAGTAGCATCAACATATTATACTTCGACACTTTTTGAAGGATGAACCAGATGGAGAAAGATTTAATGCCTTCAACCACGGTATTCCACGGAATTGTCCCAGGTAAATCAGCGTACCCCATAGGCTGAGTTAGGCTCACAGTTGCGTTTGGAACAACATCCAACTACAGGAGTGAATCTCTTATGTTCGAGGTGGTCAAGCTAAAAAGCCCCTATCATGCGTTGTTTGGGCGACCGGCTTACACCCGTTTCAAGGCTCGCCCTTGCTATGTTTACTTTAAACTCAAGATGCCAGGTCCTAAGGGACCCATCACGGTTGATGCTGACAGAAGGATCGCAAGAGAATGCGAAGAATGAGATGCGGCTTACTCAGAAGTCGCCTGTTCTGCGGAAGAGCTCAAATATCACGAGGCCAAGGTTGATCCGGCTAACATGTCACCTCTAAAGAAGCCAATGACAGACGCTGAGCCGCCCCTCAAATTGAAACCAACAGACGACACTAAGACAGTGGATTTCGTCCCTGGCGACTCAACCAAGCAGTTCACTATCGGGCCGGGTCTAGATCCCAAATAGGAAAGCGCGCTCATCAAATTCATCCTTGAGAATCGGGACATCTTCGCATGGAAACCTTCTGACATGCCTGTGTGCCGAGAGAATCCGTTGAGCACCACCTTACTATTGACCCAAAAGCAAAACCGATTCAGCAATATCTTCGCGGTTCAATCAGGAACGACGCAAGGCAATCGGGGAAGAAGTTGCCCATCTCTTGGCCGCCGTATTCATCGTAGAGGTCTTCCATCCCAAATGGTTGGCTAACCCGGTCTTGGTGCTCAAGAAGAAAGGTACCTTCCGCATGTGCATTGATTAAACAGGTCTTAACAGAGCTTGTCCAAAGGATCCTTTCACCCTTCCCCATATCGATCAAATCATTGATTCAGTAGCGGGATGCGAGCGTTTGTGCTTCCTGGACGCTTATTCTGGGTATCACCAAATCAAGATGGTTGTGGAAGATCAGGAGAAAATAGCTTTTATAACCCCCTTCGGGTTTTTTTTGCTATATGTCCATGACATTTGGGCTCAAGAGTGCAGGGGCGACTTACCAGCGCTGCATCCAAAATTGCCTCCGTGGCCAAATCGGACGCAACGTCCATGCTTACGTTGACGTCATTGTGGTTAAAACTCACAGGAAGGAAACACTATTGGGAGACCTAAGGGAAACTTTTGACAATCTGCGGGTATACCAGATGAAGCTTAATCTCACCAAGTGTGTCTTTGGCATTCCTGCAGGAAATTTTTTGGGTTTCCTGGTATCTGAGCGCGGCATTGAAGCTAACCCGGACAAAATCGAGGCAGTTACTTCACTTGGGAAACCAGCGAATATCAATCAAGTTCAACGGATGGCGGGTCGTATCGCGGCTTTAAGTCGCTTCATAAGCCGTCTGGGAGAAAAGGCTATTCCCCTTTGTGAATTACTTAAGAAATCTGACCATTTTGTTTGGACAGATGAAGCCAACGAAGCTTTTGAAGCCTTAAAACAACAGCTGGTCAACCCGCCGGTTTTGGCCGCCCCGACTGAGAAAGAGCCTATGCTTCTGTATATTGCGGCAAACTCCAAAGCGGTGAGTGTGGCAGTGGTCGTCGAAAGGAAGGAAGAAGGGAAGGAATATCCAGTGCAACCCCCAGTATATTTCATTAGTGAGGTGCTAACTCTCTCCAAGCAGCGATACCCACACTGGCAGAAGTTAGTCTATGGGGTCTTTATGGCAAGTCGAAAGCTCAAACACTATTTCCAAGAGCATCCCATCACGGTGGTTAGCTCCGCTCCCCTCGGAGACATCATCCAGAACCGGGAAGCGACAGGGAAAATTGCCAAGTGGGCGATCGAACTTGGGCCGCACCACGTGCGATACACCCCTCGCAGAGCTATCAAGTCTCAGGCCTTGGTTGATTTCGTCAACGATTGGACCGAGTTACAGATCCCGGAAGACAGGCCTGACCTTACGTACTGGACTATTTATTTTGACGGGTCTAGACAATTGGAAGGCTCGGGGGCTGGCGTGGTGCTGATATCGCCCCAAGGAGACAAATTCTGCTATGTCCTCTGACTCATGTTTCCATGTACCAACAACGCTGCGGAATACGAAGCTTTGCTTCATGGCTTGCGACTTGCCAAGGAGATGAACCTTACGCGGGTCAGATGTTTTGGCGATTCTGATCTGGTGGCTCAGCAAGTTTCAGGTACTTGGGATTCTCGGGACCCCCTGATGGCTGCTTACAGGACGGCTGTGTCTGATGTGGCGGGTCATTTCCATGGCTATCAGGTTGATCATATTGACCGGTGCCTTAACGAAGCAACTGATGCCCTTTCACGTCTCGATTCACAGTGTAAGCCGGTTCCCCCCAATGTCTTTCTGGATACTTTGCATAATCCTTCCCTAAGGTTACCCTCAGAGGGGGAGTTGGCAATACCAGACCCTGAGTCTCAGTTCGTGGCGGCTCTCCATGTTATGCCGGATTGGGTTCTTCCGTATCTGGCATATCTCGCCCGAGGCGAGTAACCTTCGGATGAAGTATTGGCTCGCCAAATCGTTCATCGAAGCAAATCCATGGTCATCATCAATGGCGAATTATATAAACGGAGCACTTCTGGTGTATTCCAAAGATGCGTTTCCTCTGAAGAAGGATGCGTAATTCTAAACGACATCCATTCCGGAGATTGTGGGCATCATGTCGGGTCACGCTCCTTAGTTTCAAAGGCGTACCGTCATGGTTTCTTCTAGTTGACGGCCCATGCAGATGCAGAGGAGATAGTTCGTCGATGTGACGGTTGCCAGCGTTATGGACGACATGCCCATGTGCCCACTCAAGAATTAAGGATGATACCTATTACTTGGCCTTTTGCAGTCTGGGGTTTAGACATGGTTGGCCCCTTTAAGATGTCGTCCAACAAAAAAACACATCTGCTGGTGGCGGTTGATAAATTTACCAAGTGGGTCGAAGCAGAACCTGTTGGTCCTTGTGATGCAGAGACAGCAGTCAAATTCTTGAAAAAATTGATCTTCCGGTTCGGATATCCACACAGCATTATTACTGACAATGGTACTAATCTATCACAAGGAGCAATGCAGGAGTTTTGTCATCGTGAGCACATCCGGCTTGATGCCTCTGAAGTGGCTCATCCACAATCTAATGGGCAGGCCGAACAGGCGAATCAGGAAGTGTTGCGAGGAATCAAGCCCGGACTCATGGTTCCCCTGGAACGCACCCTAGGGTGTTGGGTTGAGGAATTACCTTCAGTACTAAGGAGCATCCGGACCACCCCAAACCGTTCTACGGGTTTTACTCCCTTTTTCTGGTATATGGAGCAGAAGCTGTTCTTCCCACTGACATTAGGCATGACTCGCCCAGAGTTGCCTCTTATGTGGAACAGGACAATGAGTTGGCGCGTCAAGATTCTTTGGATGCTTTGGAGGAAGCACGTGATTTGGCTGTCGCTCGATCGACAATTTATCAGCAGGACTTACGACGTTATCACAGCCGCCGGGTCAAGAGCCGAATCTTTCAGGAGGGCGACTTAGTGCTTCGATTAATACAAGATCGCACTGGCATGCATAAGTTATCACCACCATGGGAAGGACCGTTCATCGTTAGAAAAAACCTTCGCAACGGGTCATACTATCTCGTCGATCTGCGGCCTGATCGGCCAACCACGGAGGTTGAGTCAACTCGCCCCTGGAACATAGCCCACTTGCGGCCTTATTAGACTTGAGCTATTAGCTCTGTTTTTTGTAAGTTTTTCATTTTTTATGAAGCAATAAAATTGATGCCTCCAAGCATGGGGGCTTTCCTGCTTTTTCATCTTATTAAAAGTATGGATCTCTATTTTTCTATTCAACAAGTCGCCCAAGCATGGACGCTATCCATACCAAAGAGCATAAGTCTCCATGACGCGCTTATTACAAAACTAGGTATCGATAAGCCAAAGAGGATCGAAGTCTCTACAAGGCGCGCGATTTAAACATGGGCGCCTTATATGATTCTGTGGATTAGGCCGGCTTACTTGGGGACAGTTTGTTCTCAAGTCGTTTTGTGGTAATAGCGTATACGCTTCTACAATCCTATGACCGGTCTTTCCCTTAATCATAGGTCACTTGGGGGCTTCCTCTCACTGAGATCAGCCTTACTACCCATTTGGCGTGCAAAAAATTACCGCATTACAAATGGTTATACTGGACTGTGTGTCGGCTGAATCGCCATATGGACCCATGAACTCTTGGCAAGTTACTCCGCTTTATGGACCCTGAACTCGCCTTGGTTAAAACATGTCTGGTACCGGCTAGCGCCCCACATGGAAAATAGAGAAACCATTGGTTCACTGAACCCGCTTCAGTGAAGCTTGACTCGTGCCTGATCAGCCGGTCTAAATACTTGAGCTTTTTATATAAAAGTCTCCCTCGAGTAGCACTTGAGTTTATATAACTCGTCCTATCCTGTCGTGACCTGGTGAGCCGACGACACTGTTATTTTTTACCTTCCTGGCACTGCCACAAGGTTTTTCACATTTTTTTTGACTCGCCTTAAAAATCTTGGGTCGGTTATTGTTTATTATCATCCATTACTCACTGAGATGGTTTGATATATGTTTTTAAGCCTACAAGGTTGATGAGCAAAATCATTATAGCCACGGCGGGTCAAGCATCATAAAAACGCCCTGAGGGCGGGTCAAGCATTCTAAGGCACCCTAAGGGCGACATAAGGGTTTTGAAGACATCACAGAAGCAGTTTGATCTGTATAAAAGACTTATTACATGGCTCTTATGGCCAAATCCATGAAGGATTATTCTATTGATGTCCTCGGGTCAACCAGCTTCGAGCTTTGGCCGACTTCAATTTGCAAGTCGCCCAGTACCCAGTTGCACTTGGATAATAAGGCAAATTCATCTTTATCGTTCAACACTGATGAGAGATCCACCTCCAAGTCAAAAGGGTTCTTGGGTCGACGCGGAGTTAAGATGGTTGTCACAAAGGTTGGCGGATTAATTTTCTTGTTCTTCTCGTCATAGGCGGCTTGATATTTTGATAAATCCAAGCTTGCCGCAAGCTGAGTCGTCGCCAAACGGGATTCTTTGACAACATGCTGGTAATCCTCTTGAGCAAATTCTGACCCGTCATCCTTGAGCTGGGGAAAGCCTGCCGCTACTTCTTCAGGTTTTAATTCTGGAGCATACGCCAGACACCGACTCAGCGTAGTCAATGCCCCTTTTCTGGCAGTTGACTAGGTTAGCTCACCGAGCTGAGAAGGAAGAGTAGATAAGCAGCCAAGCATCTTCATTATTGATGTTATGGGTTCCTTGGCACCCATCACTGCTTTCACGGTCAGCACACTTCCGGTATATAGCTGTTCCGTTAACGTATAAATCGCCTTCAGCATCAGGACACAGTCGCTCTCAAGATTGGCGGCTCTCGGACCTACATAAGGAATAATGATGGTCAGCAAGTTCTTCATACTAAGTTATTTATTTACAAAGTGCAAGGTCAGGGTTTCGTTTTTACCGAAGACAGCTTGTGCCATGTTGGAGATATGTCGCTTTAAGCCGGCTAGCTCTTGTTGAACAGTATCCAACTTAGCTTCAGCTTTTTCCGCTCGCTTTACGAGGGCATCTTGATCAGCTTGAGCCTTTTTTAAGTCAGCTTTCAGCTTCTCCATCCCAGATAAGATCATTTGACACTTGTCTTCTGATTTCGCCCGGGCATCCTGCTGATCGGCTAAATTCTTCTTTAAATCGCCAAATGTTGATTCAGCTTGGGTAAGTGATTCCTGTCGAAATATATTATCAAGGGGCAAGTCTCAGAATTATTGCAAGCAACATCCCTCACACTTGGGGGCTAATGTATAATTTTTTAGACAAAATTATACAGTATCAAGACCCGGCTCATCTTTTTACAGATGACCCGGCCCTTGGGGGTTACAGGTCGAAAGTTTTCTTCAGATTATCAAGACCCGGCTCATCTTTTTACAGATGACCCAGCCCTTGGGGGTTAGAGGTCAAAAGTTTTTCTTCAAATTATCAAGACCCGACTCATCTTTTTACATATGACCCGGCCCTTGGGGGTTACAGGTCGAAAGATTTTCTTCAAATTATCAAGACCCGGCTCATCTTTTTATAGATGACCCGGGCATTGGGGGTTACAGGTCGAAAGTTTTTCTTCAAATTATCAAGACACGGCTCATCTTTTTACAGATGACCCGACCCTTGGGGGTTACAGGTCGAAAGTTTCCTTCAAATTATCAAAGACACGGCTCATCTTTTTATAGATAACCCGGCCCTTCGGGGTTAATGAGGATAATACAGTATGCAGTAAGGCGTACCTCGTGTCTATTTTTCATCATGACGAGCTGAAAGTGCGTTATATCGACTAGAGGGGGGGGGGGTGAATAGTAGATTTTTAGAATTTCATCACTGAGGAAATTCCTTTTGAGGAAATTCCTCACTGATGACTAACTTATAGCGGAAACAGTTAAGGATCAGTTGTGCAATCGTTCACAACAGCAGTATTACAGAGTGAAGATTATAAAACAGATTGCACAGCAAGCAGGCACGCAGAATACAGATGATGACTAACTCAAGTGAAGAATTTGGGGTTGAGGAAATTCAGAGAAAGTCTTCAGCAAATTCTTCAAATAGTTATAGTGAAAGTCATCAACACATAATACAGAGAATGTAAAGAGTTGAGGAATTAGAACCCGATTCTTGGTGAAGACTGTTGTTGATGACCCAGTTCCAACTGCTGTGACAGTTGTACATCTGGTTTGGAGCGGCTTGGTATTGAAACCAAAGGACACCCAATCCCGGGACACACAGTCCCTACCGTACTCTCGTTGAGCTAAGGACACACAGTCCTCGCCCAACACTCGTGGTAAGTCTTCAGGGCAGACTTCCAAACCCTCACAAACTCGGTCACCCGGCGATCCACAATTGACTGCTGGATTGCTCTAGACCATGACGCCTAACCGTCTGGAGGATGCACAGTCCTCAAAGGTAAAAGGCTTCAGTCCCACACAGGAACAACTTCTTCAGTGATGCTCAATCACTAGGTTTGGTTTGTGGTTTCGGTGGGTAGTGTATTTCCTCACTGATGATTTACTCTCGAAAGCTCTGATGAATTTGGGTTGATCTTATGACAAGTGTCAGTTTCTAACGGAGCAGCCAACCAGCTAGTGGTTGTGGGGGGCGGCTATTTATAGCCTGGGAGCATCCCGACATGATTTGACATTAATGCCCTTAAAGAATATGACCGTTGGAGTGGATAAGATCAGTGACTTGGCGTGGCTTATCGAAACGGTCGGGACTCTCAACTGTGAGAGTCCTCATGTCACTCATATTCCTCACTTGAGGCTTTTGGTAGGATTTGGCTTGGGTTGAGCATCATGAGGAAATTCATTCCATAGCGTTACTTTGACCCCCTTTAACAGTACGGTGTTCCTATTCATCAAATGCGAAGAAAGTAAAACAGAAAACGTAAGTCTTCATGCTTCAGATTCTTCAGAACGATTTTCTTCAGGAACCACCGATCTTCTCAATATCAATATCTTCATGAGGAATATCAGTTTTATCGCAAATTCTTCGCGATTCATTTCTTCAGCTTCAGACCAATTTCTTCAACTGAAGACTTATATTTTTAGGGGTCGATATTCTTCAAATATCTCAAACTCCTCAATGACTTATAGATCCTGTGTACACTTAAAAACACATTAGATACTTAACCTATAAGTCTTCAAACCACCAAAATCACTAAGGGGCACTAGATGCACTTACAATCTCCCCCTTTTTGGTGGTTGATGACAATTAGGTTAAGTCTTCAACAGGGATCAAAAATATGAAGTGTAAATACTCATTTGAGGAATTTGAAAACAAGATTCACAGAGACTCCCCCTGAAGATGTGCATACCTTGAGGATTTTGCTTTTATAGCATATGCACATTGATGATTTATATCATGGAGATCTCCCCCTGAATCTTGTAAATCATGCATACATATAACATATCATATGAAGAAAATGAGGATGCATGATGGCAAATGGTATCTGACGAATTTCAGCATGCGTGCATTAAAAACTTGAGGAATAAGCATGCGAAGAAAAACGTTCAAAAGCGTCAGAGTACCATCGGGCTTAAGTTACAACTCATTACATAAAAACTTCAGAAGAGCCAATTGTTTGTAACTTAAATATAGTTCATAAGCCCCAAAAATAAATCCCGTTTGAAGACTAACTCTCAAGTTTCTCCCCCTTTGTCATCAAGTGACAAAAAGGGACAAACTGAGGACTAACGCCCGTGAAGACTTCATTTCTTGGCAGTTGATGAAGATCCTTGGCGCTTCTTGGGTGTAGTCTTCTTCCTTGGGCCTGTTGCGGTGTCAAGTTGTTCCTCATCAGATTCGGCGGTGCGGAAGGACGAGAAGGAGCTGTCTTCAAGATCTGGCACTAGAATGGGCCTGAACTTCTTCTTGGGAGGCCACGACCAGTCAAAGTCCTGCTCAAAGTTCAATTCTTCAAGCTCAGTCTGGGTCTTCAGATGTGCAAGGTTAGCCCAGGTGCGATCAAAAACCTCATGCAGATAGTGATGATTAAGCTTCACACTATTCTGTGTCTCAGTGAGGGTTTTCACAATGGCACCAAACTGGCGTTTGACCCATTTGTGGTTGTGATCCACCTTCTGATGAAGACTGAGAAGAAGCTCTCTGGTGTTTAGCACGCGAGGAGGAACTGGGCTTGGTGGACGAGTCTCAGTGTCGTCCCATGAGGAATATGCATCTGGCTCTTTAAATTGACCATCAAGAGGCCTGCTTCCTTCATCAATTACAGACTTGCCTTTTCCCTCAATGGGCTCGAAAGTCTTCTTGTTGACCCGGATAGGAGGCATATAACCAACATGGTTCTGGAAATCTCCGTGAAAGTTGATGCCTGTCCGTGTCCTGAGGAATCTCATGATCCATGGTGCATAAATTTTGTGATCATATGGGCACATTGCATTGTCAGCCAAAGTCCTCAAGAAGAAATCATGGATATTCATGGGGATACCGTGAATGATGTTGAAGAGGATATTCTTCATGAGGCCGACGACATCTTCGTCATCATCATGGCCTTTGATTGGCGCTAGCACACTGCAGAGAATGCGGTAGACAGACCAGGGTGTGTACTTGAGCTCATGGACGAGGAATGTGGTTCTTGAGGGTTTTCCTGCAGCCAAAGGCTTCATGAGGACTTCCATCATTCCATTTGGCAGCTCACGCTAACCATAAAGCTTCACTGCCCCTTCTGAAAGAATTGGTACGGGCAGTTCTCTAAGGAGTTCAGACGCTGGAGCCTTGTAGTGAGTATTTTGGGTCATCCAGTCGAACACCCAAGTGTTGATGTCATCAGCGTTGCCCGAGATGTGCAGAGTTGAATAGAACTGAAGAATTAGCTCACTATTCCAATCTGATATGTCGGAGCACATAGGGAGCAAACCTGCATCATGTAGTACACTGAGGATTGGTTCCATGCAGGGAATCTCTTCAAGTTCATCATGAGGAATGTGCCTGTGCTGGAATATCTTGTTGCGGCCACAGAGCACAGAAGCATAGTGTTCATCTGCGTCCTTGTCCAAAACTTCAGATGCCTCATTTGAGGCTTGTCATAAGGATTCTCTCCGATGAAATACATGCGTTCCTCAAAGAAATTCTCTTTCTGAAACTTTGGCCGCTTTGAGAATGGCAGGCGCTGAACTGGATTGAGATTGTGCTGAGGAATGGGAGGGGAAAAAACCATGGCAGTCTCTGGGTTGAGCACAATGAATTCATTGTTAGGGGCGGGAACATTTTCTTCAGCAGTTTCCTCAGGATGAGGAATTTCTTGTTCTGGCTGAGCATCAGGCTGAGGAATTTCTTCATCCTTCTCAGCTTGAGGAGTTTGGTCAGCCTGTTTAGTGGGAGGAGCCTGCTCAGACTGGACATTTTCTTCAGCTTGATTTTCATCAGCTGACTTTGTGGCAGAAGCAGATTCATCAGCTGCTGCAGCTGAAGCTTGAGTAGTCTCTTTCTGAGGAATATGAGGTTGAGGACTGTCATCAATTTGTATTTCCTCATCAGTATGCTCCTCAGAGGCAGCATCCTTCATTTCCTCATCTGCCCTTGTAGTGTGGTCACCAATGACGACCATTTCATATGAAGGTGCAACATTAAGAGGCACCGGGTCGAGAGGGGAAGATTCTTCAGTTTCCTTGAGGCGTTTTGCCTCAATCTTTTCTTCTGCTGAGGAAGCTTTTCTCTTCTTCGCTTCCTTCTCAGCAGCCCTTGTCTTTTTCGCGTCTGATGCAGACGGGATTAACTTCTTCACCTTTGAAGTTTTTGGTGAAGGTGATTTCTCAACAGATTCTTCAGCTGACAGTGAGGAACCAGCTGGAACAGAGTCATCAGCCTGCTTTGGTGAAGCAGCTGGATCAGTAGCAGTTTCATCAGGGTTTGGAGTTTCATCAGGAGCAGTCTCAGTGATGATTTCTTCAATGGCCGGCTCATCAGCACGGCACTCTTGGTGTTGTTCCTCAGCTTGAGGAATTTCCTCCTCAACAGGAGATGCATCTTCTGGCTGTTCAACCAGGGGCTGAGGAGTTGGTGCTGGTGGGGGGTGACGTCTGTTGTAGTCATCAACAGCACTAGTAGCTAGCTTGATGAAATTGCGTTTGATGCTTGTGCGGTCTGACAGTTTCTCACACTTGTCAGTCAAGACTTGCAGCTCTGCCTGGGTGGACACCAATGCTTCAGGCGTCAGCTTGAGAACATTTTGCCTGAGGAATTTCTCCTTTCTGGCCTTTGCAATTTTTTCCTTCTTGGCCTTCTGTTCCTTCCACTTGACTTCGTTTATGAAGGTAGCCACCATGTGGCTGACACGAGGAGGAAGTTTCAAATCATCAATGGGTGTGTTTGGGTCTTCATACCACACATTGATGAAGTCGAGGAGGACCTTGGGTCCATCGCCAGAGGAATAGCACTGCCTGATGCTTGTGCTACCCTTCCTTGCTTGTTCCTGATGATGGCTTCCAGAGTTTCATCATCATATTCTTCACTTCCCTCTGATGCAGACGGGACTGTGATGATTTTGCTGGGGCTGGGCCGAGGTGCAGGTTCAGTTGTTGTCAAAGTCTTCAAAAGAGGTGTTGAAGACTTTGTCTCCGAGCTAGTTGCAGCTGGGAGTGAGGAGCTAGAGCTGGCAGTCGTAGTCTTCACGACTTTCTTCTGTACTGGCTTTGGAGGTGGAGCTGAGGACTTTGGTGTAGATGCGATTGGTGCTGAAGGTTTTGGCGCTGACGGTTTTGGTGTTGACGGTTTTGGAACCGAGGGTTTTGGAGCTGAGGGTTTGGTGACAGAAGTTCGTGCAAACTTCTCTTGGGGTTTTGAAGCTTTTGGCTTTGTTGGCACAGACTTTGGTTGAGGAATCTCGGAGCCTGAGATTTCTGCTGCTGAGGAATGAGCAGCACCGGAGGCAGCAGCTGAGGATTCATGAAATTTCTTCACTGCTGTTTCTGCTTGCTTCTTGAGCTTGGCCAGATGCCTTTCTTTTTCATCTGGGTAGTCATCAAGTGTCATAAGACTTGAGGGATGAGCTACTTGATGATCCTCAAGTGGGGCCCTTCTCACAGGAGGCTTTAAAGCGAATTTCTTCGCATATTTTGGAGTCACAAACCTGTACTCCTTCCACTCCTTTGCCCATCTGCGTTCAATTTTCTGCAGCCTAATCTTCCTTTTAGGCATAGTCTCAGGTTCATCATCAGGCGTGCAATAGTCCAGGTATATGTCATCAGGAATATCAACAGCTGTGTTCTGCTCCAATTTCTTTCCTCCCTTCCGTTTCCTTTCTTCCTCCATTTTCTTCAGACGAGGAACTTTCTGAGGATTTTGAACTGTTGAGGATTCTGATGAGCCTTGAAGAGTTTCTTCCAGAAACGCTGGAAATGAGTTAATGTGATGAGAACCGAGAGATTCATCAGCTGACATGTGTGTACCTGTGAACAGAGTATAGTTGCGAGGAATTTGGAGAGGTCATATGCGTTCTCAGATTTGAAGAAAATGAAAAGTTTGACAGTTTGAGGAATATAACCAGTGGCTGAGGAATTTGCTTAAGCATTCTGTTCTTGGGTTCCAGAGTTGTACAGATCCGAAAATTCGCACAATTGAGGAATCTCGTGAAAATCTTAGATGCTTAGCTAGTTCATCAATGATTGTGGTGATGGATAGTGTTTGAGGAATCATGTGCGCATCGTATCTTGAGGAAAAACAGATTTCACATGGGAGAGGTAAAATTTCAGATCTAATCTGTTGTAAAAATGGGATATAATTACACTGGAAGGTGCGAACGAAGAACACAAAAAGGTGGTGTTGGAGAGGCTCTTCGGTCAAGTGTCCAATGCACCCTAACTTGGCAGCAGAGGACGTCTACGGCGGCGGCGGACGTAGATGTTCCGACTCCGGCGTGATCCTGGCGGCGAGAAGGTTGAGGCAGTGAAGCTCTTCCTTGCCGGCGACAAGACTACCAGCGGTGGCGCTAGGGTTCGGTGTGCTGTGGCAGGAGAGCGATGAGGCGAAGAAGATGATACCGAGGGGGTTAAGGACATATTTATAGCCCGAAAGTTACTGTTTGGCGCGAAATTTTCGGACCGAATAGCCCTTGCCTCTACGTCTCCGCAGGAGACGTGTAGCTCCCGTACGATGCGGTGGAGATAGTGGAGATCGTGGCTATCCAATCGTGGGAAGTGGGGGTTCAGTTACTGTTCCTTTGAAGAAAACAAATTTTCGAAGATTTGAGGATTTTTGTTACAAAATCATCAGCTGGCAAGGATGCAGTGAGGATTATGAACAAAGTTTCAAGTAGAACGCATATGATGAATTGAATAGACTGGATAAGTATAGCATAGAGGGAAAATAGGGTCCGATCACATTCACTTAGCAGAAACATCAACTTGAAGAAATAGCAATAAGTGAATGCTGTTGAGGACTGGAAATCACAGTCTACCTAGGCAAATGAAAGTCATCAAGTGTTTTTGAAGATTTTGCAATAGATCATCACAATGAAGAACAACTGTTTTGAAGAAAAATGCATTGTGAGAAATTTGATCATTTGAAGAAAATTAACTTGAGGAATTGCACATTGGGCGGTGGCGTTGCCCACCATATAAGAATGTTGATTACAGACGCCGCGTACAATTGTCGTAGGGCCCTGAGAATCAATTTCTTCGTTAATTTCTTCACATTCAGAGTGACTTTCTTCATTGGTTGAAGAAAATCGTTTCATCATGTGTTGCACATCTAAGTCATCAACTTTGCATAAGTGTTAGGATGTGTGCATGTTTTTACAAAACATTTGAAGACTCTAAGATATTTAGCTCACACCGCAACTTGCAAAACCTTTTCTCATCCAAGGGCTTAGTGAAGATATCAGCCAGTTGATTATCAGTCTTCACATGGTCGATGAGGATATTGCCCTTGAGGACATGATCCCTAAGAAAATGATGACGAATCTGGATGTGCTTGGTCTTCGAGTGCTGTACTGGGTTATAGGCAATCTTGATAGCACTCTCATTGTCACAGTACAGAGGCACATTCTTCATGTTGATGCCGTAGTCCTTGAGGGTTTGCTTCATCCATAGTAATTGAGCACAGCAAGAACCAGCATCAATGTACTCAGCTTCGGCAATGGAGAGTGATACGCAGTTCTGCTTCTTTGAGGACCATCAAACGAGTGATCTTCCGAGGAAATGGCATGTGCCAGAAGTTGACTTGCGATCCACACGGTCACCAGCATAGTCTGAATGAGAATACCCTACTAGATGAAGATTGGAGCCCTTGGGATACCATAATCCTAGTGTTGGTGTGTGAGCTAGGTATCGAAGAATATGTTTCACAGCCTTATGGTGTGATTCCTTCGGTTTTGCTTGAAAACGTGCACACATGCAAACACTAAGCATTATGTCTGGCCTAGATGCACATAGATACAATAAAGAGCCAATCATAGAACGGTATACCTGCTGATCGAAATCTTTACCATTTTCATCAGTGCCGAGGTGACCGTTGGTAGGCATTGGAGTCTTGGCACCTTTGCATTCATGCATGTCGAATTTCCTCAGAACATCCTTGAGGTATTTCTCCTGTGATATGAAGATTCCATTGCTTTGTTGACGAATTTGAAGACCTAAGAAAAATTTCAGCTCCCCCATCATAGACATCTCATATTCTTCACTCATCATATAAGCAAATTCATCACTGTATCTTTTGTCAGTACAGCCAAATATGATATCATCAACATATATTTGACATACAAACAACTCATTATCATAAGATTTTGTGAAAAGAGTTGGATCGAGTGAACCAGGTTTGAAGCCTTTCTTCATGAGGAATTCCTTCAATGTATCATACCATGCCCGAGGGGCTTGCTTGAGACCATACAGAGCCTTTTTGAGTCTGAAGACTTTGTCTGGATTCTTTGGATCCTCAAAACCTGGGGGCTGAGCAACATATACTTCGTCCTCAAGATTACCATTGAGGAATGCACTTTTCACATCCATTTGATATAAGATGATGTTATGATGATTAGCGTAAGCAAGTAGAATTCAAATAGCTTCAAGTCTAGCAACCGGTGCAAAAGTTTCATCGAAATCTATTCCTTCAACCTGGGTGTAGCCTTGGGCTACAAGTCGTGCCTTGTTCCTCACCACTTGACCGTCCTCATCTTGCTTGTTTTGGAAAATCCACTTGGTGCCGATGATGTTATTCTTGCGAGGATCTGGTCGTTTGACGAGCTCCCATACGTCATTCAGCTTGAATTGAACAAGTTCGTCTTGCATGGCTTGGATCCACTCCGGTTCCAGAAAAGCCTCAGCTACTTTTGAGGGTTTTGTGATGGATACAAAAGAAAAATGCCCACAAAAGTTGACTAAGTGTGAAGCTTTTGAGTGAGTGAGAGGACCTGGCGCGTTGATGTCGTTGAGGATTTTGTCAAGTTCTACTTCATTTGCAATCCTCGAATGAGCTGGTTGAGGATTTTGTCTGGGCTGAGGAAGTGGTGCTGTTGCAATTTCCTCAGGAGCATCTTCTTGGTTTTCATCAGCTGTGGGGATTGTTTCTTCACCAATTTCCTCAGTGGGGACAATGTCTTCAGTAGGCTTAAGCTTTATCGCTTCCTCAGGAGACAGCTTATCTGGATCAGAAGGCAATTGCTCTCTTTGCGAGCCATTAGTTTCATCGAACCGCACATCTACAGTCTCAACAACTTTGTTGTGATAGTTGTTGAAGACTCTGTAGGTGTGCGAGTCCTTTCCATAACCGAGCATAAAACCTTCATGTGCCTTAGGTGCAAATTTTGATCTATGATGAGGATCTCTAATCCAGCATTTTGCACTGAAGACTTTGAAATAACTTACATTGGGTTTCTTGTCAGTGAGGAGTTCATATGAGGTTTTCTTGAGGAATTTGTGAAGATATACCCTGTTGATGATATGACATGCAGTGTTGATTGCTTCAGGCCAGAAGCGACGAGGAGTCTGATATTCTTCAAGCATAGTTCTTGCCATTTCAACCAGAGTCCTGTTCTTTCTTTCGACGACACCATTCTGCTGAGGAGTATAAGGAGCAGACAATTCGTGAGTAATACCAAGTTCATCAAGATAATCATCAAGACCAGTGTTTTTGAACTCGGTTCCATTATCACTCCTTATATGTTTGATCTTGATGCCGAAGTTCGTCGAGGCCCTTGAAGAAAATCGTTTGAAGATTTCCTGCACTTCAGCTTTATACACTATAATATGCACCCAAGTGTATCTGGAATAGTCATCAACTATGACGAAGCCATATAAAGATGCTGCATTGGTTAGTGTGGCATAGTGAGTAGGTCCAAATAAATCCATATGAAGCAATTCGAATGGACGTGTAGTAGTCATGATGGTTTTAGAGGGATGCTTGGATCTGGTCATTTTCCCAGATTCACAGGCACCACAGAGATGATCCTTGAGGAATTTGACTGATTCGATGCCAATGACATGCTTCTTCTTTGCAAGTGTGTGCAAATTCCTCATGCCTGCATGGCCTAGTCTTCGGTGCCACAACCATCCTTCTGAGGTTTTTGCTAGTAAGCAAGTGGCTGGTTGAGGACCTGTAGAGAAGTCAACAATGTACAAATCCCCTCTTCTTATACCTTCGAAGACTTTGGATCTGTCAGATTCCATGATGACTACACATCTATATCTACCAAAGATAACAATCATATCAAGATCACAAAGCATAGAGATTGACATGAGGTTAAAACCCAGGGATTCAACAAGCATCACTTTGTCCATATGCCTATCCTTGGAAATAGCTACTTTGCCAAGTCCCCATACCTTGCTTTTACCTTTGTCAGCATATGTGATTTGCTTCAGAGGTGATGGAGTTAGTGGCATATTCATCATTAAGCTTTTATCACCAGTCATGTGATGTGTGCAGCCACTATCGAGAACCCACTCAGTATTTTTGGGTTTGTGTTCCTGCAGATGAATTAGTACAGCTTACCATCTCATATGCTTCAAATTTGAAGAATATGATACTAATTTCATCATAACAGAAATGTAAGGACGTGTGAAATATTTCTATTTCATCAATCATTAGCTTGCGTCCTATCAAGCATTTCCTCAGGTCTCCAGCAAATTCTTCAGATGATGATATTCATCTGGAGACCTGACCTGCAGAAGTGATTAGTTTGATTTCTTCACCACCCACATCTGAAGGGGTGGCAAAGCGTTCATCATCCTGCGAGCACCATATGAGAAAGGTGGCATTGAAGCTAATGCACTTCTCTTAACAGTAGGGGGGTTAAAGTACTCATATGAGTATGCAGAGAACTGGTTTGAGGATTTATGAACATAATGACTTGAAGAATAGAGCTCATAATCATATTCCTTGTAGTTTCCCTGCATGTTAGACGCATAAGCACGGGTATGAGCATAGTTTTGACCAGTTGAGGATTTTGATCCTCTTGAAGACTTTGGTCCTCCTGAGGAATTTGATCTGGGGTTCAGATTCTTCAGAGGTGATGTCATGAGGACATTTACTTGAAGATTTTCAAGACAACTTTTGGGAACCCAGATTTTCCTCAGAGGAGGGCCATTCCTGCAGTTAGTTCCAACATATCGAGCAAATACTTCACCAGATTGATCTTTGAACAATTTATAGTTGGAATCAAATGACTCATCCTAGGAATAGGATAATTCACATGAGAAGCCAGTTAGATTAGATGGATCAAAAGGAGGCCCAGTAGCAGCAACCCATGAGGTTTTGGGATACTGCTCAGGTTTCCAGTAAGATCCATCAGCATTCAATTTCCTCTCAAAGGCAATTCCTTCTTTCCTCGGGTTCCTATTCAAGATCTGCTTTTTGAGCACATCACAAAGGATTTGATGTCCTTTGAGGCTTTTGTACATGCCTGTCATGTACAGTTCCTTCAACCCTGCATTTTCATCAGTGACATTTGTGTTTTCCTCAAGTGAGGAAATAGACACAACAGGTGCAGTTGAAGTA
Source organism: Hordeum vulgare subsp. vulgare (assembly GCF_904849725.1). Lineage (NCBI taxonomy): Eukaryota > Viridiplantae > Streptophyta > Magnoliopsida > Poales > Poaceae > Hordeum > Hordeum vulgare. The sequence continues at coordinate 281,391,151 of NC_058523.1, read as the reverse complement.
TTTGTAGCAGTGGTAACATTTGAAGATTCTGGTGAAGAATTAGCAGTTTCACGATCAATGCATTTAAGACATGGAGGAATAAATTCAACTTGACTAGCGCTGATCTGTTGAGCTAGTAATGAATTATTTTCCATACGAAGATCATCATAAGACATCCTCAGCTTCTCAAGATCAAGCTTCCTTTGAAGAAATTCGTAGGAAAGCTTCTCATGATCAGTGAGGAGTGTATCATAACGGTCCTGAAGAATATCAAATCTAGACTCAAGATTTTTCATGTCATCAGCGAGGATTTGATTAAGATTCATTTCATCATTCAACAGATCATCACTTTTGTCTAGCAGTTTTTGAAGCTTTTCCAGAGCAGTTTGTTGTTTAGTGGCAATGATGGCAAGTTTACTGTAACTGAGTTTTTTGTAATCATCATGTTCACAGTCACTTGAATAAGATGAGGGGGCATTATGTGATACCTTTGAACCTTTTGCCATGAAGCAATAGGTTGGAGCGAAGTCATCAGCATAGTCATCAGTATGGATGGTGCACTCATTTTCTTCAAGATTGAAGGTTGACTTGCTGACGAAATTGGTTGCTAGTGCAAGACTAGCCTATCCGGATTCTGAATCTTCTCCAGAGCCTTCTTCATCATCACATTCTTCTGATTCTGCCTCGGAATCCATTTCCTTGCCAATAAGTGCCCGAGCCTTTCTGAAGCTAGTCTTCTTGTGTGAGGAGGACTTTGAGGATGAGGATTTTGAAGATTTCTTCTTCTTCTTTGAGTCATCAGAACTGTCATCCTTGTATTTCTTCTTCTTTGATTCCTTTCCCCAGCGAGGACAATCAGCAATGTAATGGCCTGATTTCTTACACTTGTGAGAGGTCCGTTTCTTGTAGTCCTCAGATGCAGATTCTGATTTCCTCATGTCTCTTCTTGATGATTTACCGAACTTGCCTCGTCGTGTAAATCTCTGGAATTTCCTCACAAGCATTGCAAGTTCCTGACCAAATTCTTCAGGGTCACAACTGCTGTCATCTGTGTCTTCTTCTTCAGATGAGGAAATTGCTCTTGCCTTCAGTGCGCGTGGTCTGGAATAGCTTTGTCCATATAGATCTCTCTTTTCTTCTAGCTGGAATTCATGAGTATTTAGCCTTTCAAGGATATCAGCAGGATCTAGCATCTTGTAGTCTAGTCTTTCTTGGATCATCAGAACTAAAGTGTCAAATGAAGAATCCAAAGATCTCAGCAGTTTCTTCACAACTTCGTGATCAGTGATGTCTCGAGCTCCCAGTGCTTGCAGTTCATTTGATATGTCAGTGAGGCGATCAAAGGTGTCTTGACAGCTTTCATTTTCATGTCTCTTGAAGCGATTGAAGAGATTGCGAAGAATATCAACACGAGAGTCGCGTTGGGTTGATACTCCTTCATTTACCTTGCACAGTCTTTCCCAGATCAGTGTTGCAGAGCCTAAGGCACTTACTCTTCCAAACTGGCCAGGGCTTAGATGACCACAGATGATGTTCTTCGCTTGAGAATCGAGTTGCTTGAATTTCTTCACATCAGCTGCAGTGACACTAGCAGAAATGATGGGAACACCATTTTCCACAATATACCAGAGATCATTGTCTATAGCTTGTAGATGCATTGGCATTTTGTTCTTCCAGAAGGGAAAATTCTTTCCCTCATAGGTAGGACATGCTGCAGTCACCTTAAACATGCCTGCAGTTGACATAACTAAAACTCCAGGTGGTTAAACCAAAATCACACAGAACAAGGGAGTACCTTGCTCTGATACCAACTGAAAGTGCGTTATATCGACTAGAGGGGGGGTGAATAGTAGATTTTTAGAATTTCATCACTGAGGAAATTTCTTTTGAGGAAATTCCTCACTGATGACTAACTTACAGCGGAAACAGTTAAGGATCAGTTGTGCAATCGTTCACAACAGCAGTATTACAGAGTGAAGATTATAAAACAGATTGCACAGCAAGGAGGCATGCAGAATACAGATGATGACTAACTCAAGTGAAGAATTTGGGGTTGAGGAAATTCAGAGAAAGTCTTCAGCAAATTCTTCAAACAGTTACAGTGAAAGTCATCAACACATAATACAGAGAATGTAAAGAGTTGAGGAATTAGAACCCGACTCTTGGTGAAGACTGTTGTTGATGACCAAGTTCCAACTGCTGTGACAGTTGTACATCTGGTTTGGAGCGGCTTGGTATTGAAACCAAAGGACACCCAGTCCTGGGACACACAGTCCCTACCGTACTCTCCTTGAGCTAAGGACACACAGTCCTCGCCCAACACTCGTGGTAAGTCTTCAGGGCAGACTTCCAAACCCTCACAAACTCGGTCACCCGGCGATCCACAATTGACTACTGGATTGCTCTAGACCATGACGCCTAACCATTTGGAGGATGCACAGTACTCAAAGGTAAAAGGCTTCAGTTCCACATAGGAACAACTTCTTCAGTGATGCTCAATCACTAGGTTTGGTTTGTGGTTTCGGTGGGTGGTGTATTTCCTCACTGATGATTTACTCTCGAAAGCTCTGAGGAATTTGGGTTGCTCCTATGACAAGTGTCAGTTTCTAATGGAGCAGCCAACCAGCTAGTGGTTGTGGGGGGTGGCTATTTATAGCCTGGGAGCATCCCGACATGATTTGACATTAATGCCCTTAAAGAATTTGACCGTTGGAGTGGATAAGATCAGTGACTTGGCGTGGCTTATCGAAACGGTCGGGACTCTCAACTGTGAGAGTCCTCATGTCACTCATATTCCTCACTTGAGGCTTTTGGTAGGATTTGGCTTGGGTTGAGCATCATGAGGAAATTCATTCCATAGCGTTACTTTGACCCCCTTTAACAGTACGGTGTTCCTATTCATCAAATGCGAAGAAAGTAAAACAGAAAACGTAAATCTTCATGCTTCAGTTTCTTCAGAACGATTTTCTTCAGGAACCACCGATCTTCTCAATATCAATATCTTCATGAGGAATATCAGTTTTATTGCAAATTCTTCGCGATTCATTTCTTCAGCTTCAGACCAATTTCTTCAACTGAAGACTTATATTTTTAGGGGTCGATATTCTTCAAATATCTCAAACTCCTCAATGACTTATAGATCCTGTGTACACTTAAAAACACATTAGATACTTAACCTATAAGTCTTCAAACCACCAAAATCACTAAGGGGCACTAGATGCACTTACTCGAGCAGACTCTTTTCCATTTCGTAACTCACCTCCAGACGACTTGCAAAGCCGGAGCAAAATTCTCTGAATTCAAGATTCTCATACTGGGAGAGCGTAGCCTTGGAAAGTTAATACTCAATTGAAGGTTGAGTCGATGATGATACATGCTTCGACAGAACTGCTGAGGCCGGGTTCGAAAAGCGAGTACCAGTGATTACCACAACATCTGGATCTTCTGCCGTTTTCAATGGGCTTGGCGGATTAGGCGTTTCCATGGTTTCCTTGGGGGAGTTTGGGAGATCCACTTGATCTTCAGGCTTATCTTTGGCCGAGTCATCCTGAATCGGCGCAGATTTTTCAATAGGCTCTGAAGTTGTAATGGGAGTTGACCCGCTAGTTTTCCTCTTCTTCGCTTGAGCCCTAAAAGGAAAAGGGGGTGCACTTCAAAAACAGACATTACTATCATCAGGATAATGTAAGTATTATAAAGGACTTACCCTCGAACACGGATCATCGGCGGAAGCGCTGACATCACTGAGTCGCCTGATGAAGGAGGAGAATTCTGCAAAAGTAACACTTCAAGGTATGAGTGAGTTATAAATATGATCGAAAAGGAAATGAAAAAAAAGATGCTATTAAAAAGGTACCTCATTTTGCCTTTTCTTGGTTTTTGTTGGTAACCCGGACACCAAGTCTCCAGTATGACTCCGAGTTTTCCGATTGGAAGCATGTTGCACTTTCTTCAAAAGAAAATTAGGATCCAAACAGGCATTCGGGTGAGAGAAGGGAACTTTCCCACAAATCCGCCTGGCCGGCTTAGGTGGAGGAGAAGATGAGTCGGAGGAAACAGAAATTACCTCTACGGAGTCTTCATGACTTTCATTGTCCTCGTTCTACACAAGAGATATGGAGGTGTAAACACAAAATTATAACAATGAATGGCGAGTTAAAGAAGATGGATTTTTACCGCTGAAAGTACGTCGCCGACTTGGGATTCGTCGGCGTCAGACGGCTCAGTAATAGTGGCTTTGCCTTTACCCTTGGTTTTCTTCTTTGGGGGTGGCCTCGCTTGCTTCAGGGCCATCTTTTTTGGCCTCCTGGACCAGAATTTGTCGCCCTTCTCAAATGGTGTTTTTATTATGAGAATCATAGCTCAAATAAGTCGGGAGGAATAAGGTAAAGGCGGGTTAAGTCATTACCTTTGGTGCCGGTTTGATCTTGCAAAACGGCTTAAGACCTATTTGGCCACACTTGGCCAAGGGCTTGCCGGTCAATTTCTTGATGATAGAGATGATGTCGTTTTCTGTCAGTGTTGTATGGAAATAATACTAGGGATGGTCCAAAGTGCCATCGAACTCACACATTAATCCGTCCCGACAACTTAAGGTGAGGATGCGCCATTCAACCCAGCAGCGGATTAAGTCGACCCCCGTAAGGCCGTTGTTTGTCAGTGTTCTTAACTCAGACAATACTAGGATGAGATCTGACTCCTCTTCTTCGGTAAGCTTGTCTGGGAGTTTGAAGTTTGTTGGAAGGCACTCCTCCCTATAGACAAGGAGCTTGTTCTCACCCTCAGGAGAAGTTTCCTGGCAGTAAAACCAAGACTCGCCCCAGCCTTTGGGATGGCTTGGCATGGCGAGTGACAAGAATGGACTGTCCCTACGGCATTGAACATTGACGCCTCCAAGTTCCAAGCTAGGGCCGTTGGGAAATTCTGTCTGGCGATTCAAATGAAAGAAGTACCAGAATAAGGGAACTGAAGACTCCATCCACAAATAGGCCTCGCAGAACACTTGGAACTGACATAGGTTGCTCATCGAGTTAGGCCCAAAGTCTTGGAGGCGGACATTCATAAAGGTCATGGCGTCTCTGAGGAATTTTGATCCAGGCGGCTTAAAACCCCGTTCGAGGTGCTCAACAAAAATAACTATTTCTCCTTCCTTTGGGTTGGGGATCTCTTCTCCCAACCCGGAACGCCAACCGATAACTTCTTTGGGGTCCAGATTCCCCGTTTTCACAAAGTTGTCGAGAAGAGTTTTATCAACCTTGATCGGGAGCCAATCATTTTTGAACACGGTACCCATGCTACAAACGGAGGAATTACGGGTAAATTAACTCGCCAAGCGCTTACTAAATCGTAAAACAGGTCCATTGACTCGCCAAAAAATTTGCCTGATAGTTAAAGGAGTTTATTGACTCGCCGATAAAAGGCCGGGTCAGGATACCAGGGCGATTTATGAAATTCTCACTATGTAAGAGAGATGGTTCAGGGCTTCAGAGGTGTTCGTTAAAATGGAGAAGTATGGATCTACAAACAGGTTTCATACGACGGGCAGTAAAATATGGATGTACGGAGCAGGCAAAAATAAGCGAGAAAAACTTGGATAAAACAACCTATGGCTAGGGTGAAAAGAGTACAATTCATCTGACGGAACCTTTTCTAGATCTTCAAACCGAAGCTAGATAACTAATGGTATGGTAGATGCTACTACGCCTACTGTTGCCATCACAAACTAATCAACGACTACAGAGGCATTCAGGGTTTTCTAGAAAACCGGTGGACATGAACTTCGAGGAACTAAAGAACTGCCTCTAATGGCGGAAGACTTACCAGGTGATGACGACTGGAGGCAACCGAGGAAGATCCGCGACAAAGTGTTGCGTGTTCGGCAGGCGTCAGGATGCGTCGAATACGGCGGCCGGAGATGGAGGTCTTCGGGCAGCGATGGAGCTCTCGGTTCGGTGACGAGGAAGACGAGGGCGACAGGACGGGTAGGTGGAAATGTGCTCTGTCCCTTCCACCCGCCTATTTATCAGGTCACGCGCTGGGATCGAGGCGGCACGAGCGGGAACTGCCAAAAAGGATAAAGATTCGCCATGATGGCGCCCAAAATTTTCAGGATATCAATGCCGAAGGATCCGTTGGGATTTACGTCATTATCTCTTCCGAGATTAAAGGGATAAGAAGATGCCAACAAGAAATGGTTTGGCGAGTTTGGTATTTCCGCAACAGATGGCGGTTTAAGTGCACGATGCATAAAAAGAGTGAGATGAGTCGCCCCTAAGTGGGTGAGGATATTGGCGTGAAAAAATTCAAGTCAATCTGGGGCCTAATGTTGGGATATTATCTGTTGGGTAACCCGCCCTAGTTGGGTCGGGTCACCAAGTTGGCGACTCATCCTCAAGTGGTTCCGGTTTAGGGCCAGCGGGGTCGGGAGCCGGATGGCGGTTCGGGACCTTTGGGAAGAATCCATCGTTGGGAAGATCTCCAAGTCTTGGAAAGATGGCGACTTAGAGATAGGAAGAATCACAATTTGTGTAAAGGCAAGGACTCTTGTAAACCCTAAGGGATCGACCTGTATATAAAGGCGAGTCCCAGGAAAGGAGAGGACAGTTTAGAAATCATCGAGTGCTAGGTCAGGCGAGTTACGCCCCCTTGTAATCGAAACACCATCAATACAAACACCAAGCAGGACGTAGGCCTTTACCTCCTCACGAGGGGCCGAACCTGGGTAAATCTCTGTCTCGCTCCCGTATAACCCCTTTGAGTCGCCACCAAGGTGCGATGGCTCCAACACTAAGTCCTTTCACGAGCACATCTGCCGTGACAAAACCACAACAGTGAGCGAGGTCCAGGAGGCCGCGCGCTGCTCTATCACCGGCGTCCAGGAGGGAATCCGAGAGCAGTGCCGACCGGCGTTGGCCTAGGATGGGAGTGCTCTCTGCGTCGGCCTCGTGCATGCCGCACACTATCGTCGTAGGGTGCTTTACGCCCTAGGAGCTAGGCATGCGCAGTGCCTAGCTGCACTCCAAGCGGTGCAAGAGCAAGAGAGAGTGAGAGCCGTTGGCTGGAGAAAGAAGAAGAAGGCTGTCAGTGGGCCCTGGTCCCACTTGCCAGCGAAGCAGGCCACTGTTCATCGTGGTGCCCCAAGCATTTTTGGAAAAAGGAAATTCCGCTTTTTCTAAAAATGATAGGGCTACCCAGTGACCCCCGCGTGTAGAATAGATCCCGCGATATGTGTGTCTCGACCTCGGTGTAGCAGTTTTGGTGCTCTTAACTCGGTTGTTTTCAACTACAGGGTTAAGACCAAACCCAGAAGTTTTCATAAGAGGCTTAGTAGTAATAGTTGTTGTGCTAAGCTAACCCTGGGAATCTCGAGGACGAGATTCTTCAAGGGGGTAAGGTTTGTAACACCAAAAAAATCAGGTTATCGATTTTTGTGCTACTATTCCTTCCTAGATTTTCTCTCCCAAATTTCCTCTGGAATTTGGCAAATGACTAGGTGAACCCAGTCTATCCTCAACCTCTCCGTTCTATTCCCATGACCTTGTGCCATCTTACCCTTGTTGAGTAAACCCCGAACCTCTTCCAAACCCTAGCTCCGAAATATTGGAACTGGGAATCCTGTCGTTGTGTTTTCAAAGGAGCCATCATTTCCCTTGCTTTGTTAATCCTCCATATATTCCCAGAGATCATTCTTCCCTCATAGACACTAGATGTGCAAAAATATTGCCAAGTCATTTGCAACATTTCTCTTCTAGAATTAATTCCTGTTTCTGCCTTTTTGAGGAATTAAATCCATGAAAATATCTATCCATCTCCCAAGGTCATGAAAACTTGTGGAGATATCCTTTGTGATTCTATGAAGCTCTCATAAAATAATGGCCATCACTGAGTAGGGAAAAATGCTTTTTTCCCATTTAAATCCAATATTCCAATTTGGGGCCTTTCCAAAGGAACTACCATTTTTGTAGCTAGGAAAAATCCCAAATAATTTGTGGAGCTTATCATATCCATATATTCAGCATTTCCATCAAAATATCAAGTTCCCCAATTCAAAAATTGAGCACAATATCCCTTTGCAGATTCTGTCCAAATTTTTTGTGTGCAAAGGAAGTTCTTTATTCCTTGTTTGCCTTGAGCTGAAATTTTGCAGAGTGGTTCATTATGATAAATCATCCTTGTCCACCACAATTTAGCCCATTCCCTTTTGCCAATCTTCCTCAGTAAATTATTTAAGATCTTGTCCAGATTGGAGCACTGTGAAGGAAGTGCCATTTATATTTGTGCAAATGGTATGAAACTTTTACAGTGACTTCACATGCCTAAATCATTAGTCTCCTCCAAGTTTCAGCCATTTCCATCTAGCCAATTGACCCTAGCATCATCTTCTTTATTTCTGGTCAGTATGCCAAGTTACAAAGGAAGTGCCCCTTAGAATTATTGGATTGTCCTGAATTTTCGTCAGGATAGTGACCATTGTGAGTGGTCAACCTCAGCCAAATATCATGCCAAGAGGTGCACTGTGGTGGCCACACCAGAGCCCAAACACCTTGTTGTTGGAAAATATTTGACTTTCGTTTGGTCACCTCATTGCTCCCCAGTGGTGTATGTTGTGTCATTTCATGTTAGAACTGTGTGTAGATAAGATTAGACATGATTTGAGAGCTTGTGGGGCATGGCAATGCCGTGGCACCGTGGTGACCACGTGCAGAGCGTGCGAAAACAGAGCTCTGTGCGTTTGAGTTGACGGGAGCATGATTCCAATGGATTCTAGTTTGTCTAGGAGTGCCGACAAGCTCCCCGCTGTCCACCCGCACCCTCTAGAACCCTCTCCCCATTGTCTCCTTGCTCCTGGAGGTGAGTGCCGAAGGAATCTCGCCATGGATTCTCGGAGCTTCCCCCAACGTCATGAGAGCCCCTCCCCGGAGCTATTTAAGGCATCCGCGAGCCTCTCCCATGAACCCCTCAACCCCCAGCAGTCGGTCCCGACCCTCCCCAAGCGCATCCGTGGCCGTGCACGGCGGCAGCAAGTTCGGTCGGCGCCGGCACGGCCTACGTCGTGGCGGTAGCGTTGCAGGGCGCCTCTAGCGACCCCGCAAGTACCCCCTAGGCACGGCAAGGGGCGGCACCCCCTCTGCAATGTCCGCGCGGCGGTGGGGCGGCAGCCGCGGCAGCCGGCGCCACCCCTGCTCTCTGTCGTGGTTGGAGGGAGGTAGGAGATGAGCGAGCGAGGAGAGACACAGGGAGGAGAGAGAGAGAGGAGAGATAGGGCGGGGCCCAGCTGTAAGAGAGAGAGAGAGAGTCCGGCCCTAGGGGAGTAGGTGGAAAAGCATTTTCGAAAATACGTTTTCCCTATTGGAAAAACGTATTCTGACCAAAGGCGCTATCTACTTCAGCCCCAGGGACCTGGTTGCGATATTTCTTTTTACACAGTAGCCCGTAGTGATCTAACACCCATAACTTTTCTCTCATAGCTCCGATTGAGGTAAAACCAGTGCCCACGTCTTCGTCTCATCGAGCCCGTTTCGATAATATTATTTTCATAATATTTTTGCACAGTAGAAATGATTGTTTTGCCCTTGCCCTCTGATTGAGCCCTCCGATAGGGAAACCTCTCCGGCAAATCTTCCTGGTGTTTTATCATGCTTCTTCCCGGAGTATTCGTCTTCCCCCAGGCAAGCCAACCTCTTACCGTGAGCTCTGGACTTGCGTGATAACTTTGATTGCACTTTGTGTGTTTCTCTGTATCACCTGTTAGCCTGCATTTGCATATAACTATGATGGCATTAGGACTAGTCACTAGTATTACTTTTCATCTCATATATGCCCTCAAACCTTGCACTGTGATGCTCTTGCATATTAAATTTATAATCCATATGTCCGAGTGTATAGTAATGTGCGGTGTGTGGCTCTGACGAACCCTTGCTCGCATTTTCTTCAAGGATAGCACCACGCTTGAGTCTGAGCTGCTTTCGGCCGTCCGGGGTGGATGCCAACTTTATATTTCTTTTGTCAGCAGTTGTCCCGTGTTCTGAGCTGCTTTTCGGCCGCCGCGTTCAACTGTTGAATTTCTTTCCGTGGCGGCGACCCTATGCTCTAAGCTGTTCTTCGGTCGTCTTAGGGAACTGCTACATTCTTTTTATCAACACCGTCTCAAGCTCTGAGCTGCTTTCCAGCCGGCTTGAGTCGTGTAACGACTAAGATGCGGCCCTTTCATTATTTGGGGATGAGGCCTCAAAAGGGGAAAGGGGCACATCTACGCATTTCGCAAACAGGATAATCATCACAATACATAATTAAAAGAGTAACAAGTAGGGCACACACTTGCCATCTGTTATGAACATAGCATATAGCTTACAGACACACATTATTTCAGAGTAGCAGAAGGTCCAGCTATAGACTTAAATAGAAAACAGATGAACTAAAACATCCCGTATGCTGGCCCACGATCACGACCACGACCTCAGTCTTCCGTATACTTCACATAAAGACGGCCAGAGTCCTCATCGAACTCCCACTTCAGCTGGTTATCATCAGGATCTCCTGCGTCGGGTGTACCTGTACCTGTTGGGGTTTGTAGTAATCTGTGAGCCACGGGGACTCAACAATCTAATGACCTTGGTATCTAATCTAGCCAAGTTATTATATGTGAGGAAGGTTTAGAGTATGGGTTTGCAGCATCCTAAGCATATATGGTGGCTAACTTACAATGATCAGAGTAATCATGCGGTGGTCTATGCGAGCGATCGAAGACTAGATGACCACTGAGTGATCGTGAACACCTACTTACGTCAAACATAACCTCACCATGTTAGGAGCGATCATTTATGGAATCAAACACCGGTAACCGAAACTAAGGCGACAATAACGGAACAAATCACCCGACAAATGGCTAGGCCTTCCATCATTTACCAAGTATATAGGTGCATTAATGAAATAGCAGTTGACATAACGATATCAAAATAAAACACCCATGTTATTACATGAGACAGCTGGCACCTGCAACTAGCAAAGCTATACATTAGAGGTTGAGAAAGCCTACTTAGCCAAACAACATTTGCTAGGATAGGGAAGTGTTTGGGTTCATGGCAAAGACAGGTGGCATTTGTATCAAGTGGTAGGCAACGAGCAAGTAACGAAGGAGACGTGATTCTAAGCATAACAAGGCTAGATACTGTGTCAAGGTCACAGTCATCATGCATGTGATGTCTTCAGCTTTGAACTACTCTTGATCTTCCTGCACATACTCTCCAGAATCCACGTACTCGCTCTGTGTTCGATGCTACCAAACACAAGATAACAGCCAATGAACACCGGCAAAACATAATGCAACAATCAATATGATGCATGTGTGAAGAAGGAAGCATGCACCACTATTCTAGTCACTTTCATATGCCTTAGTTGAGTTAATTGAATTCTGGACAGAACTTCATATTAAGTTATCTTGACATGCATGAATATGGCATGAACATGTCCATCACGAGAAAACAACGCAAAACATATAAAGGACGTAGAGAACGGAGTCACGGATCAACCGAAAACTACAAAACTAGTTTCAAAGGCCTATAGATCAAATCAGCTACAAACACACTCTAATGGGCACTCCCTGGTGTAACCAGGTTGCCACATGTTCAAGCAACAAGAAATAAGTGGGGTGGTCCATGGGAGCACACCACACTATCAACAATGCCCACACAAGCTTCAAATCAACACAAACATACAATTTTTTTTCAACATCAACATAGCAGTTTGTCTACAGTATTTAAAGTAGCTACAACCATCTAAATGAATCAAACAAGATATGAGGCAAAAGCCATCCAAATGCTCTACAACCCTGAATAAGAATCCAATGCAAAGGAATCACCCATGAGCAGATCTATAGACACTAACTTGGACAAAACATCACAGATTCTGGGACTTGGTGAAAATCACAGATTTTCACCAGCTGCTTATGCTCTGAAGCATTTTGGCATTCTCCAAAATGATATCTACAGGAAGTGTATAAGCATGAAATTTAACAGGGAGCTAAACAACCATAAAATCTCACAAACTTTAGTTTGTTGCATGGGCTGATTACCAACATAGGAGCAAATTCATCCAAGACAACAGGGGAAGAAAATAACATCAGATTCCCAGACTTGGTGAAAATCACAAGGTTTCACAAATCTATCAGTTTCAGCCTAGTGTCCACTTTGACAGGGCACAATAGGTGCATACAAATTCCTAAGAACAAAACAAAGGCCCCATGCTGTAGAGGGGTTCACCCACTATCATTCCATCAAGGAATCATCCACAAAGGGCCATAGCACCACCTAATGTAAGGCTCTAAACATGGCATCATATCAGAAAATAACAGTTTTATGAAGTTGCTCTAAAGTGAAATCTGAATGCACCAATGGATTCCTGGGATGATTATACCCCAAAATCATATATAATACATGGGTACTTGCATGTAACTACAAGGCACAAAGCTAGCTCGGAAATACCACCTAGAATCCTATAACTACAAATGATTAACATCACATGTGAACACTAGCACACATTGCAACATCTACACCTACACATGCACACACACAAGCACTATTCACAACAACACCACTTGCATAGAGGCAAGCATGAGGGACTAATCCCTCATGCACAAGTGCATATGCACCCATGCACACACACTTACATACATGAGCACACACACACATACATGTGCTCACACACACACTCAAGTGCATACACTCACACATACACTACATGACTAGGTGCAACATGAGGGGTTAGGCCCTCTTGCACATGTGTATGTGCACGCTCATGCACACACACACTCACATGTGTACACACATACACTCATGTGCACACACACACACACACACTCATGTGCACACACACACAAGGCCTAAAAATACTACACAACATCAACACACCACATAATGTAGAAAGAACCACACAAAACAGTGAAAGAAAGAAAATGAAAGCAAAAAAATAAAAAAGGGGTTGGGTGTGGATCGAACCCACAATCCCCCTGATGCCACCAGGGTGACACACCACTAGGCTATGGCGATGGCGCTTGACAAAGAGGGGGGAAGAAGCAGGTTAAGCTTCTCTGGCACAGTACTGCTACTAACGAAAACAAGGAAAAAAAGAAAGGCGCCTGCGGGGGATCGAACTCTCGACGCCCTGCACTGGTGCGCGCTCGGTTGCCACTGTGCTGAGGTAAGAGTTCTTACCAGAGAGGGGGAGCGTGCTCTCTTGAGCAGCCCCTCTGCTACTATCCCACCATGTCGGCAGCCGGAACAGGGGAGGACGACGGCGTCACTACAGACTACAATCGACGCGGCGGCTACTAGCGTAGGGACGCGGGATCTACTGGGAATCCATTCCCGTGGCTAAATCACGCGGCGGAGGTCTATGGCAACGACGCTACTGGGCGGACCGGACACACATGCACTCAACGCCAGCGCAATTCCGGCAACACAGGGGACGCTGCATCAGGAAAAGAAGGGGAGGAGGAGGCGCTCACCCTGGGGTGCTCGCTGAAGGGCTCGCTACCGAGAACAGGAAGAAGGGGAGGAACGCCTTCGACGACCCAAAGCTCTGCCCCGGCGATGTCGTCGTGGAGGAGACGCCAGGGAGGGGAGCAGCCCCGCTAGCGACGGAAATGGAACGGGGGAAGGTTCCCCATCCTTGCGGACGCCTCGGGCGCCGCGGTGCAGGCTGTCGGCGATGAGGAGGACGCGGGATCGACGGCGACCTCTGTGAACTTCTCTCTCACTCTCTAAATCTTACCTGCAGAGGGGGGAAGAAGAGGGAGAAGGAGGTGGCAGCGGGGGAGAGGAACCCTAGGGCATGCACACCGAGGCTAGCTATAAATAGAGGCAGGTGGGACGGCCTCGACGTCTGTGAGACGACGGACGTGCGCGCTCTCTCTCTCTCTGAACCGGACGGAAAGTAGGGAGAAGGGGGAACGACGTCAGAGAAGAAGAGAGGGACGGGGAGAAGGCCTCGGGCGCGAGAACAGGGCGAGGCCCAGGTGGAGGGGGAGTAGGCCGACCCACCTCGGCTTCTCTCTCGAGCCGGCTAAAGAAAGAAAAAGGGTTTTGTTTTTTTCAAATAACCAAAACAGGAAAAGAAATACCGAGAGCAACATAGGGTTTTTGAAAATAAAATAAAAACACCTAGGGCATGAGGGATTTATGCCCTATTTAAATAAAATGCAAACCTAATTTTTAGGACAATTAATTATACAAGAAACAGGAATTAAAATACTGTTTTTATTAAAACCCCAATTGCCTTAAAGCTTAAAAACAACAAGTCCATCACCCCCTCAACGACAAGTTAATTTTGTGAAAGAATACCATTTTTTAAAAACATGTTATAACAAGGTTCAACAAGCAGTTTTAAAATAACCAAAAGGGGGGGAAGGCTTTGACATAGTTAGAAAAGCAATGTTGTTTGAAAGCATTGTTTCCTAACCTCCACATTAACACACACCACCACAAGCAAGCTAGCAATCCAACAAGAATGAAACAATGCAAAAGAAAAGAATGATGCCATGATGCAAAGATGATCACATGAAATGATCCACATGAAATGATGACTTATAACATTCAAAACATGGTTCCACAACACAGGATAGGATCCAAATATGGCAAGGATTACATCTCGGGTGTTACAAGTCGGGGTTGAGTTATTCCGGTACCGTCCCAGATCTGTGTTGTAAAGACCGTTCTGGTGGCTACCGATTTATTTGCCGATTTTATGCGAGCGTTCCCAAGGTCTAACTTATAGTTAGAATTTGTAAAACTAATAGTTTGCCATTTACATCATACAGTTGAGATTACTGTATATGATTACTTTGTGTTTCATCCGACAGTTTATATATATGGTTTAACAGTAGTTGCTTGATCTTATTAATTATCGGATTGTTGTGACACCGTAGTGTTAACTAGGATAGAGATATTATTCGGGATAAGATACCTAGTTGGTTGATCAGAGTCACCTGTCTGAGCCCATCAGTGCAGCCACATTTACCGTTGTGGGACGACCTTGACTTGGTCTGATTGCGTGCTCTTTCACCAGTACTTCCAAAGAGGGAGGGTTATGCACGCGTGCTACCCTGATCAGGTAGGCGGTGATAACCATGTGAGCCAGTTGAGTTGTTTGTGCCGGCGTCCCTGGATGGGACAGTTTAGTTTGGCCACGACGGTGGCAGGTGTCATAAGGACACAGGGCCACCCAGGGCAGGACTCCGGGGGAGAATGATTGCCGGTGGTATGATGAAAGAGTCATGGGTCAGGCAGGTTTCGTTGGAGCAACACTGGTCCACCCGAATGGGATCACGAGGTCAGTGCTCCATAGTGTGGGTAAAGTGTGCAATCTTTGCAGAGTGTCAAACCTATTCTAATAGCCGAGTCCACGGTAATGGATAGCCCGACCAGACCTCAGTAGACAGTCAACCATAACAGTGCAGAGGATGTTGATAACATGATGTGTTGGTCAAGAGAAGTCTATATGATGAATGGTGAGATGACCGTGTGATGTGATTCGAATCGGTTCAGATTGGATTACGAGTATGTCGAGGGTTGTGGTACAACCCAGGAGAGAGTAAGTTGATATTCGGTGACAATAAGTTGGTTAAGCACTTGTTGTGATCCTTGCCATGCTAGTGAGGTAGACTACATGTTTATTCCATGTCATTCTATGCTTGATACATATTGTCCATGCCATACTTAGACTAGCTACTATATAATTATAGTGCTCTCTTTGTTATCTGCTTGTTTGTATGCCATGTATTTGGTTGTCTTGCGAGTACATTCAAAGTACTCACCTGGCCTTGCACGTGGCCAGTTGCAGGAGAAGACTCGTCGTGCAAGATGTAAACCAGCTAGTCCTACGAGTTATGGAGCCCAGCCAGGGACGTCGTTGCCACTGTATCAAGACCTCTGCTGCCATTTAGTTAGGCTTGGAGTTGTGTAATATTGTTGTAAGCAACAGTATTGTAATACCCCCTTATATTAATAAAGCCTGCGTGGAATTTATTTATCATGTCTTTGGCGTTCGTTCGGTCTTATCCGGGGGACGGATGTGCATCGGCCCTCTATCGCGGTGTCACACAATGGGCGATGGTTATAGTGCGGCTAGGCACTGTAGCACACTCTAGAGCGCCCTTATTGCGTGCCACTACATGCGCACATACTCTCGGCATGTCACACCTTGTCTACTGGTTGTAGGATGAGTAGAATAGGTGGAAAGGGTGCTGGCTAGGAAAGGAAGAAAGCCGAGGGGGAGAGAGGGTTCTGGCCCACTCCATGATTTCTATAAGGCCATGAAAGCTTGGTGGAGGTAAAGGGGGGCTAGGAGGGTTGTGGTAAAAATTTGAGTGCAAGGGGAACAGCGGAAGGGGCCAAAAGGTGGTTTTTACCAAATCAACAGAAGGTGTTTGGTGTTGTTTTGGGCAAGCAAATGGAGTCCACTTGCTATGAAACTTAACAGGAGCACATGTTTGGTGAAAATGGGGTTGGACACCAAATTTGAGATTTGTTGGAGAAAGTTTCCAATGTAGACTTCAAAAATCATTGGAACGGGTAGAAATTGTTTTCTCTATATAACTCCATGCAAATTAACTCCCCATAATGCACCATGTGGTGTGGTGGCATTATTTGAGTATTAGAGCTTGCTCAAAAAGTTTGGGATCAATTGGACAAACTTCACAATATGACATTTCCCAATTCTAGAGATAAGCAGAAGTGGTTTTGAGGGTCTTTGGACAAGTTCATCTGATCTCCATGATGCACCACTTGGTGTGGATGCATTATTAGAGTATCAGAATATGTCCACAAAATATGAGCACAATCGGAGACACTTGTCAATGTAGAGTTTCTCAAACTTGGATGGACACATAGTGTCGTGGTTTTGTCACGGCAGATGTTCTCGTGAGAGAACTTAGGTGTGAGGCCATCGCAGCTATGTGGCGGCTTGAGAGGGGTTGGTCGGAATCGAGAGACGTGGATTTACCCAGGTTCGTCCGCTCCGATGGAGGTAAAAGCCTACATCCTGCTTGTGTTTCATTGATGAAGATGATGATCTCGATTACAAGGGTGCAGACCCGTCACCTCTAATCTTGTGGGTATCTAATCTGTCTATCTCATGATTTGTCTTGTCTAGACCTAAGTTGTGAATCTTGTCCCTCTTGGGGCGCCTTACCCCTCCTTATATAGGTGGAAGGGGTAGGTTTACATGTAGAGTCCTACTAGAAGTAGGAACAGGACTAGTCTCTCTTGAATCATAATCCGGGTCTAGTTTCCTTTGTGAGGGAGCCTCTCCTCTTCTTGGGCCTTCTCTTGTGAGCCGGCCCTCTTGGCCTCTCTATGAGCCGCCTTATGCCAGGGTGTACGCCGGGCCTTGGACCTTCGTCATTTATCTAAGTCGCCTGAGGGGACAAGTATGAGTCGCCCGCCAGGTCACTGCTGAGTCGCCAAGTCCTTGGCGGGTCATACTCCAAGCCGGGTTACAATGCGGGGTATATCCCCGACACATAGTGTTTTGGAATATATAGGTGAATCAAATCAGCTTCGATTGAGGTGAAACTTGTCAACATCATCACATATATCATATGTGACTTGCTACAATTTTCTTGGAATTTATTGAGAACATTTCTTGTAGAAATATTTTAAAAGCTTGAAATAGGAAGAAAAGATTTTGAAGGGTTTTGTCTAATATTTTGAACATGGCCATGTGTTGAAACTCTTATATATGGAATATATCTGTCCAGTGAGTTTCCCTAAATTTTCTCAAATATTTTGGAAACAATAAAATAATTTTTATTCATAAAATACCATTTCTCTTACAAAAAGGTATTTAAATAAAACAGGAAAACAACTTTTAAAATAATAATTCTGTGGTTTTGGGAAATCTTTTTGATAATAGGATCCAAATAAAATATTTGGGGCAAAACAACTTCCCTATTTCGAGGAGTTGTAGTACAAATCCCAACTTAGGGTTTTTTGAAAGCTTAAATTATGTAAATGCGTTTTGGTAAAAATAATCGCGACGGCAAAGAGCACGGCCGGTCCACCCCGCAACCCCTCTCTCTTCCCCTTACGGCCTCTCTCTTTGCCGTTCGCTTTTCTCCTCTGTGTCGTCGGGGGGCAGACGGCAAAGAGGATGCGCCCTAACGGCCGTCGCCCCCCTCCCCCATGCGCCTCTCTCCCCTAACGGCCGTCGTGCCCCACCCACCCCTCTCTCTCAAACCCGAAACCACCACAGCCGCCGCGCCCTCCTCCTCCCTGCGCTGCTGCGCCCTCCTCCTCCCTGCGCCACCACCGCGCCCTCCTCCTCCCTGCGCCCTCCTCCACCACGCCCCATCCTCCTCCCCGATACCTCCTCCTCCACCCCCGCTGGCGGAGCTCGCCCCTTCTCCACCACCGCCCGCTCCGCCACCACCGTCCTCTACTCCACCGCCGCTCCCTCCTCTTCCGCACGACCCCCTCCATCACCACCACGCCGCCCCTCCTCCACCACGCGGGCCCCTTCCTCCCTGCGCCCCCTCCTCCTCTTGGCGCCGCCCCCTCTTCGCGGCTCCCCTCCCCGCGGCTTCCCCCCTCCTTCGGTCGCCCCGGCTGTCCCCAACTCCGGTGAGTGCCCCCACCCCTGTTTTTTCTATTTTTTTATTTTAAATTACATAGTTAATTTAGATAGTTAGTTTATTTACTGTTTTCTGTTAAATTATATAGTTAGTTTATTTTCTGTTTTTTTTCTTTTGAATTAAATAATTAGTTTTTTTTGTTAAATTAGATGGTTGGTTTATTAGGTACAAAAAAGTAGATAGAAAATAAAAAATAGATAGAAAATAAAAAATATAGAAGAAAATAAGAGAAGAAAAAAATTAGAAGAAAAAAGAGGAAGAAGAAGAAGAAGAAGAAGGAGGAGGAGGAGAGGAGGAGAAAGAGAAAAGAAAGAACGAAGAAGAAGAAGAAGAAGAAGAAGAAAAAAGAGGAGGGAGGAGAAGAAGAAAGAAGAGGAAAAATGAAAAGAAGGAAGAAGAAGAAGACACCCTAACACCACGGCACGATGCCCCGACACCCCAACACCCTGACATGATGCCCCGACGCCCCGATAAGACATCACGACGCCCAGGCACAAAACTCCGTGCATCTATTAATACGCCGCCCCCGACGACAGTGACCCCCAACCCTCGACACCCGACACCTCTTCGTCCTCTTGTTGATCGAAAAGCTGATCTTCGGCCTCTAGAGGCCGCCGACCGTGCACCTCACTAGGAGATTGCTCGAAGAGGAGAGGAGAGGCAAAGAAGAGAGGTCTACGGAACCGGAAGAGTTGGCGTGCTGACCCTTCGACCGTGCTTCGCCATACCTAAGGGCGCCGGGGACGAGCGAGTTAGGGGGTTCCTCGACATTGATGATATCCTAAATGACATATATATAGGTCATATATTTGTGTTAGGTCATATATTTTTTGATTTTATTGGTGAACACAAAATATTTGTCTTGATTGGGTGGATTTACATGTGCAGTTGTCTCGTCGCTCTGAGGTCTGCTGTGCAAAGACCTCCCCGTGCGTTCTACGAGCTCCGCCCCTACATTCGTGGCCGAGTACAAATGTCATCTCCTCCTCGCCCCTTCATTTGCTATGTGTCGGTATTCGGATGAAACTTGCTAGATATAGGTAAATTAATTTATTAGTATGCGTGACCAGTATGCGTCTCTTGTTCGAAAGGGTTACGGTTATAAATATGCATGCATTTGCATATATTTATAACCGTGATTCTTCTGAATTGTCCAACGTTATCCATGGACAGCCAGATTATGTGTAGATTGGGTTCGTTTTCCCATATGCTTTGTTCCGGATCAGATGCATAATTTCATCAGTGCCTCCCTGTTGTTCTCCGGATACACATCCTCTCAGTTCATTGCGGAGAGGTGTATCAGGAGAACAGTGGGGAGGTGTTGTAGAAATTTTGGGTTGGATCCGGAGCAGAGCATGGGAAAACGAACCCAATCTACACATACTCGGGGTGGGATTAGGACCTATCTTTACCTATTAGCGTGTAGGTTGCATGGACGTAATAAAACTGCCGAACTTGATTAACTCATGAATATATATGCTGAATTATATATAAATATATATCTTGTGTGTTTAGTAACTAGGGAAGATGAGTGATCGTGTGTGGATTTACACCGGTCACCCTAGTCAGAAAGAGATGACGAAAGAATGGTTTCTAAAAACCAAGGAGTTTGTGAAAGCCGCATTTGCAAATTGCCTGGAAACAAACTGGTGCCCTTGTCCTGAATGCGACAACTATAAAAAGAGGATGGAGGTTGGGTTTGGACATTTCATGGTGAGTCTATACAACTGTGACAGCCCGATGCCGACGTCCAGAAGATTCCCCTTTTTCTTTCCGTTTTCGTCGTGTGTCTATTTTCTTTTGTCGCATCATCATCGCATCATGCGCATCATCAACATTGCATCAGCACCCCGTTGCCGCCAGTTTTCAAAACTTGCGCCCGTTATTAGTTGCCGCTTCTCTTTGCGTTCATCGTTGTTCGTTCCGAGCCTGAACGCACACGCACGCGCCCGCGGCACCGTCAAAACCCTGTTTTTAAAGTGTGTGTAAAACTTCCTCTGATCGGGTGGAGATTCGTTGTGCGGTATTATTTATATATAGGTAGACCGCCTATTGAATTTCGTCATGATCGGAGACCGTCTGGTACCCGAACGGTCGCCTATAGCGGCAACATATTCGGTCTACCGTCGGACGTCTGTCGGTGTTTGAAAAATTTGTGCCGCGCCGCCCGTTCTCCCTCTCGTCTCCGGATATCCCCTCTACACGGCCGCGTACCCATTCCCTCGTGCGGAATCGTCCGAATCCGACCCCGCGGTTGGATCCGGAGCACGATTTCGGTTAACCGAGCCCCCCGGTTGTCTATATATAGCCCCCATGCCATTAATTAGAGAGCCACTCCCTCCTCCACCTCGAAATCCGTACAAAACGTAACCCTAGCACTACCTCTCCCACCTCTCTCTCCTCCCACCAGTCTCCTCCGACCGACAGGGCCCGCCAGGCCCACGGCTGGCCCGCCCGGGCCCGAAATGCCGCCGCCCCAATCTGCCCCGAGCTCCTCCTGCGAGCTCGTGCCGCCGCGTGCGCCCCATACCGCCGGGGCCTCGTCGCCGTTCTCTGCCCTGCCTCCGCACCAGATCCGGCCACCGCCAGCCTTCGCCGCCGGCCAGCAGCCGCTGCCCTCAAACCTCGCCGCATTCGCCGCCTTCCTGCAAGCCGCAGCCACGGCGGCCTTCGCGCCCCGAGCTCCCCATCCGGCCCGCCACTCGCCGACGCCGGGATCCGGCCGCCCTGGCCAGATCAGGCAGAGCCCCCACCGGATCTGCCTTCCCCCACTTGCCTCGCCCTGCCGGAGTCGCGTGGCGCAGCCACCATTGCTGCTCACGGGAGGACCTTCGGCTCGTGGCTGCGCTCGCTTCGGTCGCATGACCGCGAGCTGGCGCGTGGGCCACGCCGGCTCATCTGCTACGCACCGAGCCAGGCCGGCCCAAGGCCAGGTCGGCCACCTCCCCTCTGGTGCACCCCTCCATCCGGCCCAAGTGGCTTCCCCCCAAGGTGAGCTATACCTCGCCCTAGGCGAGAGTTGCTAAGTTGCGCCCATGGTTTCGGCCCGTTAACTATATAGGAATTTTTTCGAAATTTAATAAATTCCAGAAATATGACGTTATTAAAACGCCCGTAACTTTTAACCGTAATTCGGATCGCGATGAATTAGATATGGATTTCGCGTAGTTTTGCGCATAGAATACATTTGTGCAACTTGCACATTTGTTTGACACCGTTTAGCGTGCCGAATGCATAGTTTTACGTGCTGTTACAATAGGTTGCGTCCCGTGTTATTTTTTTCGCGCGTGTCCGGGTTTCCAGAATGCCGTAATAGAAATGTTCATGCTCTAGGGACCCCTTTGCCATGTATTTTAGAGTAGCCGTTGATATTTTTACGTGTCGGGGTTTGCCGCTAGTTATTTTTCCGTGACTAGGTTATTATCTCGCATTTACGTGTGGTAATATTTTTGTTGCGCAACCCCACATATTTTATATGTTTTCAGGGTAGAAATATCCATTGGATTTTTCTGTGCAATTAATTTTAGCTTTTGAGGAAGTTAGTTCGCGCAATATTTTGGCGTGATGCTCTTTTGTTTAATTCGTAGGATTTATTCCGTGCTTTGTTTGAAGGAGTTGTCAACTAGAGAGTTGTTCTTTGATGTTTAGTCTAGCCCCTGGTATTTTTAGTTGCAATAGAAATGCATGCTTAGGTGTGGTTTGATTGCTCTCAAGTTGCTAGAAATAGTGCTGATTTGGAGGAGCTGAAATATTTCTAAGTCCGGAATCTGTTATTATTTTGTTGCTGTCTTGTCTTGCTTCTATCTTGTGATCTGCAGCTCTTTTGAGGTTGGTGCAATGGAGTTAGTTGTAGCCCTTGTGTTTCTCTAGCATGCTGTAAATTTTCATGCCATTTGGAGTCCTGTAGCTATAGGTTTTGCTGCTGTCAATATTGCTTCAGATCGAAAACTGCACTTTCATGAGGTGTTATTTTCACTAAGTCTGAAATAGTGTGTGAGATGCCATTTTGTGTCTTCTTTTCCTAGTGCTCCTTGCTGCCATGATAGTTGTTGTTAGTTGTTTGTAGTAGTGCTTCTTGAGTTTATTCCTTGCTTGAGTTTATCGGAGTTGTGTAGCTCGTAGTTGTGGGGCGTAGAATATGCTATGTGGCTGATTTTGGCACATTGTAGTCATTTCTTGTTTTGCTTGCAGTTTTTGAACCGTAGCTCCGATTTGATCATGTCCTACATGAAACTTGCTTAGAATCTCATGTAGTCTCATTTTATCTTGCTGGTTGTATGTTTTGAAGTGCTCGTGACCGTCGTTGCACACATATTGCATTCATGCCATCATATCTTGCGGTGCTTGTATCTTTTGAACCGTAGCTCCGTTGGAGATGTTCTCTATGTGTAGATTGCTTGCCTTGATGACTAGAATCACGTGAACCTATTTGTTTTGCTGTTTAACAACTAATAGAAGGTGTTAATTAAGATCTGGACAGAATTGTAAACTAACATGTGAGGTCGTTTCGGAGGTGCTATATGACATTTCCGACCTCATTTAAAATGCCTAGATAGGTAGTTTAAGTACGCTTCACCTCTTGCCATGTTTGATCACATTTAATATTGCCGCGTATTTAATCGGGATAGAACTAAATTATTAACGTGGAGTTTCCTCAATATGCAACTCGTTGCATATTGAATTTCACTTAATGTGTAGTGTTTGATTGTGTGAATTGTCATGTCGTGACTTGCATGTATTTAGCTGCTCATGCATCATTTGTGTTGTGCATCGTGTGGTGAATATCGTGTGTTGATGCTTGTTTCTGGTTTTCCCCGTCTCGATAGAGTTTTGCAAGCGTGTCGGAAGGTGAGGACCCGTTCGACTACGTCGGTTCATCTACTTCACGGAGGCATTCTTCTTCCAAGCGGGATCTCACGCAAGATGATCATTTCCCTAGATACCATTACTATCATTGCCATGCTAGTTTTACCGCTTCTATCGATTATGTGTCGTTGCCTACCACATGTTAAATATCAACCTCTCAACAATGCCATGAAACCCTCAACCTGTTCAACCTAGCAAACCACTGATTGGCTATGTTAGTGCTTGCTTAACCATGTGTTAGCGTTGCTAGTTGCAGGTGTAGTTGCTTCCATTGGAAAACATGGGTTCCTTGTTATATCACCTTATTAATGCTATTTAATATAATGGACCTATATACTTGGTAAAAGGTGGAAGGCTCGGCCTTTCTAGCCTGGTGTTTTGTGCCACCTTTGCCCCCTTAGTTTCCGGCTACCGGTGTTATGTTCCATAATTGAGCGCTCCTAACACGATTGGGGTTGTTATGGGGACCCCCTTGATAATTCATTTTAGATTAAAGCTGGTCTGGCAAGGCCCAACTTTGGTACTACATTGCCTAATCACCTAATAAACTTGCATAGGGACTTTCCGGACCCCGAGGATAATTTAATCAACCCCCGGGCCAGTTCTCCTCATGAGTTTTGGTCCAAAACAGAGCATTGTGCGGGGCCACCACGAGGAAACTCGAGGTTTGGCGCTCGTACGCGTCGCTTATCCGTCGTGTCCTGAGAACGAGGTACGCGACTCCTATCGGGATCGTCGACACGCCGGGCGGCCTTGCTGGATTAGTTTTACCTTTGACGAGATATCTTGTGCATCGGAATTCCGGTGATGCTTTGGGTAATCTCAGAGTTGAGGTTTTCCACTAGGTAATCCGACGAGATCGCGAGCTTCGTGATTGAGGATTTCTATGCGGCTTGTGGTAATTTGTGATGGACTAGTTAGAGCATCCCTGCAGGGTTAAATCTTTCGGAAAGCCGTGCCCGCGGTTATGTGGCAACCTGGAAGCTTTGTTTATCACTGGTTCTAGATAACTTGAAGTTAACTTAATTAAAATATGCCAACTGTGTGCGTAACCGTGACTGTCTCTTTAGTGAGTTCCTTCTCCGATCGAGGACACGGTGGGGTTATGTCTGACGTAGGTAGATGTTAAGGATCATTCGTTTGATCATCAGTAGCCACGTCCGTTATGCGTAGATCTTCCCCTCTTATTGTTGTACTCGTAAGTTAGCCACCAAATATATGCTTAGGCGCTGCTGCAACCTCACCACTTAACCATACCTCACCCATTAAGTTTTGCTAGTCTTGATACCTTTGGAAATGAGATTGCTGAGTCTCCTGTAGCTCACAGATTACTACAACACTAGTTGCAGGTACAGGTCAAGGTTACAGGTCAAGGTTGATTGTTCATTTGGAGTTGCTTCTTCTTCTTCTTCTTCATCGATCTAGGATGGGTTCCAGGCCGGCAGCCTGGGATAGCAAGGATGGACGTCGTTCTTATTTTTCTCGTTTGTTTTCGTCCGTAGTCGGACCCTGCTCTTACTCATGATGATTATGTAATGTACTGATGTGACTCTGATGTAGCTTATGGCGAGTGTAAGCCAACTCTTTATATATCTCTTCTTTTCAGTACATGTACTTGTAACGATATCCATTCTTGCGACACGACGAGATGCGCTTCTATCCCTAACGAGGCCCTCGTGCCAAATTGAGTATAGGGTCGCATCTTGGGCGTGACAAGTTGGTATCAGAGCATGGACCGACCTAGGAGCCCCCTTGATTGATCGAACTTGGCCGAGTCGGGTCTAGTTTAAAAAAACTATTTGAGTCTAGTTATATATCGGAGAGTAGGATTCCTTTTTCTCCTCTTCTATGCTCTGGTGAAGAATCTTGATGTAATAATTTAATCATACTCCTCTTCCCACTCAAATTTTTTTTAGGTTCACGCGGATATTTTTGGAATCTATATGATGCCGATGTGACGGAGTTCTATCTTGGTGCCTCCTGTCTTACTTGATTTTCTTCTGGGGAGTTGAGCTCCAGGGGATTCTTGAGCACATCGTTATCATTCAGATTTCTTAGTATCTCAGAATGAAGGATGTTCGTAATTGCTTCAATACTAGTAGTGGCGAGATAACCCCGATGTCCCCAGTACTGGTGCAAATTGTTCAGGAGTACTGCCATACTTTGTATCGTTGTGATCACGAGGGTCTGTTGTAGATGAAGGTCCGAGATTATGGTTGTGTGTTGATGGATGTGATACAGGTGACGGGTTAGTATAGGAGTTGTGTGATATTACTCCTTGTATCCGTGTACCAGATTGCATGAACAGATATTTCAGGAATTCTTAGGTGGGAGTTCAAGTAGTTGCTTATAGGATAATCTTCCAACAAATGCTTGATGTCAGGTTGGGGTTCGACATCTAGTGGATTCGTTTGTTCACGGTCGACTTACAGCGGTACACGTTGTGTCTTAAAGAGTCCTTGTAGCTTGGTACGACTCGGGGACACTTCGTATGTCGGGTGCACTGCCTTGCACTTGATGGCTACTGTAAAATCGAGCCCGTGCGATCCTGTCCACGAAAATATTGGACGAAATCTTTCTCATGAGTTTGTTCTGGCTTGTTTCTTAAGCCTCACCCTTTGTTTTGTTGGAATATGGTAATTCGAGTTGCTTTGATGTCAAGTGGTGATTTCAGATCTTTCCTAATCTGTGTTCTCATATTTTTATGTGAGGATGCAAATTCCTTTCTCAATCAATTGTCTTATCAATTCTGGTCAACCGGAGTCGTCATGTTAATTCTTTTCCAACCGGTGTGTTTCTCTTCAAGTGAATTCCATCCTCTCCAATTTTCGCAAGATCATTCTCTCATTTTATTCCGGAGTTCATCTCATCTAGCCAAAGTTGTCTTTGTTTTTCCCCGCCCTCCCGCCCTTTTTCTTCAGCGATTGGATTTCATCCAATTGCATTTCATTTCAGTGATGCTTCCGCCATCTTTTCTTCCTTTCGTAACCGGTGATTCATTGTGAAGATTCTCAGGAGTCGAGTTCATCATTTCTTCATTTTGTTCTTTTTCGGTGAATTTAGTTCAGATATCTGTGTTCATCATATCCTTTTTATCCCTGTAATACTTTCCTATGTTGGAAATTGTTATGAGCCTATCTTGCTTTTCATTCCTCTTTTTCCTATCCCGAGTGCTGAAGTTATCTCAGAAATTCTTGTTTTTCAATTCTTTCATTATTTCGAGGTTCTCAACCTCATCTAGTTCTCTTCATACCGGTGCAATATCTCTCGGTCTAGCAATCTTTTCTAACGGTGGTTTCTTTGAGTGGGCCCATAACCCATAGGTTTTTCCCAGGATCTTATATGGCTGTGTAATTTTTCCTGGAGTTCATTAATTCTTTTCAACTATGACGTAAGTATGATTTTCATCAGTCATATCCCTTCTTCAAGATCTATTTGAATTAATTCATTCTTTGGCTCAACCTTGCATTCTTCTTTATTCCGGAGTGTCTCATTAATTCTTGGTGGTGTTCTCCTCATCATTCTCAGCTTGCAAATTCGAAGGAGTGTTTCTCTTAGTCTTTTTCCATTCTTGTGAAGATTGTCATCTCAGCTTCGTGTTATCATCTTGAATTTGTTTTCAATCATGAGTAATTCCTTTCTTGCTATCCGGTGCATTTCTGAGTTGTTTTTATTTCTCGTTCCTCCGAAGGCCATCATTTCTGAAGATTCTTCGTTCTCAGCTTTCAGCTTTCATCCTCAAATCTTCTCAATTGTTGTCTCTTCGTTCGTCTCTCAATTATTCTTGTGTCTTGTTTAAATTTCTCTCTCAGGTGGATCTTGATCTCTTCATTCTCATGTGTATCCATGCTTTCTTGGTATTCCCATTCAATTGTGAATTCTTACCGGTGCTTCCTTCAATTATGCTTCAAGTGGTGCTTATCTCTCTGTCTCTTCAAGATTCATTTCAAGAGGAATAAGCTGTATGCTAAATCTGTTGCTTGTCATGAGTTGATGAAGGATAAGCATAACGTAATTCTTATTCTTGTTCATAGTAATCGGAATTCTTCGTCTGGAGTGGCTCATGGCTTCAATTCTTTTCTCAAGTGCTTATCTTTCTTTTCCGGAGTTCCAAGTTCTTTTAGGTATCTCTCTGTGAGGCTTCATCTAAATCTTGGCAAGGTCATAATCTTATTCCTTCTACCTTCATATCTTTGCATCATTCATTTGTATACGGAGGTCCTTCATGGTGGTTCTTCAAGGTTTCAATCCTTTATCAAATGTTCTTCAAGATTCTTGTTGGAGAACCTCAAGTATCCTTTCTCTTGCATTTATATGTGCAATTGTTCTTCCTTTATCCTTTGCGGTGGTATTATAGTATTCTTGTTAGTGTAGGAGCCTCGAAGAGTTTTCCTTTCAAGAATGGGATAATTAAACCCACCGATTCTATGATCATGAGATATTTTCAACCCATGATTTCTTCATTGAGCTATCTTGGTTTGGAATTCACCTAGAGCTTTTCCTATGGATTGTGCTATCATGGTGCTTGTCATTAATCCCAGTTCTCAATGTATCCTCTTGGTGTAAGTAAGTGTTCATATCTTGTTGCTCCCAATCTAACCTTGTTTCTTTTAGTGGTTGGTTGTCACCTCATACTTGTTGAGATGATTTTCGTAAGCCCACTACTATCTTGTTCCTTTCG
Organism: Hordeum vulgare subsp. vulgare; assembly: GCF_904849725.1. Lineage (NCBI taxonomy): Eukaryota > Viridiplantae > Streptophyta > Magnoliopsida > Poales > Poaceae > Hordeum > Hordeum vulgare. The sequence goes on along the minus strand of NC_058523.1, from coordinate 281,363,000 downwards.
TTGTTTTTTTCCAACAACTCCGTCCAATTCTTCTTGCAAGGATGATTGCCTAGTTCATTGGAGTTAGTAGTTGTCATTCTCTTCGTCCGTATGAGCTAGTTCGTATTCTCTTGTTCCGGAGGCATTGTGATGTTGCTCTTTTGGGTCAATCTTGTTGTTCTATCAAGATCATGGTGTTTCCTTGCTCTATTTCCTTGTTTGTTGTGAATATTGTCTAATTCTCTCTTCTTATCGAATTTTTTGTCCCATTTTCCTACCGAAGTGCTGCCGAAATTTTCCGTGAATTCTGGCTTCTTTCTCATGTCATTCCTCACACTACTGGAATTCAGAAATTTTCCGTCTGGCTTTCCTTTGCCGTCTGCTGACACATGGCAAAGAGCTTCTTTGCCGTCAGCTGGCACAAAGCAGACGGCAAAGACAACACCTAAGGCAAAAGTTTTCTTTGCCGTCGCCCAGCGGACGGCAAAGGAACCATAGGCGGACGACAAAGGGTCGGCAGACGGCAAAGGGGGCGCCACCCTAGCGGCCGGAGGCCTCCCCACCCCACCCACCCATATGCCGTCTGCCACCCAGCCTTTGCAGACGGCAAAGGGGGCTCCCTCTCTAACGGTGCGTAGCCCCCCACCCCCTCCCCTAACGGCTCTCGTGCCCACTACCCGCTCTCTCTCTCGCCCTGCCTTCTCTCTCTCGCGTGCCCACCTCCCGCCGCCGCCGTCGGAGCCGTCCCGCCCCTGCCGCGCGCCCCCTCCCGCCCCCCTGCGCACGCCCCTACCCCCCTGCCGCGCGCCCCCTACCGCGCGACACTGCCTCCCCCTGCCGCGCGCCCCGTGCCGCAAGCCGCCTGCCGCGCGCCCCTGCCCCCGTGCCGTCGTCCACCGCCGCCGTTGCCGCCCCTGCCGTCGTCCACCGTCGCCGCCGCCACCCCCTGTCGTCGTCCACCGCCGCCCACACCACCCCGCCGGTGAGTTCTTCTTCTTTTTCTTTTTTCATAAGTTAATTACTTTAGTTAGTTTATTAGGTTAGTTTTTTAATTATATATATGGTAATTTAGTTAGTTTATTTGGTTAGATTATTAGGCTAATTAGGTTAGTTAGTTAGGTTAGAAGAAAAAAGAGGAAAAGTAGAAGGAAAAAATGAAAAAGAAAAGGGGAAAAGAAGAAAATAATTAGAAGAAGAACGAAAAGAAGAAGGAGAAGAAGAAGAAGAGGACGAGGAGGAGGAGGAGAAAAAAAGAAGAAGAAGAAGAAGAAGAAGAAGAAGAAGAAGAAGAAGAGGAATAGGAGGAGGAGGAGGAGGAGAAAGAAGAAGAAGAAGAAGAAGAAGAAGAAGAAGAAAAACTCACCGGCCGTCTCCCTGTCCCTCTCACTCTCATCCGTCTCCTCCTTACTCTCAGCCGCTCGACCCCCGCCCGCCGGCCGCCTCCCCTCCCGTCGGCCGCCTCCTCCCCCGCCCCCTCCTCCCCTCCCGCGGCACCCCTCCTCCCCGCCCGCCGACCACCTCCCCTCCCGCCGCCTCCTCCCCACGGCCTCCTCCTCGCGCCCTCCTCCCCTCGCCCGCCAGCGGCACCCCTCCTCCCGGCCCACCGACCGCCTCCCCTCCCGCCCGCGGCACACCTGCTCACCACCCGCCGGCCGCCTGCCCTCCCGCCCGCGGCACCCCTCCTCCCCGTCCGCCGGCCGCCTGCCCTCCAGCCCGCGGCACCCCTCCTCCCCGGCCGCCGGCCGCCTGCCCTCCCGCCCGCGCCGCCCCTCCTCCCCGCCCGCCGGCCGCCTGCCGCGCGCCCCTGCCCCCCTTGCCGTCGTCCACCGCCGCCGCCGCCCCCTGCCGTTGTCCACCACGGTAAGTTGAGTTCTTCTTCTTTTTCTTTTTAAAAAATTTAATTACTTTAGTTAGTTTATTAGGTTAGTTTTTTATTATATATAGGGTAATTTAGTTAGTTTATTTGGTTAGATTATTAGGCTAATTAGGTTAGTTAGTTAGGTTAGAAGAAAAAAAGAGGAAAAGCAGAAGGAAAAAAATGAAAAAGAAAAAGGAAAAGAAGAAAATAATTAGAAGAAGAAAGAAAAGAAGAAGGAGAAGAAGAAGAAGAAGAAGAAGAAGAAGAACAGGAGGAGGAGGAGGAGAAAAAAGAAGAAGAAGAAGAAGAAGAAGAAGAAGAAGAAGAGGAGGAGGAGGAGGAGGAGGAGGAGGAGGAGGAAGAGGAGGTGAAAGAAGAAGAAGAAGAAGAACAAGAACAAGAACAAGAACAAGAACAAGAACAAGAAAAAGAATAGGAGGAGAAAAAGAGGAGGGGGAGTAGGAGGAGAAAAAAGAAGAAGAAGAAGAAGAAGAAGAAGAAGAAGAAGAAAAGAAGAAGAAGAAAAAGAGGAGAGAGGAGAAGAAGAAAGAAGAGGAAAAGGGAACCCTGGCACCCCGAAACTGACCCTCGACCCCCGACCCGTGACGCCCGACGCCACTGACTCCCGACCATCAACCCCCGACGCCACTGACCCCCGACCCCCGACCCCCGACGCCACTGACCCCCGACGCCACTAACCCTCGACCCCCGACCCAGACCCTCGGCCCACGACTCCCGACCCCCGACGCTCGACGCCACCAACCCCGACCCCCGACGCCACTGACACCCGACGCCACTGACCCTGGACCCCCGACGCCACTGACCCCCCACAACCGACGCCACTAACCCCCCGACCCCGAGGCCACCGACACCCGACACCACCGACCCTCAACGACACTGACTCCTGAGGCCACTAAGCCCCGACCCCCGGCACCTCTTCTGCCTTCTTTTGAATGAGAAGGTGCTTTTCGGCCTTCCAGAGGCCCATGAGGTCATAGTTTTGTAAATTATGAGTTAGGTCACATATTTTACGATTATGTTAATTATAAAAACATCGTATTTGTGTTGATCGTGTGAATTTCAATGTGCAGTTGTTCGACGACCTCCACGTGCGTTGGACGAGCTCCGCCCTTGCGTTTGTTGGTGAGCACAAATGACTTCTCCTCCTACCCCTTAATTTGCTTTGTCCCGGTCTTCGTGCCGATGAAACTTGCTAGCTATAGGTTTCTTCAATCATGAGTATGTGTGACCAGTATGCATCTCCCGTTCGAAAGGGCGACATCTATAAATATGCATTTCTTTGCATATTTATAACCGCCATCCTTTCGAATTGTCCAACATTATCCATGGACAACCCGAGTATGTGTAGATTGGGTTTGTTTTCCCGTATGTTGTGATCCGGATCCGATGCGGAATTTCGTCAGTGCCTCCCCTGTTGTTCTCCGGGTTCACATCCTCTCTGCTTATTGCTGAGACGTGTATCAGGAGAACAGTGGGGAGGTGCTGCCGAAATTCTGCGTCGCATCTGGAGCAGAGCATGGGAAAACGAACCCACTCTACACATACTCGGGTGGGATTAGGACCTATCTTTACCTATTAGCACGTTGGTTGCATGGATAATAAAACTGAGAAACTTGATTAGTGTATGAATATAGATGATGAATTATATATTTATTTCTTGTGCCCCCATAGGTAGCTAGGCAACATGAGTGATCGTGCTTGGATGTACACTGGTCACCCTAGTCAGAAAGACATGACCCATGAATGGTTAACAAAAACCAGGGGGTTTGTGAGAGCCGCATTTGCAAATGGCCAGCATAAAACATGGTGCCCCTGTCCCAACTGCGATAACTCGAAAAAGCAGACAGAGTTTGAAATGGGTAAACACCTGCAGAAGTGGGGTTTTACGCCTAATTATATGGTGTGGACTTTTCATGGTGAGTCTGACCAATGTGCCAGAGCTGAGGTGATTCGTCGTCGCACCGACGAGCATGGTACCGGGATTGAAGACATGGTGCAAGACTTTGATGATGCTCGTGATTCGGACGATGAGATGGAGGAATCTGCAAAGGCCTTCTATGAAATGCTGGAGTCTTCAAAACGTCCTCTCCACGAGCAGACTGAGCTTTGTCAGCTCGATGCCATCGCACAAGTAATGGCTCTGAAGGCTCAATTCAACCTAGGCAGAGAATGCTACGACGCGATGATGACGATATTTGGACACTTTCTACCCAAAGGCCATGTACTGCCTGCAAACCTGTACCAGTCAGAGAAAATCCTCCGTGTACTTAAGATGCCCTATGAGAAGATACATGCCTGTGAGAATGGATGTGCCTTATTTAGGCTTGAGTATGCGGCCTTGAACTATTGCCCCATTTGCAATTCTTCCAAGTATATTGTGGTAGACAACGGCATGGGTGAGAAGAATCAGACCAGAATCCCCATTAGTGTTCTTCGATATCTGCCAATCATACCAAGACTTCAACGTCTTTTCATGGTCGAAGAGACGGCCAGACAGATGACATGGCACAAATTGGGCAAAAGAACCGAACTAGATGCGGATGGGAACAAGATGCTGGTACACACTTCATATGGTTTTGCGTGGAGGCACTTCGATGCATTACATAAGGATAAATCAGAAGATCCAAGGCAACCTAGAGTTGCCATCAGCACGGATGGGTTCAATGTGTATGGTATGACGGCAGCACAATACAGTTGTTGGCCTGTATTTGTCATTCCACTAAATTTGCCACCCGGAGAGATTATGAAAAGAAAGAATATATTCCTGACGTTGATAATTCCAGGGCCCAACTATCCGGGGAAGAATATGAATGTGTACATGCAGCCGCTTAAGGATGAGTTGCAAGAAGCCTGGGATAATGGGATCAAGACCTACGACACGGCTACGAAAACAAATTTCAAAATGCATGTGTGGTACATGTACTCGACTCATGATTATCCGGCGTTTGCGCTATTCGCTGGCTGGTGTGTGCATGGAAGGTTCCCGTGCACCATATGCAAGGCAGCTCTTCAGTTCCGTTGGCTGCAGGCTGGTCGCAAGTATTCTTGCTTCAACATGCATAGACAATCCTGGATCCTGACCATAAGTTCAGAAAAGACAAGAAGAATTTCATCAAAGGTAGAGTTGTCAAAAACACTACACCAGCTGCGTTGACAGGCCAACAAACCCTTCTCCTCCTCCTCCTCCTCCTTCGTTTACTTCTTCTTCTCTTTCTCTTATTCTACGTAGCTTAATTAGACTCGTCCAACAAAGCCTAAATTGGCTAATTATCCATCTAAATGACATAATTAGCTTAGTTAGCTCCTAAATGGTCTATTTAATAAAAAATGACCTATACTTAGCTAATTATCCTCGAAATGACATAATTAGCTCCAAAAAGGCATTCTTAGCCAATTTAGCCCGAAGAAGGAGACGAGAGGAGAAGAAAGAGGAAAAATGAAAGGAAGGAAGAAGAAGAAGAGGAGAAGAAGAAGAAGGAGAGGGAGGAGGATAAGAAGAAGGAGGAGAAGAAGGAGAAGGAGCTCCTCCTTCTCCTTCTTCCTCCTTCTCCTTCTCCTTCTTCTTTTCTTCTTCTTCTCCTCTTCCGTCTCCTTCTCCTCCTCCTCCTCCTCCTTCTTTTACTTCTTCTCTTTCTCTTATTCTACGTAGCTTAATTAGACTCATCCAACAAAGCCTAAATTGGCTAATTATCCATCTAAATGACATAATTAGCTTAGTTAGCTCCTAAATGGTCTATTTAATAAAAATGACCTATACTTAGCTAATTATCCTCTAAATGACATAATTAGCTCCAAAAAGGCATTCTTAGCCAATTTAGCCTGAAGAAGGAGACGAGAGGAGAAGACAGAGGAAAAATGAAAGGAAGGAAGAAGAAGAGGAGAAGAAGGAGAAGGAGAGGGAGGAGGATAAGAAGAAGGAGGAGAAGGAGGAGAAGAAGGAGAAGGAGCTCCTCCTTCTCCTTCTTCCTCCTTCTTCCTCCTTCTCCTTCTCCTTCTTCTTTTCTTCTTCTTCTCCTCTTCCGTCTCCTTCTCCTCCTCCTCCTCCTCCTCCTCCTTCTTTTACTTCTTCTTCTCTTTCTCTTATTCTACATAGCTTAATTAGACTCATCCAACAAAGCCTAAATTGGCTAATTATCCATCTAAATGACATAATTAGCTTAGTTAGCTCCTAAATGGTCTATTTAATAAAAAATGACCTATACTTAGCTAATTATCCTCGAAATGACATAATTAGCTCCAAAAAGGCATTCTTAGCCAATTTAGCCCGAAGAAGGAGACCAGAGGAGAAGAAAGAGGAAAAATGAAAGGAAGGAAGAAGAAGAGGAGGAGAAGAAGAATAAGGAGAGGGAGGAGGATAAGAAGAAGGAGAAGGAGCTCCTCCTTCTCCTTCTTCCTCCTTCTTCCTCCTTCTCCTTCTCCTTCTTCTTTTCTTCTCCTCTTCCGTCTCCTTCTCCTCCTCCTCCTCCTTCTTTTACTTCTTCTTCTCTTTCTCTTATTCTATGTAGCTTAGACTTATCCAACAAAGCCTAAATTGGCTAATTATCCATCTAAATGACATAATTAGCTTAGTTAGCTCCTAAATGGTCTATTTAACAAAAAATGACCTATACTTAGCTAATTATCATTGAAATGACATAATAAGGCTTACGTAGCTGCAACATGACCTATTCCCCCTAACTTAGGTATTAAATGGCCTATAATTAGCCTAGCTAGATAAAAAATGGCTTAATAAGCATAGTTTGCTCTGGAATGACCTATTTTACCCAAGTTAGCTCTGAAACGACCTATAGTTAGCTAGGGTTCCACCTAAATGACATAATTAGCTTAGTTAGCTCCTAAATGGTCTATACTTAGCTAATTTATCTCCGAAATAACCTATATATACACTACTTCATCTACTATTATTCTTCTAACTTTCTTATTTGTCATTTTGCAGATTACCTTCACTTCACGGGAAGCTTGGCAAATATTGATGGAATGCTTGAAGATGATTTCTTGTAACATGGGTTGTATTGAAACTATTGTACTATATGAATATATGAAACTTTGTATGCACGTGGATGAAACTGGTGTAATATATGAAACTTTGTATGCACGTCGATGCCACTTGATAGCTGGATATAAGAGGTTATTTTAATATGGTTATGAGTACAGAAAGAAATTTATTTATGTCAAATATATATATATATATTCTGATTATTGTTAAAAATGCTGGATATAACAAAAAATAAATAAAAAAGGGGTTGGTTCCCCTCTTTGCTGTCTGCCCCCACATGGCAAAGGGGGGGAGGCAGACGGCAAAGTGGGGAATCTGCCCCCTCTCTCTCCCCTCTTTGCCGTCTGCCCCCACATGGCAAAGGGGGGAGGCAGACGGCAAAGGGGGGAATCTGCCCCCTCTCTCTCCCCTCTTTGCCGTCTGCCACCACATGGCAAAGGGGTGGAGGCAGACGACAAAGGGGGGAATCTGCCCCCTCTCTCTCCCCACTTTGCCGTCTGCCCACGCACGACAAAGGAGGGGAGGCAGACGGCAAAGGCAGACGGCCTGCCGTTAACACTTAACAGGGACATTGCACCCTTTGCCGTCCCAGCTAATTTGCTGTCAGCCCACTCATGGCAAAGATTCTTTGCCGTCCGCTTTGGGAAAGCTGACGGAAAAGAACCTCTTCACCGGATTTTTTTTCACCGTCTACTTTGCCGTCTGCTGACCGACGGCAAAGCCTTTGCCGTCTGTGGTTGCACCCTTTGCCGTCCGCTTTGGCAAACGGCAAATTTATGAATTTCAGTAGTGTCATCTCCTTGCAACCTTCAAGGATCGTTGGTTTCACTCGTTTGTCAAAGAAGCGACTAAGTTTTTACCTCTTGTTCTTTCTCATCCTCTCCCCCTTTTATTCTTGGATCTCGGGGCGAGATCCTCTTGTAGTGTAGGAGAGTTGTGACAGCCCGATGCCGACGTCCAGAAGATTCCCCTTTTTCTTTCCGTTTTCGTCGGGTGTCTATTTTCTTTTGTCGCATCGTCATCGCATCATGCGCATCATCAGCATTGCATCGGCACCCAGTTGCCGCCAGTTTTCAAAACTTGTGCCCGTTATTAGTTGCCGCTTCTCTTCGCGTTCGTCGTTGTTCGTTCCGAGCCTGACCGCACACGCATGCGCCAGCGGCACTGCCGAAACCCTGTTTTTAAAGTGTGCGTAAAACTTCCTCTGATCGGGTTGAGATTTGTCGTGCGGTATTATTTATATATAGGTAGACCGCTTGTTGAATTTCGTCACGATCGGAGACCGTCTCGTACCCGAACGGTCGCCCGTAGCGGCACCGTATTCGGTCTACCGTCGGAGGTCTGTCGGTGTTTTAAAAATTCATGCCGCGCCGCCCGTTCTCCCTCTCGTCTCCGGATATCCCCTCTACACGGCCGCGTACCCATTCCCTCGTGCGGAATCATCCGAATCCGACCCCGCGGTTGGATCCGGAGCGCGATTCAGGTTAACCGAGCCCCCTGTTTGTCTATATATAGCCCCCATGCCATTAATTAGAGAGCCACTCCCTCCTCCACCTTGAAATCCGTGCAAAACCTAACCCTGGCGCTGCCTCTCCCACCTCTCTCTCCTCCCACCAATCTCCTCCCACCGACAGGGCCCGCTAGGCCCACGGCTGGCCCGCCCGGGACCGAGCCGCCGCCGCCCCGATCTGCCCCGAGCTCCTCCTGCGAGCTCGTGCCGCTGCCTGCGCCCCACACAGCCGGGGCCTCGTCGCCGTTCTGTGCCCCGCCTCCACGCCAGATCCGGCCACCGCCAGCCTTCGCCGCCGGCCAGCAGCCGCCGCCCTCAAACCTTGCCACATTCGCCGCCTTCCTGCAAGCGGCAGCCATGGCGGCCTTCGCGCTCCGAGCTCCCCAAGCCGGCCCGCCCCTCGCCGACGCCGGGATCCAGCCGCCCTGGCCAGATCAGGCAGAGGCCCCTCCGGATCCGCCTTCCCCCGCCTGCCTTTGCCCTGCCGGAGTCCCGTGGCGCAGCCACCATTGCTGCTCGCGGGAGGACCTTCGGCTTGTGGCTGCGCTCGCTTCGGTCACGTGACCGCGAGCTGGCACGTGGGCCACGCCGGCCCATCTGCTACGCACCGAGCCAGGCCGGCCCAAGGCCAGGTCGGCCACCTCCCCTCTGGTGCACCCCTCCATCCGGCCCAAGCGGCTTTCCCCCAAGGTGAGCTATACCTCGCCCTAGGCGGGAGTTGCTAAGTTGCGCCCATGGTTTCGGCCCGTTAACTATATAGGAATTTTTTTGGAATTTAATATATTCCAGAAATATAACGATATTAAAACGCCCGTAACTTTTTAACCGTAATTCGGATCGCGATGAATTACATATGGATTTCGCGTAGTTTTGCGCGTAGAATACGTTGGTGCAACTTGCACATTTGTTTGAGACCGTTTAGCGTGCCGAATGCATAGTTTTACATGCTGTTAATATTGCTTCAGATCGAAAACTGCACTTTCATGAGGTGTTATTTTCACCAAGTCTGAAATAGTGTGTGAGATGCCATTTTGTGTCTTCTTTTCCTAGTGCTCCTTGCTGCCATGCTAGTTGTTGTTAGTTGTTTGTAGTAGTGCTTCTTGCCCTCTTTAGTTCTATGCCTTGCTTGAGTTTATCGGAGTTGTGTAGCTCGTAGTTGTGGGGCGTAGAATATGCTATGTGGTTGATTTTGGCAGATTGTAGTCATTTCTTGTTTTGCTTGAAGTTTTTGAACCGTAGCTCCAATTTGATCATGTCCTACATGAAACTTGCCTAGAATCTCATGTAGTTTCATTTTATATTGCTGGTTTTATGTTTTGAAGTGCTCGTGACCGTCGTTGCACACATATTGCATTCATGCCATCATATCTTGCGGTGCTTGTATCTTTTGAACCGTAGCTCCGTTGGAGATGTTCTCTATGTGTAGATTGCTTGCCTTGACGCGTAGAATCACGTGAACCTATTTGTTTTTCTGTTTAACAACTAATAAAAGGTGTTAATTCAGATCTGGACAGAATTGTAAACTAACATGTGAGGTCGTTTTGGAGGTGCTATATGACATTTCCGACCTCATTTAAAATGCCTAGATAGGTAGTTTAATTACGCTTCACCTCTTGCCATGTTTAATCACATTTAATATTGCCGCATATTTAATCGGGATAGAACTAAATAATTAACGTGGAGTTTCGTTAATATGCAACTCGTTGCATATTGAATTTCACTTAATGTGTAGTGTTTGATTGTGTGAATTGTCATGTCGTGACTTGCATGTATTCAGCTGCTCATGCATCATTTGTGTTGTGCATCGTGTGGTGAATATCGTGTATTGATGCTTGTTTTCGGTTTTCCCCGTCTCGATAAAGTTCCGCAAGCGTGTCGGAAGGTGAGGACCCGTTCGACTACGCCGGTTCGTCTGTTTCACGGAGGCATTCTTCTTCCAAGCGGGATCTGAGGCAAGATGATCATTTCCCTAGATACCATTACTATCATTGCCATGCTAGTTTTACTGCTTCTATCGGTTATGTATCGTTTCCTACAACATGTTAAATATCAGCCTCTCAACAATGCCATGAAACCCTCAACCTGTTCAACCTAGCAAACCATTGATTGGCTATGTTACTGCTTGCTTAACCATGTGTTAGCGTTGCTAGTTGCAGGTGCAGTTGCTTCCATGTGAAAACATGGGTTCCTTGTTATATCACCTTATTAATGCTATTTAATATAATGGACCTATATACTTGGTAAAAGGTGGAAGGCTCGGCCTTTCTAGCCTGGTGTTCTGTTCCACCTTTGCCCCCTTAGTTTCCGGCTTCCGGTGTTGTGTTCCATAATTGAGCGCTCCTAACACGATCGGGGTTGTTATGGGGACCCCCTTGATAATTCGTTTTAGATTAAAGCTGGTCTGGCAAGGCCCAACTTTGGTACTACATTTGCCTAATCACTTAATAAACTTGCATAGGGACTTTCCGGACCCCGAGGATAATTTAATCAACCCCCGGGCCAGTGCTCCTCATGAGTGTTGGTCCAAAACATAGCACTGTGTGGGGCCACCACGAGGAAACTCGAGGTTTGGCACTCGTACGCGTCGCTTATCCGTCGTGTCCTGAGAACGAGGTACGCGACTCCTATCGGGATCGTCGACACGCCGGGCCGCCTTGCTGGATTAGTTTTACCTTTGACGAGATATCTTGTGCATCGGGATTCCGGTGATGCTTTGGGTAATCTCAGAGTTGAGGTTTTCCACTAGGGAATCCGACGAGATCGCGAGCTTCGTGATTGAGGATTTCTATGCGGCTTGTGGTAATTTGTGATGGACTAGTTGGAGCATCCCTGCACGGTTAAATCTTTCGGAAAGCCGTGCCCGCGGTTATGTGGAAACGTGGAAGCTTTGTTTAACACTGGTTCTAGATAACTTGAAGTTAACTTAATTAAAATATGCCAACTGTGTGCATAACTGTGACTGTCTCTTTAGTGAGTTCCTTCTCCGATCGAGGACACGGTGGGGTTATGTCTGACGTAGGTAGGTGTTAAGGATTATTCATTTGATCATCAGTAGCCATGTCCGTTATGCGTAGATCTTCCCCTCTTATTCTTGTACTCGTAAGTTAGCCACCAAATATATGCTTAGGCGCTGCTGCAACCTCACCACTTAACCATACCTCACCCATTAAGCTTCGCTAGTCTTGATACCTTTGGAAATGAGATTGCTGAGTCTCCTGTGGCTCACAGATTACTTCAACACCAGTTGCAGGTACAAGTCAAGGTTACTTGACGCGAGCACGTTGATTGTTCATTTGGAGTTGCTTCTTCTTCTTCTTCTTCATCTATCTAGGATGGGTTCCAGGCCGGCAGCCTGGGATAGCAAGGATGGACGTCGTTCTTATTTTTCTCGTTTGTTTTCGTCCGTAGTCGGACCCTGCTCTTACTCTTGATGATTATGTAATGTACTGATGTGACTCTGATGTAGCTTGTGGCGAGTGTAAGCCAACTCTTTATATATCTCTTCTTTTCAGTACATGTACTTGTAACGATATCCATTCTTGCGACACGACGAGATGCGCTTCTATCCCTGACGAGGCCCTCGTGCCAAATTGAGGATAGGGTCGCATCTTGGGCATGACAACAACGCAGCAGAGCTGAGGTGGTTCATCGTCGCACCGACGAGTATGGTACCAGGATCAAAGACATGGTGCAAGACTTTGATGATGCTCGGGATTCGGAAGATGAGATGGAGGAATCTGCAAAGGCCTTCTATGAAATGTTGGAGTCTTCAAAACATCATCTCCACAAGCACACTAAGCTTTGTTAGCTGGATGCCATTGCACAAGTAATGGCTCTGAAGGCTCAGTTCAACTTGGGAAGAGAATGCTACGACGCGATGATTACACTATTTGGACGCTTTCTACCCAAAGACCATGTCATGCCTGCAAACCTGTACGAGTCGGAAATACTTCATGTACTTAAGATGCCCTATGAGAAGATAGATGCACGTGATAAAGGATGTGTCTTATTTAGGAAGGAGTATGCACACTTGGACTATTGTCCCAATTGCGACTCTTGCAGGTATCTTGTGGTAGACAATGGTATGGGTGACAAGAGAAAGACCAAAATCACAGTTAGTGTTCTTCGGTATATGCCAATCATACCAAGGCTTCAACATATTTTCATGGTTGAAGAGACAGCCAGACAGATGACATGGCACAAAATGGGCAAAAGAACCGAACTAGATGCGGATGGGAATAAGATGGCGGTACACACATCGGATGGGGAAGCGTGGAAAAATTTCGATGGATAGCATCAGGATAAAGCGGCACATCCAAGGAATCCTCGAGTCTGCATCGCCACAGATGATTTTAATCCCTTCGGCATGACGGCAACCCAATAAAGTAGTTGGCATGTATTTGTCATTCCACTCAATCTCTCCCCCCCCGGGCAGATTATGCAAAGAAAGAACATATTTCTGACGTTGATAATTCTAGGGCCCAATTATCAGGGGAAGAATATGAATGTGTACATGCAACCGCTTAAGGATGAATTGCAAGAAGCTTGGGATAATGGGTTCAAGACATACGATGCCGCTAGAAAAGAGAACTTCAAAATGCATGTGTGGTACATGTACTCTATGCATGACTTGATGGCATATGCGCTATTCTCTGGATGGTGTGTGCATGGAAGGTTCCCGTGCCCCACGTCCAAGGAAGCTCTTCAGTTTCATTGGTAGCAGGAGGGTCAGATGTATTTTTGCGTTGACATGCATAGACAGTTCCTGGATCCTGACCATTAGTTCAGAAAAGACAAGAAGAACTTTACCAAAGGTAAAGTTGTCAAAAACTTGGCACCACCTGTGTTGGCAGGCCAACAAATCCTGGATCAGTTAAACGCCCTCAAGCCTGATCCAGAGCGTCCAGGGTATTTCAAGGGGTATAATTGAAAACACACTTGGACTCATAAGCCATGCTTATGGGATCTGCCTTACTTCAAAGACCTCCTTCTTCCACACAATATCGACATGATGCACACTGAAAAAATTATCGGAGATGCAATTTTCGGTACATTGTTCGACTTAGATGGGAAGACAAAGGATAATACTAAGGCTAGAGTCGATCAAGAGACACTATGTCACAGACCATTAGAAAACATGCGAGAAGGCAAAGGAAAGCAGAAGTGGTCAAAGCCAAAGGCCTGGTTCAATCTTGGAAGGCCAGCTATGAGGGAAATTATCTTGTGGGTCAAAATGCACTTGATGTTCCCCGATGGGTATGTAGCGAATCTAAAGAGAGGAGCGAGTCTTGAAAAATTAAATATCTTTGGTCTCAAGAGTCATGATTGACACATATGGCTTGAGTGGGTAATGCCTGTAATGTTACGTGGCTTTATTCCTGAGGATGAATGGCTAGTACTGGCAGAGCTGAGCTATTTCTACCATGTTCTTTGTGCGAAAGAATTGTCGCTTGGCGTGGTAGATGAAATGGAGGAGTTTGCACCGGAGTTGTTGTGCAAGTTAGAGAAGATCTTTCCATCGGGCTTCTTTAATCCAATGCAGCATTTGATTTTACATCTACCGACCTAGGCAAGATTGGTTGGGCCCGTGCAAAATCGTTGGTGCTATGCAACTGAGAGGATGCAGAAGACGCTTCGATCTAAATGTAAAGATAAGCATAGAATTGAAGCATCGATGGCTGAGGCATTCATTAATGAGCAGTTGGCAAACTTTGTGACAACACACTACGAAGCCAAAAATCATCATTTGCATAATCCGAAGCCTCGGTACAATGATGCATACCCTAAAAAAGGTGGATCGAACCTCGGCCTATTCAAAGGGAAGCTCGCACCAGCCGGTGCTTCGAAACCAATAACGTTGGATGTCGAAGAATGGCGAAACATTTTGTTGTATATCTTCAACAACCTAACAGAAGTGCGGCCGTACATCGAGTAAGTTCTCGGCACATTTTTCTGTATCTTCTAATTCATTTGAACTCTTATTACCGGATATTTCATACATCCCATACATCGCCAAATTCTCGGATGGAGCGGTGATCCAAAATGATTCCGTCGAAGAATATGAGATTCTAGCAAAGCATGGAGGCGGCTATCCCGGTTTCATCTCTTGGTTCAAACAAACGGTAATTATCAATAATGGAGCATTTCAATTCTTGGTCTAACTTTCGGCTAATGCAACAATCGTTTCATATTAATTCACAGTCTATGGACGCCGAACTGAGACAAGCCGCTAATGATTTTGACTATAAGGTCCGTTCATTTGAGAAATACAACATCAATGAGTATCTCTTTCGTACCTTTGGCAAAGAGCTATCTATGCACGACCGAAAATCAACAAATTGTTGTGTCTCTGCTACCGGCGAAGGTGGTATCGAGTAAGCAATTTATGAACTTCAATTCTATGGTGAAAACACACCGAACGTCGAAGTCTTCAAATGTTATTGGTTCCAGCCGAAGGAGACTAGAAGGACTCATGAACATATAGGACTAGTCGAAATCAATCCAAACACCCATTTAGATGTTCCCGATATCTATATTACGGCTCAACAGGCGACCCAAGTTTTCTATCTGCCGTGGGCATGCCAAACTGATAAGAATCTAGAAGGTTGGTATGTTGTTTATGAAGTGCCGCCACGTGTTAGACCACCTCCCCCAGATGAAGAGGATTATAAAACTCACATTAACCCAGACACATATGATGGAGAATTCTTCCAAGAAACACGACTTTCCAAGAAATGTTTCAAGAACCGCCGTGCTTCACCCCGGAACATGGATGTAGACAGCAACAATGAATCCGACTTCACCCCTGAGCCGTAACCGGCAGAGCTGGAACTAGAAGAGGTTACTGATGCGGATGACCTTTCAATGCTTGACCGATTACAGAAAGGGCATCCACAACGTCATGCTATTGAACCCTATGAGCACGTCATTCATGAAGACATGCGTGATAGTGATGATGATGATGATGCATTTATTGATGATGATTATTCGTTTGTAAGATTCCCAACGTAAATTATATATGTATATACTATTGTTCATGTCTGTTATTCAACTTTTTATGTTGTACTAATTTCTTTTAATCTTTATCATGGCAGGTCATCGGGTGTTGAAAGATGGTGGGCGCGGGTCCAGATCGCTCGACGGGTTCTTCTTCGGCGTCCCGCACGAGGGGTGGTACTTCCATTCCACCCCTATCTCTACGTAGAGCCTTGGCAAACAGTCTGACGACACCACCCGTGGGTGCTTCATCGTCGGCAGCATTGCGAACTGGGAGAGGTGCTGGTCGGGTAGGGAAGAACGGGAATGGTAGAGGGATAGGCGGTGGTCGCGGAAGAGGTAGGCGGACTATTGTGCCGTCCTCGCCACCACCACCAGCTCATTCACCCGAGCACAGGACTACTATGGTGGACCCGTTTGCGGAGGAGGCTACGGGTACTCCGGTCCAGGAGCCTCGGGTGGACGGGCATTCGGTCCATGAGACTCCGGTCTAGGATCAGCCTCGGGTCGAGGTGCCTTCGGCCCACGAGACTCCGGTTGCTGAGGCTACGTCCCAGGAGACTCCTACCACACACGCTTCGGCCGACGTGGAGACGTCCGGATGGGGTGCCTGGCCGGATCGGACCGAGGTGCCGGATTGGACCGAGGGTCCGAGTGGTTGTTATGTTGATGGCGGGGATGAGTCTACATATAGTAAGGGCGACGTGGAGGTGGACAGGGACACCGTGTACAAGAGTGGTAGTACACGTCTCCCGGTCGCGCCGGCTACCCGCGAGCAAAGGCCGGTGATTAAGCCTGAAGAGGATAGGTAAGTACATTTACTCTTTTTTAGCTTAAGCCTTCAAGTTTCTTCAAATATCTAATGCTTTGACCTTATCATACTACAAGGGATGGAAACACCCTGGTGGAGTCCGCAAGCCGAACAGTATCCTCGGTGTGCTTTGCCGAACAATTTTCCCAGGGTTTTTCACATTGCTTGGTGAGTGTCACGTTCCTACACTAAGATTTACCTGGGAGGACTACCAGGCTACGCAAGCCCCGCTGGAGGAGATTATAGATGGTGTCTTGTTCCACACTAGGGCTGAGATGGCGATAAAAAGCTTTTGGGTAAATTATCCATTTACACAATCTAAAATTAACAATATAGCTAATTATTGTACTAATAGGTGTTGTCTCGTTTGATTGCATATCTTCTATAGGTGTCAGGAGGGATATGAGGAGGAGGCGGCCAAGGTTATAGAGGCCGAGTGTAGGCGGTTATTACAGAGCTTATGCCATGAGGCTCGGCCGCACGCCATTACCACGCGTGGTATTAAGAAGTAGAAGAAGGAATGTCGCGGAAAGTATCTGAAGACGGAGCAGTACATGAAGGTAATTACCTATTCTTAAGGCCTTGTACGTATTTTTCTTGATTTGATTCATAGGCGTAGCATTCAAAATTCTTTCTAATAACTTGTAGGTGCCCCCGAGATGGTGTGCGGATAAGATGGATTGTTGGGAGACGTTGGTGGATGAGTGGTGCACAAGCAACTGGCGAGCCGTCCACGACAATGCGAAGGATCGGCGTAGCCAAATGGATCGTGTGCCACACCATCAAGGCAGCACCAACTTACTTCAGTTCAGACGAAACTGGGTATATGGTTTACTTCATGATTCATGCAATTCATTCTTCATGCTAGCTTGAGCCCCTTAGTAATACCATGTTCCTCTCTTTTAGGCGCATCACAATAAGACGGAGATGCCAGAGTTGTAAGACCTTTATGGCATGGCCCATACCGCCTCGTACAAGATGGCGAAGGCATTCTCTAAGTTTGACCTGGATGATCAAAATAACTTCACCAACATCTCATCCCACCACAAGCTCATGAAATACAGGGACACGGGGAAGCCTTGGAAAGCGGAGGACTTTAACCCGAGCCAGGAACCTTTGGATCGAGAGTTGGTGGTGATATCTGGTGGCGGGAGGCCCCCTGGCTTGATAGCCAATGGAGATGGGATAATATGTTGTCCACTCACTCTCCCGGAGATCAAGGTGCGCTAGGCGATCTCCTCTCCTGAGATAACGCCTCGTCCACGGCCAGTCGATCTTGCCATCGAGGTTAGTTGTACGGACCCAGAAAACTTTCATCCATTTCATTGTGTGTGTGGACATCGATCATTACTGTGGTAACGAGGAATGGTGTTGTAGGTTGCTCTTCAGAAAGAGAGAGCAGAAAACCAGGCTGCTCTTGAGAAAGAGAGATTGGCAAGCCAGGCTGCTCTTGAGGAGAGGGACCGGTCCATGGCTCGGTTGATTGAAGAGGAGAGGGCCCGAAATGAGGCGGCTCACCTGGCCATGTACGAGCTTATTGTGGTAAGTTCTTTTTTACATTATCCAAATCATGTGTGTAATGTCTGTTTCATTACTAACTAATACGAGTGACTATTCAAAACGGAATGTACAGTCTATGTGCGAGAAGACCGGTCAAGCCCCTCCGTCGATGCCCTTCTTCTCTACGATTGGCACGGTGAGTTTTAGTTCAATGGTCATTATAAACTAGTATTCACAATTGAGTGTCATCATGCTAACTAAGACATTGCAAAATATCTTTTCCGTAGAATAACTCCCGAGCAGCATCGCACGACCCTTCTCCAGGGCAACCTTCTCCAAACGAAGTCAATGCGAGCAAACGTGGTGTTTCTCCTCTTTGATGACCATTGTGGTAAGTTTTCTCCAAAATGACATAATAAGCTCAAAATGGCATAAGAACCTTGGTTAGCTCATTAATATTATATACTTAGCTTGTTTTCCTCTAGAATGACATAATTAGCCCATTAAGCTCCAAAAATATATACTTAGCTAATTTAGCTCCAAGAAGAGGACAAGAGGAGATATGAAAAGAAGGAAGAAGAAGAAGAAGAAGAGAAGAAGAAGAGAAGGAGAAGGAGAAGAAGAAGAAGGAGGAGGAGAGGAAGAAGAGAAGAAGGAGAAGGAGGATAAGGAGGAGAAGAAGGAGAAGGCGCCCTCCTTCTTTTCCTTCTTCTTCTCTCCATATTCTTCTCCTTCTTCTTCTCTTCTTATTTTTTTTCTTCTTTTCTTCTTCTTCTCCTCCTCCTTCTCCTTCTCCTTCTTCTTTTTCTTCTCCTTCTTATCTTCTTGCTTCTTCTCTTTCTTCTTCAGTTTAGCTTATTTTCCCCAACAAAGACATACTTAGCTAATTATCCTCCAAAATGACATAATTAGCTTAGTTAGGTAAAAACATCATAAGAACCTTTGTTAGCTCATTAAAATGACTAATTAAGCTCCTAGAAAACATAATAAGCTCAAAATGGCATAAGAACTTTGGTTAGCTCATTAATATTATATACTTAGCTTGTTTTCCTCGAGAATGACATAATTAGCCCGTTAAGCTCCAAAAATACGTACTTAGATAATTAAGCTCCAAGAAGAGGAGAAGAGGAGAAATGAAAAGAAGGAAGAAGAAGAAGAAGAGAAGAAGAATAGAAGGAGTAGGAGAATAAGAAGGAGGAGGAGGAGAAGAAGAAGAGAAGAAGGAGAACGAGGAAAAGAAGGAGAAGAAGGAGAAGGATCCTTCCTTCTTCTCCTTCTTCTTCTCTCTTCCTTCTTCTCCTCCTTCTTCTACTTCTTCTTTTCTTCTTCTTCTCCTCCTCCTCCTCCTTCTCCTTCTCCTCCTCCTCCTCCTTCTCCTCCTCCTCCTCCTCCTTCTTGTTTTTCTTCTCCTTCTTCTCTTGCTTCTTCAATTTAGCTTATTTTTCATATATATGTTCTTCTTCTTCTTCTTCTGACTTTCTTATTCCCATTTCGCAGATTGGATGTACTACATGCATGGAAGCTGGCATTGATGGAGTGCTTTAGTTCTAGTTTTCATTTGAGTTGATGAACAATGTGGAATTATATGTATATGTATATATGGATTTACAGTATATGTGGAACTATATGTATATGTATATGTATGGATGAAACTTTGTGCTATGAATATATGTTGTGACATATATATGTGCTATGAATATGTATATGTACTGTGACCTATATATGTGCTATGTATATGTATATGTGCTGTGAAATAAACAAAAAAACAAATCTGTGACAATATGGGCGCTTTGCCGTCAGCCAGCCGACGACAAAGGTGCCACGTGGCACCCAGCTGTGCAACCTGGGGCAGCAGCAGCTGGCCCATAAAGGCGCTTTGTCGTCCGCTACCCTGCCTGGCAGACGGCACAGAGCCTTAGGGAGGTAGATGGTAAATATCCCGAGGGAGGTAGATGGCAAAGAGTATGAGCAGTCGGCTGGGCCTACTGAGGGCTGGCCCATATAGGCAGATGGCAAAGCTAGCGGAGAGAGGAAGACGGCAAAGATGATGAGGGAGGCTGATAGCAAAGCGTCCATTAGCCCTAACGGAGGTGTTGCCTGTCGGCTACCGTCTAACAATGGTTGCCGTCTGCTTGGTACCAAGGGCTGACGGCAAAGGCCTTTGCCGTCCGCTTATGGCTGACAGACTGCAAAGAAGGTGTTTGATACGTCTCCATCGTATCTACTTTTCCAAACTCTTTTGCCCTTGTTTTGGACTCTAATTTGCATGATTTGAATGGAACTAACCTGGACTGACGCTGTTTTCAGCAAAATTGCATTGGTCTTATTTTTGTGCAGAAATCAAAGTTCCCCAAACGTCCTGAAAATTTACGGGGAGCAGTTTTGGGAAATATCAAAAAACGGTGCGGCAAGTTCCGCCTCAGGGGGTGGGCCTGTGGGCCACAAGCCCGTGCTCCGCCACCACCCCCCTGGTGGGGGTGGGCAGGCTTCTAGGGCCCACAGGCACCTGCCGCCCCCAACTCCATCTCTATAAGTTGCCTTTCGTCCCAAAAAAAAAGTTTTCGTCGTGTTTTCGATACGGAGGCGCCGCCACCTCCTGTTCTTCATCTGGAGGGCAGATCGGGAGTCCGTCTTGGCCTCCGGAGAGGGGAAATCGTCGCCATCGTCATCATCAACCTTCTTCTCTCTCCAATTCCATGAAGCTCTTCGTCGTTCGTGAGTAATCTATTCGTAGGCTCGCTGGGCGGTGATGAGTAGGATGAGATCTATCATGTAATCGAGTTAGTTTTGATGGGGATTGATCACTAGTATCCACTATGTTCTGTGATTAATGTTGCTACTACTTTTCCATGCTTATTGCTTGTCACTAGGGCCCGAGTGCCATGATTTCAGATCTGAAATTATTATGTTGTCACCAATATATGTGTGTTTTAGATCCGATCTTGCAAGTTGTAGTTACCTACTATGTGTTATGATCCCGCAACCCCGGAGTGACAATAACCGGAACCACTCCCGGTGATGACCATAGTTTGAGGAGTTCATGTGTTCACCAAGTGCTAATGTGTTGGTCCGGTTCTTTATTAAAAGGAGAACCTTAATATCCCGTAATTTCCTTTTGGACCCCGCTGCCACGGGAGGGATGGACAATAGATGTCATGCAAGTTCTTTTCCCTAAGCACGTATGACGACACACAGAATGCATGCCTACATCACATTGATGAACGGGAGCTAGCCACATATCTCTCCATGTTATAGCTGTTACATGATGAATATCATCCAAACAAATCACCGACCCATTGCCTACGAGTTTGTCCTACTTCTGTTACTTGTCTTGCTCTGCTGTTGCTGCTACTACTATTGCTACTGTTGTTACTTTTCTTGCTCTGTTGTTTCTGCTACTACTGTTGCTACTGCTGTTACTTGTTTTGCTCTGCTGCTGCTACTACTGTTGCTACTGTTGTCGCTTGCTACTGTTGCTACTTGCTACTGCTGTCACTACTGCTGTTCCTTGCCACTGTTGTTACTCGTTACATTACTGCTACCTTCTACTATACTTTTTCACTTACCGTTGGCGGGAATTGACAACTTCCGTCAACGCGGCAACGGAGGCGCCATTGATACAATCGTTAGGAATAGTCTGCCGTCAACAGATCGTTTCTGACACGGTTGTTATCATACTACTTTGCTGTTACTACTGTGCTTGCAGATACTAATCTTTCAGGTGTGGTTGAATCCGACAAATTCAGCTGCTAATACTCGAGAGTATTCTCTCACCTCCTGACGGCTTATCAACAAATTGGGTCGAATACTCTACCCTCGAAAACTGCTGCGAACCCACGCGCTGGTGGGCCATCAACAACATTCTCCTAGTTTCATTGCTGGGGAGTGCTTTCAGCATTCTTCTGGTGCCGTTGCAGGAGAAGGTTTGTTTTCATAAGCATTCGTCTAGCTAATTCCAGAGATTGTAGATCAGTGTTATGCCGTCGAAAGTAGTCGTAGGAACTTTGCCGACAGGAGGCATACGGCAAAGACCTTAGCCGTCGGTGGAACACCTCTTTGCCGTCTGTTATGGCAGATGACAAAGTGTCTGATTCCTGTAGTGTAGGAAGCAAACAAGCAAACAACAACCACATCAAGCATCACAAGCGGTCACACAAAAAATAATTGGTCCTCATTTTTGAGCTATGCTAATTTAGAGAAGTAAGATAAAACGTAGGGTGTGAGAAGGCCGCTAAGAAGCCCGAGACCACGGTCTCCAAGTCACGGAAGGCTATCCTGCCGTGAATCAAGGTTGATGTGTCAGTGGCTTCGGCGTAAGCATTCTTGCCGAGTGATTGTTTTTATCGGGCTGAGTGCTCCGAGTTATGGTTGATTTATTTCTTGTTTTGTTGCAGGCCTGATACATCGACTGCTTCACTGGATCCCAAGACCTCCGGATAAAGGACAAGATGACGTCAATATGGCTTCCACCAAAGGTAATTCTTTCACTCATTCATATTTCATTTGGGACATGATATTTTGCCTCGAAATAAATTTTTGAATGTATTTCGACATTTGCTGGTCCGCGATACGTGATCGATCTTGACCCGGCCAGTGCTCCGGTTGTTGAGGAATTGCCAAAGAAAGACGCGACTCCTAGCTGAGTGGCTAAGTCCTTGTTTGGCAAGGTTGTGACTCCCGTGGCTCGGGAGGCTACCTCAAGTGGGGCATCACTCGGAACTGGTCTGGCTGCCACTCTGTTTCCTCCTCCCATGGCCAATATTTTCCAGCTGCACCATATCCCAGAGGACTAAGAAGGCGCACACAAGGAGGCCCTAGCCAAGCAGGGCTGATGGTTGGTGGACTGAAGGAGGCATATAATGCCAGCGAGGCTCTAGAGAAGAACGTCTGGGTAAGTTCTTTTGTAGACATCGACTCCAATCGAGAATTGGGATTCTTCCTCTGCATATTTTTTTATTTGTGATCCCGAGTGGGCTTGCACGGAGCACACCCACTAGGTGTTCATTTCCACTTGGGGCGCATTGAGCGCATCCACTGGGTGTAGTCCTCGAGAATGCCATCGACTGAAGCAGTTGGAAGTAGTCTTAGTTCCTAATTTGACTCGAGAGAGGTCGATGTGGTATGGTGTCCCTTGTCCGTCTTCTCATCCTTCTAGTGGAGCCGCGCTGAGCGCACCACTGGGTGTAGTCCCCGAGAGTTCCGTTGGCTGTGCCAGTTGATGGTAGTCTTAGAGTTACCATTTGTGTACTTCGCAAATTGTGTTTGTTGATGACATAATATTTGTGGGCTCGGGAGCCGTTATGATGCCATGGACCAGGAGCCGTGTCTTAGTCTTGGTGCTGAAAAGGATAGTAGTGAACGTGTGGAACAGGAAAAATGTGCATTCGAAGGTAAAGTTTTCCCATCCGACTGCCTTATAGTTTAATATCTCTCCCCATCTGACTGAAGTTATTTTACCAGATCGCCTTTCCGATAGGTTGAAGACTTCTATTTCTTTAGTTACCATGGAGGTGTCCCTTGAGAAGAGGGATGAAGATCTGGCACCGGCCTGGAAGGAGGCCAACCAAAAAACCAAAGTAGTTGAATCCAAGCTCAAGACAGTCAAAAATCTTGAAGCAGAGAACCATCTCTTGAAGGTTGCCGCGAAGAAATCCATTGAAGAACTTGCCGAGATGAAGAAACATCATTCTAAGTGGGAGAGCAAGTTCGACCAAGTCACCACCAACAGGGCTGAGTTGGAGCAGTTTGTCGAGGATTTCGACAAAGAAATGAGAAAGAAACTCTATGGATCCGACTGATTCCTCGTAGTATATTTACGATTTCTGAGTGATATTTTACATCCTTTCTTTTTGTGTGTTTTCAACTTTCCATTTTGACGTCAATGAGGAGACCGGAAGGATTGAGAAGGAGTTGGATCCAAAGCAAGGGCTCTTCTGGGACAGCTCTGCTCTGGCCCTTCTTAGACTTGAGGATTGTATTGAGTACGTGTTGGTGTGCTTTTAGTGGCTCCAACCGGCCATCTTGGAGATTGATCAAGAGGTTACCCATGGTGAAGAGTTCTCTAAGGACGCTCAAGTGATTGTTGACTGAGTGGAGGTATTTCATGACCAACTTTGGTCTTGGAAGAAATCAGCGGCGTGGGCTAGAGCCGACATTGCTCTCTCACTCATCTGCATCCACTTCAAAGGAGTGGACGAAGAGAAGCTAAAGAACCTTAGGGTCATCAAACGGAAGAGCGCCAAGTTTGGGGTCTTCATGGATATGTTCATGGTAGCTGTCACTCATATCGCTAATGGGATCAACCTCGACACCTTTGTGGAAGTTGTGGAGTCTTCGTCTTCCGAGTGATGCTCGGAAAACAATAAGTTTAATTCTCCTCAGAATGAAGAGTAGTTGATGTAACCTTTAAACTTTGAATCAGAATGGGCTCTTTATCCACACATTTTGCTTGAATCAGAATGGGGTTTCATTTGCTATGTCTTCATTTAAATTTGGGTCTTCAAACTATTGATGGATTTGTCCATCGAGACGTCCGAGTGTGGGTTATTCCTTCATTTCGAGTCATTTTCATTTAGGTGAAAACGGGTTCGCAGCCAAGTCCCTGAGCGTGGAGGTCGTCCTTGCCTGGGGTAGGTTTTGACTTTGGTGAAAATAGGTTCGTGTCCAAGGAATGATTGTCCTATTCATCCTGGCATCGGACTCAGGGTCGTACCCGCACTCAGCATCGTTTTTACTTAGGCGAAAGCGGGTTCGCTGCTAAGCCCCCGAGCATGGAGGTCGTCCTCACTCGGGGTAGGTTTTGACTTAGGCGAAAACACGTTCGCGGCTAAGGAATGATTGTTTTGTTCATCTTTGCATCCGAGTGAGGGTCCTTCCCACACTCGGAACCTTTTTACTTAGCCGAAAGCGGGTTCGCTCGAAGCCCCGAGCGTGGAGGCCTTCCTCACTCGGGCCCGATTTTATCTTAGGCGAATTACGATCTGCACCCATAAAGTGTATGTAGCCCTTGCGAACTAAACGATGGTCCTATCTTTTGAGGTATCCGAATGGGGGTCCCGCCTGTACTCTTAACCATTTGCACTTAGGTAAAAGCACGTTTGTTGGTAAGTCCCCTAGCACGAAGGTCGTTCTCACTCGGGGCAGGTTTTGACTTAGGCAAAAACGGGTTCACAGCTAAGGAATGATTGCCGAGTTCATCTTCGCATCCGATTGGCTGTCGTACCCATACTCGTAGCCATTTTTACTTAGGCGAAAGCAGGTTCGCAGCTAAGCCCCCGAGCGTGGAGGTCGTGCTCACTCAGAGCCGGTTTTATCTTAGATTAATTAAGATTCGCATCCAAGAAGAGAAGGTAGCCCTTACAAACTAAACGATGGTCCTGCCCATCTTGGTATCCGAATGGGTGTCGTGTCCGCACTCGGAACCGTTTGACCTTAGGCGGAAGCAGGTTCGCTACTAAGCCCTCGAATGTGGAGGTCGTCCTCGCTCGGGGCAGGTTTTTGGGCGATAGGGAAGAATGTTTCACCAGAGTTAGAAGTTTGACAAAAAGGGTGTAGAGGGAAAACACTTTATTCGTCAAACCATTCGGATCTGTTATAGGAAAAAAGATACATGTTCTATGTATAGAACTTGCGAAGAAGATCCACAATCTAGGTTTTGGGCTCTTCCATCTCATTTTTGAATTGTGAAGCAGATTGGCTCCATTGTGCAGAACTTTGGAGATTGCATAGGGACCTTGCCATGGAGGTGCCAGCTTGTGGGGCTTTTGCTAGTCCAGTCGGAGGACCAGATCACATTCTTGGAAGGCTCGCACTCTAACTTATTTATCATGGTAGCGCCTACGTCTTGTTGATATAGCATGCACTGAATGAGGGCTAGTTATCTCTCTTCTTCCAAGAGATCCAAACTGTCTTGACACGCTGCCTAGGCTTCAGCTTCATTGTATTCTTCCACTTGGGGGGGGGGACTTGTGACGTAAGCCACCCGACAAAACAGCTTCAGATCCATACACCATGAAGAAAGGGCCACGCCAGGTGGAACGATTCAGAGTCTTCCGCATGCCCCACAGGACGTATGGCCGTTGTTCTACCCATGTGCCTGCGGCGTAATTGAGATTCCTCATTAATCGAGGCTTCAATCCTTGCAGTATCATACCATTTGCTCGCTCTGCTTGCCCATTTGATTATGGATGAGCCACCGAGGCGTAATTAAGCCGAGTGCCTTAGGAATGGCAAAAGTCATTGTCACACCCTCTGTTTGTACCACTTTTCGACATTATGTTTTTACAAAATTTAGAACCAGTTAAAGCTTTTCGTGTCATGGTGACAATTGATCGCGTTCCTACCTGCTTGTGTGTTTGATTGTTTTTTAAATCACAAAAATTAGCATTCTATCAAGAACTCCTATCCTTGACCCCAAGCCCTTGCCCAATGATCATGCCATGTGTATAGGACTAGAAACTACTTTTATAAAATATTATTTCAACAAAAGCCATTTATTTATTTTAAGCTTTCAAAAAAACCCGAGTTGAGATTTGTACTACAAGTACACAATTTAGGAGGGATGTTTTAACCCAAAGATTTTATTTGGATCCTATTATTAAAAAGACTCCCCAAAACCACAAAATACATATTTTAAAAGTTATTTTCCTATTTTATTTAAATCCCTTTTTCTCAGGCCAGAAATGATCTTTTCTAGATGTAAATTATTTTCTTACTTCAAAAACATTTGAGAAAATTTAGGGAAGCTCAGTGGAAATATATTTTCCATACATAAGAGTTTCAACACATGGTCCTGTTAAAAATATTGGACAAAACCCCTCAATATCCCAGCATATATGTGGTGATCCTACAAAGTTTCATCTCAATGCAAGTTGATTTGGTTCACCAAAATATCCTAAAACCATGTGTGTCCAGAACCAAATTTGAGCAATTTACATTGTGAAGTTTATCCAATTGATCCCAAACTTGACAAGAGTGATGTAGCCCCCAAATAAGGTTGCTACATTTTTGGAGGTTGATTTGGTCACCTAGGACTACAGGAATCCGATTCTATCCATTTCTAGGGATGTTCATGTTTACATTGCCAACTTTTGTCAAATGCGCTCAAACTTGGTGATCCCAATAGATTTCACCCACAATTCGACCCCGATAAGTTCCACAACAATTGGGCAAAGGAATCTTTCACAAAACCCAATCAAACACCTTTTGGAAAAATCCTTAAACTATTGCTAGGGCATCCAAATATATTCCCCTTCATCCCAAAACTTTACCACAACTTCATAGGAATCCCCAGCACCCCAGCAAGTTTCCTGGCACCCACCTCCATGATTGCAGGGTGAAACCCCACTTGCAACCCCCGGGACAACATCTTTCTTCACCCTCTCTCTGCTCTCCTCAACCCATGGCTTTTCTAGAGCATCCCATGCCCCTCCACCCTTTTTTAATCGTCCGGCAGCTGGTGGACATGGATGGACGCGTCGGAGCACATCAAAAGCTCAATCGTGCCAACCAAAGTCGCGCTCTAGAGCACGCAAGCGCGTTTGCGCTCCCGAGAATTGACCTCATCGTGTGCCCATATCACGGCCACCTCGAGCCTCCCTCCTCATGCCAGTACAGGTGCCTTGGAGTCCACAACACGCTGGACTACCGGCCCCCTCCTCCCTCTCTCTCCAACGGCTCTCCTCAATGCGTGCCCGACGCCACGTGAGCCGGCCAATCATCTCCCTCGCACACGCACGCTTCCCTCTCTTCCTTCTCCCTATGCAGTACTAGACCGACCCTGAAATACTCCCGGCACATCCCCTCGAACCCATGTACCCTCTGGCCTCAGCCACGACCTCGTCGACGCATTGGTGCAAGGTGGACCACGAGGCAGCCTATATAAAGCCACCCCTGGCTCCCCCACATGTTCCACTCATGTCCTCCACTTCCCAATTGCACGCTTGCACTGCTTCCCCCTCGACTTTGAGATTAGACACTCAAGATCGAGACGAAGCTCTCCACCTCTGGTCATAGGCATTCTCGTGGTGAGGGACCTCACTGGCTCCATTTTTTTAACCACCTGGCCGTGTCTCACTCTCCTGACTCGTTTCCACCTCACCCCGCCCCGTTGCTCTAGGAATCGGCCCCGGCGACCACCTCCCGAAGCAACCTCCGCCACACTCCTTGTCACCAGTGAACCACTGAGCCCCGGCGGCCTACACCACCTCTCCCTGATCAGCAGCAGCCCGCGGAGTCCATCCGTGCGTTTGTCGTGCCAAACCATTGCGGGAATCGCCGTTGATGAGATCATCTCCCTCTCTGTCGCATGGAAAGAGATGACAGGTGGGCTCCACCTATCATCCTCTCCCCCCTCTCCCCACCTATCTGGCTTGCTGACATCCCGGGCCCCTGGTTGGGTTTGAACGCACGCGCCGCATGCGCCTTGTTTGGCTGGGCCAGCCCGACTGGTTAGGCCACCTCGGTTGGCAGGTTCTGGCCCAGGAGCCAGAGTACCTCCTTCCTTTTTCTAACTAATGAAAACTTGCAAAAATCCCTGAGTATTAAATAATAGTACAAATACACTAATTCCAAATCCTAAATTTTTCTAAACACCTAAGTTATTTAATGGTATAACTTGTGTAATTTTCACTCAAACTTTTACACACTATTTTTTTTAAACCTAGTTTTAAATATTTTAACTATATGTTAAAATTGTTTTCAAAACTTTTTACACTTCAAAGACAAAATCCAATAATTTTTACCAAGCTTATAAGTGCCCTACTATTTTACAAAAATGGTGTGACATTTTTAGGAAGACTTTCTTTTCTCAATTTTTGTTGTGTTCTTATTTTTGCACGTTAACATTGCGACGATAGATTGCATTGTTGACGAGGTACATGGACCAGAAGACTTTGAAGACCCCAGAGACTTTGTTGAACTAGGCAAGCAACACTTTGACCATGTCTGAGAAACTATTTTTATGCATGTTATATAGCACCCTCCTCCGGTGCGTTAAATCATGTTGAATCGGTGACCACCTTGGTGGTTGTCTCCAGAAAGTTCCTTGTTGATACTTGCACATAGGCATGACCCTACCTTCCTATAAGCGTTATGCGGGTGGGAAGTAGTTAGGTTGCTAGTAGTGGCTACACAAATGGGATGGGATTATGCATGGTGACGATGAAGGAAATGGTTCCAAAGACTTTTCGAAAACCCCGTCGGGTGCCACTAATGCCTGAGAGAGATATGTTTAGCTAGGTAACCAACTGATAAAGAAGTGTTGTACTGAGGCAAGTTGTGTGTGGTTTCAAAAACGGGATTGGATTTAAGATTTGTCGACTTTACCAACCTTACATGTGCGACCACGATACCCCTTTACAGGACGGGGCTTTGTTAATTACTTTGGTCGATGCTAGCAGAGAGCCCGCTTTACTAGTGGCGGGAGTGGCCTGGTCACTCTCGATATGGGGTCGTGCCAGGTAGGGCGACCATGAGCTGTTTTCACAGGCACCGGGCACACCGTTGCGTGTCCTCATGGATGGTACGATCTAGAGTGAGGCTCGTATGATGTACATCGTGAGGGATGGCACCAACGAGTGGACTCTTTGATTAGTGTAGCCTGGGAAAAAGCTTGTATTGGGTGCTTACCTCGGGTATGTTATATACCGTGAGTCATGGATAACACAGAAGTTCCCCGGTTCTTGTGGGTACAACGCACAAGCTTTGCAGAGTGTAAAACTATTGTAATAGTAGTATCCATGGTCAAGGACAATTGTGTAGTGTTACTTAGACTACATCCAGAAGTTTTGGCATAAACCAAGTGTGCGTGTGTGAGAAAGGATATTGTGTGAGAATGATGGTAGTATGATTCATGAGCTAAGTCAGATGACTTGGCATGATGGTTTGTCATGGTATGTTCAACCCTCAGTTGATATTGATATCTCTAACCTGTTTTATGGATACTGGTTTCCTTATGATGCATACCCTCCAAGATATTGATCATGTCATTACACCTAAAATTACCTTTCTCCAAATTACCTATTTAGTTTTATATCATGCTTTGTCACTACCTTGTTCCACGACATGGGTTTCTTGCGAGTACATTCAAAGTACTCATTGGCTTGCCACTGGTTATGTAATTGGCCATGCATGGAAGAGCAGGAATATGGAGAAGAGTTCGTTGGTGACGAACATGTGAATTAGGACGCTTCCTAGTCAGAATGCCTATAGGGATAAGGTAGATGGTATGGGTTCACGCTTTCATTCAATATTTCCGCTGCTAGTTATGTTGGTGTGTCGGACTTTGTGGCCCTATCTATGTAAGACTTGACCTTAATGGTCTCGATTTGTATGAAACAGTATGTATGAATGTAAGACTGTCGTTATTCAGCTTCTGTGTGTTCAGTGAGCATTGATCTATGGGATAACCATACATGTGCATTCGGTGATCACGACTTATGTGTCGGGGTCCCCATAAGGTTGGTATCAGATCCATCCTAACTGTAGGAAGCCTTAGTTAGCATGGACGTTACATAGGATAAACCCCCTTCCAGAAACCATACCTAGTACCTATACTTAGGAGTTTTTGCACTTTTTACCTCTTCCACTCTAATACAAAAGCATCACAATCGGGCCCCTAGTACAAGGGGTACCTAGGCCCGTCGTCCTGTGGCCCCGGGTGCGACGCGGAAGGATAAGCCTGGATCGGCCCATCGGCGAGCCTGGCCAGGAGGACCCTCGCGAGGGCCCTCGCCTCACGAGGCAAGTGCTTGAAGATCGTCGCCAATGGCCCCGGGAGGGTGTCCGTCGTGAAGTTTCCCCCTGAGACCCTCTCATAGTAGGCCCATCGAGGGCGACTTGGTAGGGTTTGATGACCCAGCTCCTTTACGTGGATGAGGCAGACAGTGCAGGCGGCGGAGGAGCTGCGCGAGCGGGCGCGTATGGGGAGGGTTTCCCCTTCCGTGCTAATAAGCTAGGACAAGTGTCATGCTCCTGAAGCGACTCCCAAAAGTTTCAGTTCGGTCCAAGGAGACTAAAGTCGGGGGCTCAGTAGTATGGAGTTCGTCCCCGAGCCCACAAGCGCATCATGAAGAGAAGCTTTTGCACTCGAAGACCAGATTTGTCTGGGCGGACTATTGTATTGTCCCCTTTCAAAAATGGTCGTTGTGGCAACCCTTCCCGATAATGTTTTTGTGGAAAGAGGACCAAGGCCAATATATAGGAGAGGTCTGACCTCCGTACAAGGGGAAGCAACTTCATCCCTCGGCTAGGGCAAGAACCCACCTTTGTCTTCGAGCTCAAGCAATCCCACCAAAAGCAGGAGTAGTGTTTTACACCACGAGGTGGCCTGAACCTAGGTAAACTGTCGTGTGTTTCAACTCATCTTCATAGCTCGTGCCACCAGAGAGTCGTCGTGGAGCCACGAGTTTGAACGGGGTAGAAGAGAGAGCGGACCCCATTGTTCGAACGTTTCCTTGGGTCCGCGGAGCCTCGGTTCCTACATTTGGCACGCCAGGTAGGTGTGCGCAGCGGCTCTCCCGCTCCAGTTTTCACCTCAGCTTCACTAACCCCATGGATGATGCTCACGCGTGCGTTGTCGGAGCTTGGCACCGGATGGCTTACTAGCCTGCCAGCATTGTGGCCACCACCGTCTTCGCCCTCGCCGCGCACGTGCAGTAGGGTTTCTTGTTGCCACTGGCGCACCAAAGAGGTCGCCCTCCTACGTCCCCCACGGCCTCGGCCTTGGCATGAGTTCACTTGGGGGACCTGAACGCACAGGACGCTGCTCATGGCGAGCGAACTGCTTTGCCATCGCCTTACTGACGGAGGATATGATGCATGGGCGAACCATGTCGTCGAACTCGTCATCGTCGCCAGGAGGACCTCGATGGCCTACGCCGTGCTTCAACCCCCGCCATCGGAGGTAGGCGCTCGACGAGCGAGCTGCCCTCGCATGGTGTCTAGCTTAGCCTGTGGCATGAGGGGCCTAGCAGGCCCCACCTCATGCCCGAGCGGCCTAGTGGTCGGTAGGTCTACTCAAGCCGGAGATCACCAAGAGGAGCCGCAAGGAGACATTCCACCGCAACCGCCTCCACCAGAGAACATGACCATAGCTCAATTTCTCCAAATTCTCCGGGAGGAAAGTCAAGCTAACTCTGCAAGTATGCAGCCAATGACTCAAGTTCTTGTGAACAACCAGCAGAAAGGGTGGAACAACAATGATCATTCCACTCTGTCAGTGTTCATGAGGAGTTCGCCCCGGCCTTCACCGAGACAGCTGAACCTTTAGATGCGGATGACTGGATCCGCACCATCGAGGACAGTGAGGATCGTGAGAAGGTTCTCTATGCCTCTCACTACCTCGGAGGCACCACCAGAGCTTGGGGGGACGGATTAAAGGTCATGCAAGGCGAGCCTGAGATCACTAGGGCTGATTTCAAGCAAGGATTTCACACTGCACACATCCCTCTGGGATTATGGCCATCAAGAAGCGAGATTTTCAAGTGATGAAGCAAGGAAGTGGCTCTCTCAAGGAGTACCTGTGAAATTTCAATCTCTTATGAAGATACGCGCCTGAAGATGTCAGCACAAAGGTGGTCAAGATAGAACGCTTCATGGAAGGACTTCAGTAATCACTGCAGTATCAACTTGTTCTCTTTGACTGCCAGACTTTCTTCGAGCTGATGAACAAGGACCTCATACTTGAAGACAAGCGTTGGGCCATGGAAGACACACGCAAACGCAAGATGATCAACAACGGTACTTCCGCCAACCATAAGACTCGCCCCTGGCAACCAGCCCCAGCAAAGCCAAACTATCAGCCTCAGCAGGCCAGGACACATGCACCTCGTCCGAGCTATTAGCCTTAGTAGTATGCCAACCCCAGGCCGACATACAACAACCCCAATAACAACACTGGTGGCAAAACCAGGAATTCGGGAAGGTCACATGCTTTGGGTGTGGTCAACCTGGACACATCTTGAAGAAGTGCCACAAAAAGAAGACAAATACACCGCGCCCCAATGCACCAAACAAAGGACATGTCGTTGAGAACCACCCAGGAATCAAGCTCCCAGCAACCTGCCCAACAATGGCAAAGGTCATGTGAATCACATCACCGCTTAAGAAGCCCAGGAAGACCCAAACATTATACTGGGTACGTTCCTTGTCAACACAACCCCAACAACTGTTCTATTTGATTGTGGTGGTTCGCATTATTTTGTCACACAAAAGTTGCACTAGAGATGGCATGAAGCCTACACGTTTGAGTAGTCATATGATGTTACAAACCCCGTGTGCAGTATTAAGGACCAAGATAGGGTGTAAAGGTGTTGTGATTAACATCAACGGGGTAGACTTCTTAGCAGCTCTTATCATCCTGAAGTCGCAAGTCTTGGATGTGATCCTTGGCATGGACTGGTTGACCAACCACCAAGGCTTGTTGGACTATGCCAAGACGATCATTACCGTGACTAATAGCCAAGGAGTCGTAGTCAAGTATGTTACCAACCATACTTCCACTTAAGCCCCTCACATTAATTGCCTGTCGGTCATGGAGTTGGACCAAGTCTAAGTTGTATGTGAATACCCGGATGTCTTTCCCAATGACCTGCCCAGAATGCCTCATGACCACGACATTGAGTTCATAATTGATCTTATGCCCGGAGTAGGGCCCATCTATAAGAAGCCCTATAGTATGGGATCCGAAGAATGTCTAAACAAAAGGACCAAATGGTTGAGCACCTTAGAAAAGGATTTATTCCCCCTAGTGCCTCTCCTTGGGGATCGCATGTTCTATTTGTTTCAATGCTACCTCTTGAGCTTGCGTTGGTTTTCCATTGAAGAGGAAAGGGTGATGCAGCAAAGTAGATAAGAATTTCCCTCGGTTTTTTAGAACCAAGGTATCAATCTAGTAGGAGCAACAAGCAATGCCCCAATCGTAGTACCTACACAAACAATCAAACTCATGCACCCAACGCTAAAAACGGGTTGTCAATCCCTTCAGAGTTATTTGCAAGGATGATATCTGATAGAGATAGATATAAAAAACTGATAGATCTAAAAGTAAAAAGAAAGTAAATAAATAGTAGAAATATATTTTTGGTGTTTTTGGTTTAAAGATCTGAAAGTATAATATGTAAAATAGACCCGGGGGCATAGGTTTCACTAGAGGCTTCTCTCATGAAGGAAAATAATACGGCGGGTGAACAAATTACTTTCGAGCAATTGATAGAAAAGCGAATAATTATGAAGATATACAAGGCAATGACTATGCATATAGGCATCACGTCTGTGTCAAGTAGACCGAAACGATTCTGCATCTACTACTATTACTCCACACATCGACCGACTCCTACCTGCATCTAGAGTATTAAGTTCATGAAGAACAGAGTAACGCATTAAGTAAGATGACATGATGGAGAGGGATAAACTCAAGCAATATGATGAAAACCCCATCTTTTTATCCTTGATGGCAATAATGCAATACGTGCCTCGCTACCCCTACTTTGTCACTGGGTGAGGACACCTCAAGATTAAACCCAAAACTAAGCACTTCTCCCATTGCAAGAATTACCAATCTAGTTGGCCAAACCAAACCAATAACTCGAAGAGACTTGCTAAGATATGAAATCACGCATATAAGAATTTAGAAAATACTCAAATAATATACATAGATAATCTCAACATAAACCAACAATTCATCGGATCTCGACAAACACATGGAAAAAGATTATTACATCGGATAGATCTCCATGAAGATCATGAAGAACATGGTATTGAAGAACAAAGAGAGAGAAGAAGCCATCTAGCTACTAGCTATGGACCCGTAGGTCTGTCTTAAACTACTCACGCATCATCGGAGGGGCAATCGAGTTGATGTATATGCCCTCCGTGATCAATTCTCTCTCTGGCAGATTACCTGAAAAGGCTCCCAGATTGGATCTCATGGGAACACAGGCTCTCGGCGGCGGAAAACTATTTTTTTATCTTTTTTTAGCAATGGGGGAATATTTGGGAATTTATAGGACGTGCATTAGGGTTAGGAGACCTGCAGGGGGCCGACAAGGCAGGGGCGCCCCCCTAGGGCGTGCACTGTAGGCTTGTCGCCTCTCGGCAGGTGTCCTGCCCCCTACTCCAAAGTGTGGTAGGTTTCTTCTGGTCCAAGAAAAATCATTCCAGGGATTTTATCCCGTTTGGACTCCGTTTAATATTCCTTATCTGCAATACTCAAAAACAAGAAAAAAACAGAAACTGGCACTAGCACCTAGATTAATAGATTAGTCCCAAAAATAATATAAAATAGCATAATAATGCATATAAAACATCCAAAATAGATAATATAATAGCATGGAGGAATCAAAAATTATAGATACATTGGAGACGTATCAAGCATCCCCTAGCTTAATTCCTGCTCGTCCTCGAGTAGGTAAATGATAAAAATAGAATTTTTGTTGTCGATTGCTACCTAACATATTTATCCGTGTAATATTCTTTATTGTGGCATGAATATTCAGATCCATAAGATTCAAAACAAAAGTCTAATATTGACATAAAAACAATAATACTTCAAGCATACTAACAAGGCAATTGCTTCCTTTCGAAATAACATGGTCTTAGAAAGTTATTCCTACAAATACATATGGTCTGGCTATGCTCCATCTTCCCCGCACAAAGTATCTAAATCATGCACAACCCCGATGAAAGTCAAACAATTGTTTCACACTTTAAATGTTCTCAAACCTTTTCAAATCTCACACAATACATGAGCGTGAACCATGGATATAACACTATAGGTGAAATAGAATATGGTGGAGGTTGCAAAAATAAAGAGGAGAAGATAGTCTCACATTAACTAGGCGTATCAACGGGCTATGGAGATGCCCATCAATAGATATCAATGTGAGTGAGTAGGGATTGCCATGCAACAAATGCATTAGAGCTATAAGTGTATGAAAGCTCAAAAATAAAACTAAGTGGTCGTGCAAAAGATGAAATTCCACTAGTTATATGAAAGTGAAAAAATAGGAGACTCTCTATGAAGAACATGGTGCTACTTTGAAGCACAAGTGTGGAAAAAATATAGTAGCATTGTCCCTTCTCTCTTGCTCTCATTTTTTTTGCCTTTTTTCCTCCTTTTATTTTTTTTGGTGGGCATCTTTGGCCTCTTTTATTTTGTTATGGCTTCGTTGGCCTCTTTTATTTTTTTAAAGTCCGGAGACTCATCCCAACTTTTGACGGAATCATTGATTCCATCATCCTTTTCTCACACGTGACAATGCTCTAATAATACAAATCATCACACTTTTATTTACTTTCAATTCAAAGATTACAAGTCGATATCTAGAACAAAATATGACTCTGTAAGCAAGATGGAAGTGATGGTGTGTGTCATAAAAACAACGGGACGGTGGTGTTGCATGGCAATATATCTTGGAATGTCTATGAAACTGCCATAATAGGTAGATATGGTGGTTGTTTTGAGGAAAGAATATGGAGGCTGTTTTGAGGAAGGTGGGTTTAATGTACCGGCGAAAGTTGCGCGGTACTAGAGAGGTAGCAAAGGTGGAAGGGTGAGAGTGCGTATAATCCATGAACTCAACATTAGTCATAAATAACTCACATACTTATTGCAAAATCCTATTAGTTATCAAAGCAAAGTATTAGACGCATGCTCCTAGGAGAAGGGTTGGTAGGAGTTAAACATCACGCGATCCTGACCTCCACACAAAGGTTGACAATCATTAAACAAATCATGCTCCAACTTCACCACATAACGGTTCACCATATGTGCATGCTACGGCAATCACAAGCTTTAACACAAGTATTTGTTCCAATTCACAAATACTTACTAGCATGACTCTCGTATTACCATCTTCAATCTCAAAACTATATGCAAGGAATCAAACTTCTCATCATATTCAATGCACTTAATATGAATGTTTTTATTATACCCCCCTTGTATGTTGACACCCTTGATTTGATCGTACTCTAATCATACACGTAAATGCGTACGACCAAGCTCAAGAACTCACGAGAAGATATCACAACACAACTCTAGACACAAATACAAACATACAAGCTTAATATTACAAGCCTGGGGCCTCGAGGGCTAGAATACTGAAGCTCGATAAACACATGAGTCGGCGGAAGCAACAAATATCTAAATACACACATCAAACATCGTAATGCCTTAGAGAAGGCTAGCTCAAAAGATACAGGGATCGAACGAGGCGAGGCCTCCTGCCTGTGAACCTCCTAACTACTCCTGGTCGTCAGCGGCCTCCACGTAGTAGTAGGCATTGTCGGCGTGGCAGTCATCGTCTACGGGATACGCCATCTCCTGTGCTCCATCATCTGGTCGCAGCAACGGATCAAGGGAAAAAGGGGGAGCAAAGCAATGGTGAGTACTCATCCAAAGTACTAGCAAGAATGGCGTCAGAACTACCCTAATTATGCATCATTATCAAAGGAAGGGGTTATATGTGGACTGACTGCAGCAATGCGAGAATAGAGAGAGAAGGCCTAGTCATATCGAAGACTACCAGCTTCGGCGTCTTGCGGCAAAAGACGAGAGTAGAGCAAGTAACACAATTTATAGTGATATTATTGCAACAATATTAAATAAAGTCTCGGTCAAAAATATATATTAAATAAAGTCATGCGTGGAGATTCTTCTTCGACTCCCTACAAGGAAGCAATCACGGAGCAAACATTCCACTTTAGTAACAGTTGTAGTTGTATAAGATCGGGGCACAACTCCAAGTCATCCTATAACTGTGGACACGGCTATCCGAATAGTT
This sequence comes from Hordeum vulgare subsp. vulgare, assembly GCF_904849725.1. NCBI lineage: Eukaryota > Viridiplantae > Streptophyta > Magnoliopsida > Poales > Poaceae > Hordeum > Hordeum vulgare. The sequence goes on along the minus strand of NC_058523.1, from coordinate 281,325,548 downwards.
AATTTTCATCCTTGCAGGGGTGCACCAAGTTTCCCGTCACGCTCGATAAACTCTGGCCGGACACACTTTCTTGGGTCATGGCCGGCCTCGGAACATCAACACGTGGCAGCCCCACCTAGGCTCAACAAAGAGGCCAGCCCGTCGGTCTAAATCCTAAGTGCACATGGTTCATGGGACTATCACCCATTGCGCTCCTGCACGTTGCGAGGGTGGCCGATGTTAGTCCCAGCACCTCTTATACAATAACAATGCTTATCCAGACCACTCGGGCGCGTGCCGCTCCATTGCTGACGTCTGAAGAGCTTCGGCTGATACCATGACGTCGAGTACCCATGACTTCTCCCACGTAGACGATTAGTGCGAAAAGGCCTCTGACCAACCCAGATCAAATACCCAAATCCTTAGCATTTTACTTAACTCATCGACACATACACGCGGGAATCCACCTGCAACACATCGTCCATCAATGTTCCCTTTAACCAGGTCAAGTAATAGTGTGGCCATAACATCAGAGGGATCCGAGGTATCACCCTCAATGGATTCCGAACGATGTAGCCGTTAAGGTGGTCAGGGAGGAATCACCCTAGGTGGACCATGCTTGAGGAGTTGTACGACAAAGTCATCATCGAAGGTGGTGAAGGTTGAATCACTCTCCGAGAACCACCGTCGGTAAACTACACTACAACGCTAACATCTGAGTACATAACGAGGTCTCACCCTTAGTACTCGATAGTAGCTCTGCAGCGTTGTACAACTAAGGGGGGTGTGAGTGCTGTGTCGGGTCTTGACTCGTCGCTCAAATGATCGAGTATTGACGAATAAAGCGAGGGCAACTGGACTAAGGGGCAAAGGGGATGACTGATCAACCTATACTAAACAGTTTTAAGGTGGAGTAGAATAATGTTGTAGTTTATCAAAAATAGGATATACATCAGATATAGGAGCTAAATACAACAGTAGAAAAATTCTAATGCAAGCATGAGGGAGAAAAAATAGGAGGTATAGGAATGATCAAGGGGGTTTGCTTTCCTTGTTGCTCTACGGCATAGGGTTGGTCGTCAGATGGGTAGTCGTACCCAGCAGTAGCATCAGTCTCGTGGTCTACCGGTAAGAAGAAGGATAAGAAATAATAAATAACAGCAACAGGTGCAACACAATGCATGACATGGCAATATGTAGGGCTTGGCATGAGCTAATGCAGTATCATCCGTCATACACGGATCGGGAAAATATCACATGATATTTCCCTCTCTCTGGCTACTACAAGTTAGGCGAAATGGATGGATAAGTTCCACATTCTCTACGCCAGGGACACGTAACACACGAACGAATAGCGTATTCGGGTTCGTCTCATTTTTCTGATTAACTTACATGTACAAATTATTTTCATCTTACTTACGGATTATTTTATATTCATTTTTAAAGTTTTACTAATACCCAGAAATTAAAAAATATTATTCAAATTTAAAAATCAGGATTATGATAGCAGCATGATGTCACCATGACATCATTAGTCAACACCCCTCTTGACTAATCAAACTGACCACTGGGTCCTACATGTCATTGACACAGTTTTTAATAAATATAATTAGTAATTAATCACGTTAATTAGTGGGGTGGGACCCACCTGTCATTCGCAACTTTAACTATTAAATGATTTAATTATACAAATTTATTTTAAGTAACCTAATTAATTACTTTAATTAACTAGACAAATTAATGAGAGGTTAATTGTGGCAACTAATTAATGTACTAATTAGTCACTTAATTAATTTATTAACTAAAAATAATAATTAAAATAATTGATCTAGTAACTATTTATTTGTATATGATTATTATTATTTAGGTTTATTATTATCATTCTGTTAAAATGGCGTGGGCCCCTATTTGTCATCCACTTGGGGGGTGGGGGGTTACCGCAAACTAATATAACACAAGGCGGGGGTTACCACCCGAGGTTTAACACGGAGGTGGCCGGGGTCGGCCGAAGCCAACCGAGGCCGAAGCCATCGACAAGAAGGGCGGCGACGGGCCTATCGGGCATGAGGCCAGCAGGGGTCCCTCGTGGCCTTGGGCATGAGCTACGCAGGGGTCGCGAGCGACGGGGCGAGTGGCAGGGGTGGGCTGCTGGCAGCAGCCGTGATAGGGCGAGGGGGCGGCAAGCCTGATCGCTGTGAGGGATGAGCGGCGGCCGGAGCTGTGGGGTGCACGCAAGGAACGGGGGGCTGCCGGAGTTGGGAGGGTAGAGAGAGGAGGGGAGGAGCCATCGGTGAACTCACTTGGGTTGCCTGAGAGAGGGGCGACGTCGCTTGGTGGAGACGGCGAGGGAGAGGGTGAGGAGGACCGACGGGGGAGGAGGACAACGGCGGTTACCGGAGGTGGCCGGCTCGGCCGGAGCGCCGGCGGGGCGGCGCGGGGCGACGCGGCCCACCCCCATCTGGCCGGGCAAGGGGAAAGGAGCGTGGGGGAGGGGGCTGGTGGCTACGGGGTGTGGGGGAAGTGAGGAGGGGCTTGTGGGTTAGGGTTAGTGGGGGGTTTATATACCCCCAGGGTAGTTGGGCTGGTTGGGCCGGTGGGGCTGGCTGTGGTGGCCCACTAGGTGATTTTTTTCCCTTTTCACCTTTTTTTTATTTTTTATTTTACGCCTACTTTTTATTCAATTCTATTTTCAGTGCCCAAAATTACTTTATGAAAATATAGGACTTGCCTCACAGTTTTTATGGTAATTTTATAACAAGCCACAATTATTTTTGGGAGGTTTAGAATCAATTTTATAAATACCTAGGAATTATTTCCCACCCAAACATTAGTTTTAATTTAAAGATTGAAAAACTTTTAAATCCACTTTTGAAATGAATTTGAATCGCAAAAAGATTTTTGAATCAGTGTTTGATTCCAACGGTAATCACAATAGATTAGCGAAAGCATTAGCTTAATCTTGGCCGTCACCGTAACTTAATTACAATGATTATTGTAGCATAATCTGGGGATGTCACAACTCTCCCCTACTAACAAGAATTCTCGTCCCGAGAATTAAGAGGTAGAAGGAAAGAGCTCGGGGTATTCATCACGAAGATGATCCTCGCGTTCCGAAGTGGCTTCACCTTGAGAATGATTTGACCACTGCACCTTAAGGAACTTGGTGACCTTGCGACGAGTTTGACGTTCAGCCTGATTGAGAAAATACTCAAATAATATACATAGATAATCTAAACATAAACCAACAATTCATCGGATCTCGACAAACAGATCGCAAAAGAGTATTACATCGGATAGATCTCCATGAAGATCATGAAGAATATGGTATTGAAGAACAAAGAGAGAGAAGAAGCCATCTAGCTATTAGCTATGGACCCATAGGTCTATGTTAAACTACTCGCGCATCATCGGAGGGGCAATGGAGTTGATGTATATGCCCTCCGTCATCAATTCTCTCTCTAGCAGATTACCGGAAAAGGCTCCCAGATTGGATCCCATGGGAACACAGGCTCTCGGCGGCGGAAAACTATTTTTTTATCTTTTTTTAGCAATCGGGGAATATTTGGGAATTTATAGGATGTGCATTAGGGTTAGGAGACCTGCAGGGGGCCGACAAGGCAGGGGCGCCCCCCTAGGGCGTGCACTGTAGGCTTGTCGCCTCTCGGCAGGTGTCCTGCCCCCTATTCCAAAGTGAGGTAGGTTTCTTGTGGTCCAAGAAAAATAATTCCAGGGATTTTATCCCGTTTGGACTCCGTTTAATATTCCTTATCTGCAATACTCAAAAACATGAAAAAAATCAGAAACTGGCACTAGCCTCTAGATTAATAGATTAGTCCCAAAAATAATATAAAATAGCATATTAATGCATATAAAACATCCAAAACAGATAATATAATAGCATGGAGGAATCAAAAATTATGGATACATTGGAGACGTATCAAGCATCCCCTAGCTTAATTCCTGCTCGTCCTTGAGTAGGTAAATGATAAAAATAGAACTTTTGTTGTCGATTGCTACCTAACATATTTATCCGTGTAATATTCTTTATTGTGGCATGAATATTCAGATCCATAAGATTCAAAACAAAAGTCTAATATTGACACAAAAACAATAATACTTCAAGCATACTAACAAGGCAATTGCTTCCTTTCGAAATAACATGGTCTTAGAAAGTTATTCCTACAAATACATATGGTCTGGCTATGCTCCATCTTCCCCGCACAAAGTATCTAAATCATGCACAACCCCGATGAAAGTCAGACAATTGTTTCACACTTTTAATGTTCTCAAACCTTTTCAACTCTCGCACAATACATGAGCGTGAACCATGGATATAACACTATAGGTGAAATAGAATATGGTGGAGGTTGCAAAAATAAAGAGGAGAAGATAGTCTCACATTAACTAGGCGTATCAACGGGCTATGGAGATGCCCATCAATAGATATCAATGTGAGTGAGTAGGGATTGCCATGCAACAAATGCATTAGAGCTATAAGTGTATGACAGCTCAAAAATAAAACTAAGTGGTCGTGCAAAAGATGAAATTCCACTAGTTATATGAAAGTGAGAAAATAGGAGACTCTCTATGAAGAACATGGTGCTACTTTGAAGCACAAGTGTGGAAAAAATATAGTAGCATTGTCCCTTCTCTCTTGCTCTCATTTTTTTTCCTTTTTTCCTCCTTTTATTTTTTTTGGTGGGCATCTTTGGCCTCTTTTATTTTGTTATGGCTTCGTTGGCCTCTTTTATTTTTTTAAAGTCCGGAGACTCATCCCAACTTTTGACGGAATCATTGCTTCCATCATCCTTTTCTCACACGTGACAATGCTCTAATAATACAAATCATCACACTTTTATTTACTTTCAATTCAAAGATTACAAGTCGATATCTAGAACAAAATATGACTCTGTAAGCAAGATGGAAGTGATGGTGTGTGTCATAAAAACAACGGGACGGTGGTGTTGCATGGCAATATATCTTGGAATGTCTATGAAACTGCCATAATAGGTAGATATGGTGGTTGTTTTGAGGAAAGAATATGGAGGCTGTTTTGAGGAAGGTGGGTTTAATGTACCGGCGAAAGTTGCGCGGTACTAGAGAGGTAGCAAAGGTGGAAGGGTGAGAGTGCGTATAATCCATGAACTCAACATTAGTCATAAATAACTCACATACTTATTGCAAAATCCTATTAGTTATCAAAGCAAAGTATTAGACGCATGCTCCTAGGAGAAGGGTTGGTAGGAGTTAAACATCACGCGATCCTGACTTCCACACAAAGGTTGACAATCATTAAACAAATCATGCTCCAACTTCACCACATAACGGTTCACCATATGTGCATGCTACGGCAATCACAAGCTTTAACACAAGTATTTGTTCCAATTCACAAATACTTACTAGCATGACTCTCGTATTACCATCTTCAATCTCAAAACTATATGCAAGGAATCAAACTTCTCATCATATTCAATGCACTTAATATGAATGTTTTTATTATACCCCCCTTGTATGTTGACACCCTTGATTTGATCGTATGCTAATCGTACACGTAAATGCGTACGACCAAGCTCAAGAACTCACGAGAAGATATCACAACACAACTCTAGACACAAATACAAACATACAAGCTTAATATTACAAGCTCGGGGCCTCGAGGTCTAGAATACTAAAGCTCGATAAACACATGAGTCGGCGGAAGCAACAAATATCTAAATACACACATCAAACATCGTAATGCCTTAGAGAAGGCTAGCTCAAAAGATACAGGGATCGAACGAGGCGAGGCCTCCTGCCTGTGAACCTCCTAACTACTCCTGGTCGTCAGCGGCCTCCACGTAGTAGTAGGCATTGTCGGGGTGGCAGTCATCGTCTACGGGATACGCCATCTCCTGTGCTCCATCATCTGGTCGCAGCAGCGGATCAACGGAAAAAGGGGGAGCAAAGCAACGGTGAGTACTCATCCAAAGTACTAGCAAGACTGGCATCCGAACTACGCAAAGTATGCATCATTATAAAAGGAAGGGGTTATATGTGGACTGACTGCAGCAATGCGAGAATAGAGAGAGAAGGCCTAGTCATATCGAAGACTACCATCTTCAGGGGTCTTGCGGCAATAGACGAGAGTAGAGCAAGTAACACAAATAATAGTGATATTATTGCAACAATATTAAATAAACTCTCGGTCAAAAAAATATATTAAATAAAGTCATGCCTGGAGATTCTTCTTGGACTCCCTACAAGGAAGCAATCACGGAGCAAACATTCCACTTTAGTAACAGTTGTAGTTGTATAAGATCGGGGCACAACTCCAAGTCATCCTATAACCGTGGACATGGCTATCCGAATAGTTAATTTTCATCCTTGCAGGGGTGCACCAAGTTCCCCATCACGCTCGATAAACTCTGACCGGACACACTTTCTTGGGTCATGGCCGGCCTCGGAACATCAACACGTGGCAGCCCCACCTAGGCTCAACAAAGAGGCCAGCCCGTCGGTCTAAATCCTAAGCGCACATGGTTCATGGGACTATCACCCATTGCGCTCCTGCATGTTGCGAGGGCGGCCGATGTTAGTCCCAGCACCTCTTATACAATAACAATGCTTATCCAGACCACTCGGGCGCGTGCCGCTCCATTGCTGACGTCTGAAGAGCTCCGGTTGATACCATGACGTCGAGTAAGCATGATTTCTCCCACGTAGACGGTTAGTGCGAAAAGGCCTCCGACCAACCCAGATCAAATACCCAAATCCTTAGCATTTTACTTAACTCATCGACACATACACGCGGGAATCCACCTACAACACATCGTCCATCAATGTTCCCTTTAACCAGGTCAAGTAATAGTGTGGCCATAACATCAGAGGGATCCGAGGTATCACCCTCAATGGATTCCGAACGATGTAGCCGTCAAGGTGGTCAGGGAGGAATCACCCTAGGTGGACCATGCTTGAGGGGTTGTACGACAGAGTCATCATCGAAGGTGGTGAAGGTGGAATCACTCTCCGAGAACCACCGCCGGTAAACTACACTACAACGCTAACATCTGAGTACATAACGAGGTCTCACCCTTAGTACTCGATAGTAGCTCTGCAGTGTTGTACAACTAAGGGGGGTGTGAGTGATGTGTCGGGTCTTGACTCGTCGATCAAATGATCTAGTATTGACGAATAAAGCGTGGGCAACTGGACTAAGGGGCAAAGGGGATGACTGATTAACCTATACTAAACAGTTTTAAGGTGGAGTAGAATAATGTAGTAGTTTATCAAAAATAGGCTATACATCAGATATAGGAGCTAAATTCAACAGTAGAAAAATTCTAATGCAAGCATGAGGTAGAAAAAATAGGAGGTATAGGAATGATCAAAGGGGTTTGCTTGCCTTGTTGCTCTACGACATAGGGTTGGTCGTCAGATGTGTAGTCGTACCCAGCAGCAGCATCAGTCTCGTGGTCTACCGGTAAGAAGAGGGATAAGAAATAATAAATAACAGCAACAGGTGCAACACAATGTATGACATGGCAATATGTAGGGCTTGGCATGAGCTAATGCAGTATCATCCGTCATACACGGATCGGGAAAATATCACATGATATTTCCCTCTCTCTGGCTACTACAAGTTAGGCGAAATGGATGGATAAGTTCCACATTCTCTATGCTAGGGACACGTAACACACGAACGAATAGCGTATCCGGGTTCGTCTCGTTTTTCTGATTAACTTACATGTACAAATTATTTTCATCTTACTTACGGATTATTTTATATTAATTTTTAAAGTTGTACTAATACCCAGAAATTAAAAAAATATTATTTAAATTTAAAAATCAGGATTATGATAGCAGCATGATGTCACCATGACATCATCAGTCAACACTCCTCTTGACTGATCAAACTGACCACTGGGTCCTACATGTCATTGTCACAGTTTTTAATTAATATAATTAGTAATTAATCACGTTAATTAGTGGGGTGGGACCCACGTGTCATTCACAACTTTAACTAATAAATGATTTAATTAAACAAATTAATTTTAAGTAACCTAATTAATTACTTTAATTAACTAGAAAATTAATGAGAGGTTAACTATGGAAACTAATTAATGTACTAATTAGTCACTTAATTAATTTATTAACTAAAAATAATAATTAGAATAATTGATTTAGTAACTATTTATTTGTATATGATTATTATTATTTAGGTTTATTATTATCGTTCTGTTAACAGGGGCGTGGGCCCCTATTTGTCATCCACTTGGGGGGGGGGGGTTACCGCAAACTAATATAACACAAGGCGGGGGTTACCACCCGAGGTTTAACACGGAGGTGGCCGGGGTCGGCCGAAGCCAACCAAGGCCGAAGCCATCGACAAGAAGGGCGGCGACGGGCCTAACGGGCATGAGGCCAGCAGGGGTCCCTGGAGGCCTTGGGCATGAGCTACGCAGGGGTCGCGAGCGACGGGGCGAGTGGCAGGGGTGGGCTGCTGGCAGCAGCCGTGATAGGGCGAGGGGGCGGCAAGCCTGGTCGCTGTGAGGGATGAGCGGCGGCCGGAGCTGTGGGGTGCATGCAAGGAACGGGGGACTGCCGGAGTTGGGAGGGTAGAGAGAGGAGGGGAGGAGCCATCGGTGAACTCACTTGGGTTGCCTGAGAGAGGGGCGACGTGGCTTCGTGGAGACGGCGAGGGAGAGGGTGAGGAGGACCGACGGGGGAGGAGGACGGCGGCGGTTACCGGAGGTGGCCGGCTCGGCCGGAGAGCCGGCGGGGCGGCGCGGGGCGGCGCGGCCGAGCCCCGATCTGGCCGGGCAAGGGGAAAGGAGCGTGGGGGAGGGGGCTGGTGGCTACGGGGTGTGGGGGAAGTGAGGAGGGGCTTGTGGGTTAGGGTTAGTGGGGGGTTTATATACCCCCAGGGTAGTTGGGCTGGTTGGGCCGGTGGGGCTGGTTGGGGTGGCCCACTAGGTGATTTTTTTCCCTTTTCACCTTTTTTATTATTACTTTTTTATTTTACATTTACTTTTTATTCAATTCTATTTTCAGTGCCCAAAATTACTTTATAAAAATATATGACTTGCCTCACAATTTTTATGGTAATTTTATAACAAGCCAGAATTATTTTTGGGAGGTTTAGAATTTATTTTATTATAGTAAAATGCAAGAGGGACTTAATAATGGTTTCGGCCCTAGTTTTTATTATTTCGAGGCACTAAAATGCTTGGAAAAATATTTGTTTCAATTTTATAAATACCTAGGAATTATTTCCCACCCAAGCATTAGTTTTAATTTAAAGATTGTAAAACTTTTAAATCCACTTTTGAAATGAATTTGAATCGCAAAAAGATTTTTGAATCAGAGTTTGATTCCAACGATGATCATAATAGATTAGCGAAAGCATTAGCTTAATCTTGGCCATCACCATAACTTAATTACAATGATTATTGTAGCATAATCTGGGGATGTCACAACTCTCCCCTACTAACAAGAATTCTCGTCCTGAGAATTAAGAGGTAGAAGGAAAGAGCTTGGGGTATTCATCACGAAGATGATCCTCGCGTTCCGAAGTGGCTTCACCTTGAGTATGATTTGACCATTGCACGTTAAGGAACTTGGTGACCTTGCGACGAGTTTGACGTTCAGCCTGATTGAGAATGTTGATCGGATGATGTTAGAATAGAGGTCTTGTTGCAGCTCAAGGATATCATGATCCACTACTCGAATAGGATCTTTGAAGTAGCAGCATAGCTGAGACACATGGAAGACATCGTGAACCTACAAAAGGTTCGTCGACAGTTACAATTGATAAGCTACTTTTCCATTCCTTTCAAAAACGATGAAAGGGCCAATATATCGAGGAGCTAGCTCGCCCTTGATCCCAAAACGGTGTGCACATCTCATTGGTTGGACACGAAGATAAGACTTTTCTCTGGGTTGATAGACCATATCTTGATGATGACGGTCATACCTACTCTTCTAACGAGACTTAGAAGCCTTCAGATTCTCATGAATAATGCAGACTTGATCTTAAACATGTTGGATAATACCCGGACCGAAGAGTGATCGTTCCCCAGTTTCTAACCAATTTAAAGGAGTTTGACACCTTCATCCATACATCACTTTGAAAGGGGCCATCTTCAGACTAGCTTGATAACTATTGTTGAAGGAGAACTTGACATACGGGAGAGATTCCTCCCACTTCTTACCGAAAGAAATAACACAAGCGTGAAGCATGTCTTCGAGAATTTGGTTGACTCGTTCAACTTGTCCTTGTGATTGAGGGTGAAATGCGGTGCTGAAGGAGAGATGAGTCCCCATAGCCTTCTGAAAATTTTCCCAGAATTTTGAAGTGAAGAAGGTGCCACGGTCCTAAGCTAATTACCAACGAATACCGAGAAGTGAAAAAATCCTGGACATATAAAGATCTGCCAGTTGGCTAGCATTAATTGTTTCTTTGACGGCCAGAAAATGTGCAACTTTGGACAATCGGTCAACGGCGACATGAATAGCATCATTACCTTTTTGAGATATGATAAAACCAGTGACAAATTCCATTTCGACATAGTCCAATTCCATTCATGAATAGAGATAGGTTGCAGAGTTCCAGCAGGCTTTTGATGTTATGCTTTGATCCGCCGGGAAATATCACACTCTACAACGTACCATGCAATGTCTTGTTTCATAATTGGCCACCAGAAACTTTGACGGATGTCTTGGTACATCTTGGTACTACCTGAATGTATAGAAAACAAGGTATCATCAGCTTCTTTCATCACCTTTCCGGTCATTCTGAGGTTTTCCTTTTTTACTTTGGACAAATAGGCGACCTTTGAAGTACAAGGCGCCATCTTCAGCAAAAGTGAAAAAAGATGGTTTACCTTCTGTAAGGTAGCATTTAATTCTTTTGACATCATCGTCATAACCTTGCATAGTCTTGATGGTGCCCACAAGGTCTTGTTCAACAACTAGGTTACTGAGGGATCCCTGATTAACAACACGAAGCTTCATGTTTTGAAAATCTTCAGGAGGGGGAACAAGGTAACCCTGAGGAACAATATGGTGGTTCAGCTTACGAAATTCCTCTCCAAGACGGTTATGAACCTTATGAACCTGGAGGTTGTTGCATTATGACTTGTGACTGAAGGCATCAGCCATTATGTTAGCCTTGCCGAGGGTATATGATATACCACAGTCAAAATCTGCTATACGCTCCATCCATCTCTGTTGACGTAGATTCAGTTCCAGCTGGGTGAATAGATACTTCAGACTTTGATGGTCAGTGTAGATCTCACAGTGATTACCGAGAATGTATTGTCGCCACTCTTTCAGTGAATGCACTACTGCAGCAAGTTCGAGATCATGAACTGGATAGTTCTCTTCATGAGCACGCAGCTGACGTGAGGCATAAGCAATCACTTTGTGATCTTGCATCATGATACAACCTATTCCTTGATTAGAAGCGTCACAATATATGACGAAATCCCTTTTTGTATCTGGAGGAGCAAGTACCGGAGCGGATGTCAGTTTGTCCTTGAGTGCTTGGAAACTTTCCGCACATTTAACTGTCCACTCAAACTTAACACCTTTGTGAAGCAGATTGGTTAAGGGCCTTCCAATCTTGGAGAAGTTCTTGATGAATCGATGACAATAGCTGGCGAGTCCGAGAAAACTTCTAAATTGCTTGACATTCTTCGGGGGAGTCCAGTCGAGAATAGCTTGAACTCGTTCGGGGTTGACTGGAATACGATCCTTGGAGATCACATGACCATGGTACGTCACTTTGTCCTGTCAGAATTCACATTTGGAATACTTCCCACAAATTTTATGCTCCCAAAGCTTATCCAGTACACGAAGAAGATGTTCAACATGTTCTTCTTTACTCTTTGATTATACCGGGATATCATCTAAGTATACCACGATGAGTTTGTCAAGGTAGTCCATGAATATATAATTCATCAATTGAGAGAAGGTTGTCGGTGCATTGGTTAAGCCGAAGGACATGATGGTGTACTCATATGATCCATAGCGACTAACAAAGGCGGTCTTTGGAATATCCTCTTTGCGAACACGGATCTGGTGGTATCCCAACCTCTAGTCGAGCTTAGAGAAGACTGATGAACTAGCAAGTTTATCATACAGATCATTTATCCTAGGAAGAGGATATTTGTTTTGAATAGTGGCCTGATTCATAGGACGGTAGTCTTGAACTAAACGATTTGTTCCATCATTCTTCTTAATAAAGAGAGAAGGTGCTCCCCAAGCAGAGGAACTCGGACGAATGAAACCCAGACGACGCGAATTTTCAATTTCTTGCTTAAGTTCAAGGTGTTCATGTGGTGGCATTTTATAAGGACGCTTGGCGATAGGAGTGGTACCGGGTACCAAGCCGATGACAAAATCGACAGCTCGAGCAGGCGGAATCCCTGGAAGTTGTTCTGGAATGACATCTTGAATTTCCCGAACAACTGGAATGTTTTCGATCCCTTTAAGAGGTGATGCATTTAATGCATTCAAAGCATATAGTCGTGCCTCAGCATCACGGATGAGATGAGTGTGATAGCTTATTAATTCATTTGAAGGGTGTAGGAGGTGGACAGTTTTGGTGGCACAAACGATTGAAGCCGTATGAGCCTTCAACCAGTCCATTCCCAGTATAAGGTCAATGTCGGAAGACTTCAACAAAATGGGAGCAGCAAGGAATTCCAATCCTTCAATTTCTACAGGAACATTGGGGCAAACCACAGAGATTCGACATTGCCCCCCAGTGTGTTTACCACTATCGGAAAGTTCATATCTTCGCTTCTAATGTCATGCATGTATGCAAATTTTTCCGACATAAAGGAATGCGATGCTCCTCTATCAAACAATACAGAAGAAGGTACTGAGTTAATGAGAAGTGTACCCATCACGGTAGTAGGCTGGTCTTGAGCTTGACCCATACCAATGTTGTTGGCCTGACCACGAACATAAGCAGGCTTGGCAATGTTGTTGCGGTTCTCGTTGTTTCCACTGCTAGTTGAGGGAAGTGCGAGCTGGTTCGGATTGTGCCTGCAGTCTCTAGCACAGTGACCTGGACGGTGACACTTGAAGAACAACCTGTCCTTGGGACGGGAAGGAGGAACTCGAGGCGGTGGAGCTAGAAGCCTCGGCTTCCTAGGTGGTGGAGGAGGAATACGAGGTGCAACATAGGACAGCCTCGGAGCAAGAGCAGGTGCATGTTACATGTTGTGGGGAATCCAGATCTTCCGCTTCTGTGTAGATGGGCCCGAAGATAAACCCATGTCACGGTTCTGCTTGCAGCTATCCTTGTATTCATGTAGACCAGTCTCAACCTGAATGGCCTTGCTCACCAGGGTGGTGACATCGACATAGTCCGGAACAAGGAGCACCAACTTGATATCAGGGTGGAGGCTCTCACGAAATTTCTCTTGTCTGCGTGCATCAATTGCAATATCTTCTTCAGTAGGGACAAGCCTAGAAACTCCCGCTTATAAGCATTCATAGTTTTGTTGACCTAGACAAGGTTGCAGAACTGACGCTTCTTCCGGTCCATGATTCCCTGAGGAATGTAGCTAGCACAGAAGGCAGCTTTGAACTCCGTCCAAGTGACGACAGTTCCAACGAGCTGAGAGCACCTCTGACTGTCCCACAATTGAACAACGGGACTGATGTCTACTACACAACCTTTTTCTTGTAGACGTTGTTGGGCCTCCAAGTGAAGAGGTTTGTAGGACAGTAGCAATTTTCACTCAAGTGGGTGACCTTAGGTTTATCAATCCGCAGGAGGCGTAGGATGAAGATGGTCTCTCTCAAGCAACCCTGCAACCACATAACAAAGAGTCTCTTGTGTCCCCAACACACCCAATACAATGGTAAGTTGTATAGGTGCACTAGTTCGGCGAAAAGATGGTGATACAACTATAATATGGATGGTATATATAGGTTTTTCTAATCTGAAATTACAAAAACAGCAAGGTAACTAGTAACAAAAGTGAGTAGAACAGTATTGCAATGCGTGGAAACAAGGCCTAGGGTTCATACTTTCACTAGTGATGTTATCTCAACAATGATAACATAATTGGATCATATAACTAGCCCTCAACATGCAACAAAGAGTCACTCCAAAGTCACTAATAGCAGAGAACAAACGAAGAGATTATTGCCGGGTACGAAAACACCACAAAGTTATTCTTTCTGATCGGTCTATTCAAGAGTCCATAGTAAAAAACACGAAGCTATTCTTTCCGTTCAATCTTTCATAGAGTTCGTACTAGAATAACACCTTAAGATACATATCAAGCAAGACCCTAATGTCACCTAGATACTCCATTGTCACCTCAAGTATCCGTGGGCATGATTATACGATATGCATCACATAATCTCAGAATCACCTATTCAACCAACACATAGAACTTCAAAGAGTGCCCCAAAGTTTCTACCAGAGAGTCAAAACGTGTGCCAACCCCTATGCATAGGTTCCCAATGTCACGAACCCGCAAGTTGATCACCAAAACATACATCGAGTACTCACATGAATATCCACGTGTGCCAACCCATATGCATAGGTTCCCAATGTCACAAACCCGCAAGTTGATCACCGCAGATAGACTCGTGCAAGACATACATCAAGTGTTCTCAAAGACTCAATCCGATATGATAATTTCAAAGGGCAAACTCAATTATTTAGAAGATGGGAGTGGGCGAAGAACATCATAAGATCCAACTATAGTAGCAAAGCCCGCGGTACATCGAGATAAAGACATCTCAAGAACACGAGAGAGAGAGAGAGATCAAACACATAGCTACTAGTACATACCCTCAGCCCCGAGGGAGAACTACTCCCTCCTCGTCATGGAGATCGCCGAGATGATGAAGATGGCCACCGGAGATGGATTCCCCCTCCGGCAGGGTGCCGGAACGGGCTCCAGATTGGCTACAGAAAATTGCGGTGGCGGAACTCCCGATCTAGGTTTCTTTTTGGGGATTTCTGTATTTATAGGAATTTATGGCGGTGGAATTATGTCGGTTGGGCCCACGAGGAGGTCACAAGCCTGGTAGGTGCGGCCTAGGGGGGTGGTCACGCCTCTCGGGCTTGTAACTCCCTCGTGGCTCTTCTGGCCTTCTTCCAAATCTTCGCGGGTCTCTTTTTGTCCAAAAAAATCATCGCAAAGTTTTATTCCATTTGGACTCCGTCTGAAAAAGGGTCAAAAACATGGAAAAATAGAAAGTGTCACTTGGCACTGAGTTAATAGGTTAGTCCCAAAAATGACATAAAATAGCATATTCCTACATATAAAACATCCAAAATTGACAAGATAATAGCATGGAACCATCAAAAAATTATAGATACATTGGAGACGTATCAAGCATCCCCAAGCTTAACTCCTGCTCGTCCTCGAGTAGGGAAGTGATAAAGACCGAATTTTTGATGTGGAATGCTACCTAAGATAGTTTTCCTTTGTAAATTCTTTCGTGTGACATGAATGTTGAGATCCGTAAGATTGAAAACAATAGTTTGCTATTGACATGAAAACAATAATACTTCAAGCAAACTAGCAAGGTAATCATGAACTTTCGAAATAACAAGGCCAAAGAAAGTTATCCCTACAAAATCATATAGTCTGCTATGCTCCATAATCCTCACACAACTAATTTAAATCATGCACAACCCCGATATTGGCCAAGTAATTGTTTCCGCACTCTTACTTTCTCAAAAAATTTACAACTATCACGCAATACATGAGCATGAGCCACGGATATAGCACTATAGGTGGAATAGAGTGTGGTGGTGGTTGTGAGACAAAAAGGAGGAGATGGTCACATTGACTCGGCGTATTAAAGGGCTATAGAGATGCCCATTAATAGATATCAATGTGAATGAGTAGGGATTGCCATACAATGGATGCACTTAGAGCTATAAGCATGTGAAAGCTCAAAAGAAGAACTAGTGGGTGTGCATCCAACTTGCTTGCTCTAGAAGACCTAGGGCAATTTTGAGGAAGCCCATCATTGGAATATACAATCCAAGTTATATAATGAAGATTCCCACTAGCATATGGTGGTGACAAATCAAGAGACTCTCAATCATGAAGAACATGGTGTTCTTTTGAAGCACAAGTGTGGAAAAGGATAGTAGCATTGTCCCTTCTCTCTTTTTCTCTCATTTTTTTGTTTCGGCCCTTTGGCCTCTTTTTTTTGGTGGGCATCTTTGGCCAACTTTTTTCCTCACATGGGACAATGCTCTAATAATGATGATCATCACACTTTAATTTACTCAAAGCTCAATTCTTAGAACGATGATGACTCTATAGGAAATGCCTCCGGCAGTGTACCAGGATGTGCAACGATCTAGCTTACGATCATGCAATGGCAATATGCTAGTGACGGCACAAGTCATGAGACGGAACGGTGGGAGTTGCATGGAAATATATCTTGGAATGGCTATGAAAATGCCATAGTAGGTAGGTATGGTGGCTGTTTTGAGGAAGGCATTTGGTGGGTTTGTGCTCCTGTGAAAGTTGTGCGGCACTAGAAAGGCTAGCAATGGTGGAAGGTGAAAGTGCATCTATACCATGGACTCACATTAGTCATGAATAACTCACATACTTGTTGCGAAAGTTTTTATTAGTAATCGAAACAAAGTGCTAAATGCATACTCCTAGGGGAAGGGTTGGTAGGTGTTAACCATCGCGTGATACCGACCACAACACAAAGGATGACAATGAATAGATCAATTATGCTCCGACTTCCTAACATAGCGGTTCACCATACGTGCATGTTACGGCAATCAAAAACTTCAACACAAGTATTTTAGATTCACAACACCCTACTAACATAACTCTTAATATCACCAAATCCATATCTCAAAACTAATTGAAGGAATCAAGACTTCTCTTTCTACTCAATGCACATGAAGATGGAGGTTTTTGTATCCTCTTTGGGTACCTATCATCTTAGGACTAGATTCATAACCTAAGAAAGGTACCATGCTGTTTAAGACTCTCAAAATGATCTAAGTGAAGCACGAGAGTTCAACTAGTTCTATAAAATAGAACCATTGCAATGCTCTTCAAAGATATAAGTGAAGTACTAGAGCAAAAGACAAACTACTCCAAAAGATATAACTGAAGCTCAATGAGTAGTTGAACAACTATTTGGCTATGTGGAGATTCTCCCATCTAAGAATTTCAGATCCGAAGTACCTTATTCTAACAAAATAAAATGACGCTCCAAGCAAAACACATATCATGTGGTGAATAAAAATATAGCTCCAAGTAATGTTACCGATGGATTGCAGACGAAAGACGGGATGCCGTCCCGGTGCATCCCCAAGCTTAGGCTTTTTGGTTTCCTTGAATTTGGCTTGGGATGCCTTGGGCATCCCCAAGCTTGAGCTCTTTCCACTCCTTATCTCTTTGTCCATGAGAACATCACCCAAAACTTGAAAACTTCACAAGACAAAACTTAAACAGAAACTCGTGATAACATTAGCACAAGAAAACAAACTACGACTTCTTTAGGTACTGTAGCAATCTTGATTTATATTTATATTGGTGTTATATTACTGTATTCTCACTTTTCAATGGCTAGTACCCCCCGATACTATCCATAGTTTCATCAAAACAAGCAACCAACTCAACAAAAACTGAATATGTAAAAACAGACCAGTCTATAGAAATCTGTATACTTCGTATACTTCTGGTACCTCCAAAATTCTGAAACATTACGACTGTCTGGGAAAAAGGCATATCAACCAGCATAAAAAAGAATCAACTCAGAAGCTCTTTCTGAATAAAAATGAAAAATAATCTCGTGGGCGAAAAGTTTGTGTCTTTTTTCCAGCAGGATGAAACAACCATCACCAAGACTAGTCATAAAGGTTTTGCTTGGCTCAAACACAAAAAGAAACACAAAAGACACTATAATAACAGAATTATGATGGTGTGTATGCAACAAAACAGAAAGAAAAAGAAATAAATTCATTGGGTTGCCTCCCAACAAACGCTATTGTTTAACGCCCTTAGCTAGGCATGATGATTTCAATGATGCTCACATAAAAGATAAGGATTGAAGCACAACGAGAGCATCATGGAGCATATGGCTAGCACATTTAAGTCTAACCCACTTCCTATGCATAGGGATTTTGTGAACAAACAACTTGTTGGAGCAAGAATCAACTAGCATAGGAAGGCAAAACAAGCATAGCTTCAAAAATTTCAACACATGGAGAGGAAGCTTGATAATATTGCAATAAGTAGAAGCATATGATCCTCTCTCATAGTAATTTTCAGTAGCGTCATGAATGAATTCAACAATATAACCAGAACCTAAGGCTTTTTTCATGATCTACAAGCATAGTAATTTTACTACTCTCCACATAAGGAAATCTATTCTCAAGAATAGTAGCGGGAGTATCGTAAAAGACTTGAGCACTACAAATTGTGTCCACAATGAAAAAGCAAGGTTTAGCAAAGAGGTTCTCGAGAGTATGACAAGTTTTATCATCCTCTTCTTTATAGCATAAGTATCCTCACAATAATCATCATAGATAGGGGGCATGCTTTCATCAAAATGATTTTGATCATTCAGAGTGGAAGAACTAAAAAGATCATCTTCATCAAATATAGCATCCCCAAGCTTATGGCTTTGTATTTCATTAGCATCATGGGTATTCAAAGAATTCATGCTAAAAACATTGCAATCATGCTCATCATTCACATATTCTATGCCAAGCATTCTATGTAATTCTTTTTTCAGCACTTGAGCACAATTTTCCTTCCCATCATGCTCGCGAAAGACATTGAAAAGATGGAGCATATGAGTCATCCTCAATTCCATTTTTTGTAGTTTTCTAGAGAAAGAACAAGAAACAAAAATATTCGATTGCAAAATCTAAATATATACCTTCAAGCGCTAACCTCCCTGGCAACGGCACCAGAAAAGAGCTTCATTGACAGGATGCTAGTGCCGCTACCCTAGCCTCCCGGGCATAGGCGCTAGAAAAGAGCTTGATGTCTACTACACAACCTTCTTCTTGTAGACGTTGTTGGGCCTCCAAGTGCAGAGGTTTGTAGGACAGTAGCAATTTTCCCTCAAGTGGGTGACTTAAGGTTTATCAATCCACGGGAGGCATAGGATGAAGATGGTCTCTCTCAAGCAACCCTGCAACCAAATAACAAAGAGTGTCTTGTGTCCCCAACACACCCAATACAATGGTAAGTTGTATAGGTGCACTAGTTCGGCGAAGAGATGGTAATACAAGTGCAATGTGGATGGTAGATATAGGTTTTTGTAATATGAAATTACAAAAACAGCAAGGTAACTAGTAACAAAAGTGAGCACGAACGGTATTGCAATGCGTGGAAACAAGGCCTAGGGTTCATACTTTCACTAGTGAAGTTCTCTCAACAATGATAACGTAATTGGATCATATAACTAGCCCTCAATATGCAACAAAGAGTCACTCCAAAGTCACTAATAGCGGAGAACAAACGAAGAGATTATTGTCGGGTACAAAACCACCACAAAGTTATTCCTTCTAATTGATCTATTCAAGAGTCCGTAGTAAAATAGCACGAAGCTATTCTTTCCGTTCAATCTTTCACAAAGTTCGTATTAGAATAACACCTTAAGATACATATCAACCAAGAACCTAATGTCACCTAGATACTCCATTGTCACCTCAAGTATCCGTGGGCATGATTATACGATATGTATCACATAATCTCAGAATCATCTATTCAACCAACACATAGAACTTCAAAGAGTGCCCCAAAGTTTCTACGGGAGAGGCCAAACGTGTGCCAAACCCTATGCATAGGTTCCCAATGTCACGAACCCGCAAGTTGATCACCAACACATACATCGAGTACTCACATGAATATCCACGGGTGCCAACCCATATGCATAGGTTCCCAATGTCACAAACCCGCAAGTTGATCACCGTAGATAGACACGTGCAAGACATACAGCAAGTGTTCTCAAAGACTAAATCCGATAAGATAACTTCAAAGGGGAAACTCAATTCATTACAAGAAGGCAGAGGGGGAAGAACATCATAAGATCCAACTATAGTAGCAAAGCCCGTGGTCATCGAGATCAAGAAATCTCAAGAACACGAGAGAGAGAGAGAGAGATCAAACACATAGCTACTGGTACATACCCTCAGCCCCGAGGGAGAACTACTCCCTCCTCGTCATGGAGATCGCCGGGATGATGAAGATGGCCACCGGAGATGGATTCCCCCTCCGGCAGGGTGCCAGAACGGGCTCCAGATTAGTTTTTGGTGGCTACAGAGACTTGCGGTGGCGGAACTCCTGATCTAAGTTTCTTTTTTGGGGTTTATGTATTTATAGGAATTTATGGCGGTGGAATTACGTCGGTTGGGCCCACGAGGAGGTCACAAGCCTGGTAGGTGCGGCCTAGGGGGTGGTCGCGCCTCCCGGGCTTGTGACTCCCTCGTGGCTCTTCTAGCCTTCTTCCAAACCTTCGGCGGTCTCTTTTGGTCCAAAAAATCATCGTAAAGTTTTATTTCATTTGGACTCCGTCTGAAAAAGGGTCAAAAACACGGAAAAAATAGAAACTGTCACTTGGCACTGAGTTAATAGGTTAGTCCCAAAAAAGATATAAAATAGCATATTCATGCATATAAAACATCCAAACTTGACAAGATAATAGCATGGAACCATAAAAAATTATAGATACGTTGGAGACGTATCACGGACCCTTCAGAAAGTAGCCTTAGCTCGCCACGGGAACATTGGCAGACTCCTGCTCATAAGAAATGTCACAGAGCCAGTCATCAGCATCAAGAGGCTGAGTTGAGTTGCGGTACATCACAGGGTTGAGGCGGCAGAAGTCTTGCAGTGTCACGCCTTGCTCTGATTCATGTTCGGTCTTTGGAACTGGTCTATGAGCCCTTGCGTAAACTGGTGGTTCAGTTCGAACTGTTGGATCATCCCCGCCATATATTGACGAGGCGGGGGTGGTTCATCGTTGGCGGGGCCATGCTGGCAGCCAGCTGGTCTAACCATCCTGCTAAATATTTAACATGGGTAGTTAAGCATAAGTTCATGGTAAAGGCATTGTAGTCATTCATGAAGTAATCAAGCATGATGAAAGAGAAATGCGATAGATACTCCATAGTAGTTGAGTTCGACATACAGATCCATACATAAGTTTGATTATAGACCATCGATTACAAATTTGAAATTTGGCGATAACCTGGATGCATTAGGCGATAACCTGGACTCACTAGGCAGCACACAGGTACGCGGTGGAGGATACAACGACAAGACATAGCGATAATGCTACATCAACGTCGGAGAAAATGGCTAAATCCAACTAGCTGACGGTGACACTGGTAGGAGAACCTAGGAGAGGGATTCTACATCCCGTGGCGACTCATGTGCTCGTACCGCATCGACTCAGGGAGCACAGGTCCAAGTGTAGGGGCAAGACCTGCAATAGCAGGCCACTTAAGACCTAGTGGTAGCTCTGTCCTGCATGACTGGAGGATGAACGCAGGGTGGATCCTCGCGTTGACTGCTCGCTGCAGTTGTGCCAACACCTCATAAAGACGGGTACGTGTGGCGTACAACTCCACAGTTTGAGCTCAGAAGGCAGGATCCAACGCCTCAGTGTACTGCACCAGAACATGTGGGTCGTAGCGACGCCTCATGTAGGGAGTACATACAGATCGGTCGTTGCACTCCCGAACGCGAGCACTGTAGGCAGTGAGATCAGATCCAGTCTCATCCCCAGCTGGAGTATACGGGATGTATCTGAAAGCAGTCTCCTCCAAGAAAGGGTACGCTCCACGGAGGCGGGTGATAGCGATATATGCCGCATCATGCACGACCATATCGATCGACAACCCAACACCACCGAAGGTGTGTACCTTGTTGGTGGAGGTGTCCGTCCGATCGAAGATGCGAACCACCGCCTAGTACTGGTACTGGTTGAACTCGTGGAAGTCCTCATACACCGTGTACTCAGGGTACGAACGATATCTCAGCCTTGTCAAGAGGTCGACCAGAATGGCTGGGAACCCAGTCGCATCGATAGACATAGTCAGGTGTACAGCCTGCCTTGCAGGTTACATCTGAAAAGAGAGATTCAAGGATGTCAAACGACAGTCTGTGTAACATATTATCAGAAGAACAACAGTAGATAATCCAACTCTCTGGGTCGATGTGATTACGAGAACCTAGTGTTAAAGTTAGCAAATTCTTTAACCCGAAAGGGAAAAGAGAGTAGAACACAGAGTATATAAAAGGAGTAGAAGATACTAATACCACCCGATTGAGATGTGGTCCCGTAAGTCACAACATCAAAGTTAGTAAGTTTTTCAAGTACTAGACTCAACTTCGGCCAAGGAGTTAGAAAGGGGGCTACCTATAGGCAGTAGGCTCTGATACCAACTTGTGACACCCTCGATTTGATTGTACGCAAATCATACACGCAAATGCGTACGACCAAGCTCAAGGAGTCATGGGAAGATATCACAACACAACTCTAGACACAAATAAAAACATACAAGCTTCAAATTACAAGCGAGGGGCGTTGAGGGCTAGAACATAGAAGCTCTATAAGAAGATGAGTCAGCAGAAGCAAAAAATATGTGAGTACAGACATGAAACATGATAATGCCTTGGAGAAAGCTAGCAAAAAAGATACAACGATCGAACGACGCGTGGCCTCCTACTTGGGAACCACCTAACTACTCCTGGTCAGCAGCAGCCTCCACGTAGTAGTAGGCAACATCGGGGTAGCAGTCTTCGTTGGTCGCAGCAACGGATCGAGGGAAGAAGGGGCAGCAGAGTTCCTGTGCTCCATCATATGGTCGCAGCAACGGATCGAGGGAAGAAGGGGAAGCAGAGCAACGGTGAGTACTCATCCAAAGTACACGCAAGATTGGCATCAGAACTATGCTAAGTATGCATCAGTATCAAAACAAGGGGTTATATGTGGATTGACTGTAGCAATGCGAGAATAGAGAGAGAAGGCCTAGTCCTATCAAAGACGAGCATCTTCAGGGGTCTTGCATCAATAGATGAGAGTAGAGCAAGTAAGACAATTAATAGTCATATTGTTGCAGCAATATTAAATAAAGACACGCCCGGAGATTCTTCCTCGACTCCTTGCGAGGAAGCAATTCCGGAGCAAACATTCTAGTTAAGTAACAGTTGTAGTTGTATAAGATCGGGGCACAACTCCAAGTCGTCGTGTAACCCTGGACACATCTATCCAAATAGTTAATTTTCTTCCCTGCATGGGTGCACCAAGTTTCCCGTCACGCTCGATAAACTCTAGCCGGACACACTTTCATGGGTCATGTCCGGCCTAGGAACATCAACACGTCGCAGCCCCACCTAGGCTCAACAGAGAGGCCATCCCGCCGGTCTAAATCCTAAGCACGCAGGGTTCATGAGGCCATCACCCATTACACTCCTACATGTTGCGAGGGCGGCCAATGTCAGTCCTGGCACCTCTTATACAAGAACGATGCTTATCAAGACCACTCGGGCACGCGCTGCTCCATTGCTGATGTCTGAAGAGCTTCAGCTGATACCACGACGTCGAGTACCCATAACTTCTCCCACGTAGAAGGTTAGTGCGAAAAGGTCTCCGACCAACCCAGATCAAATACCCAAATCCTTAGCATTTTAATTAACTCATCGACGCATACACGCGGGAACTAGCGATCAACACCAGCAAGGTCGTTTACCCTGGTTCGGGCCGCTTGGCGCGTAAAACCCTACTCCTGATTAGTTTTGTATTGGGGGCTTATTATAGGGTTATGTGCAACAACAACTTAGCTGGTGATTAGGGGGTCTAAATACCCGAAAGGTCCAACCCATACAAAATGAGCCTTGGGCCTCCTTTTATAGGCAAAGTGGTCACCAACAGTGTGCTCACGGGTTCTATAGTGAACATGGTTCACCGCTTATCTTGCTAATGTGGTGTCAGGGGCAGTAAATGCTTTGTCTGGCCCTTGACCTGCATCAAGGTGGCATCTACATGTACCTAGGTGGATTGAAACCTGGGTCGTGCACTGGCGCATGAGGGATGCGTTGGAGCAGTGGAACTATGGTAAAAACGGGGGAGGACACCTGGTGAGCGAAGGGAGCTTGCTGGCCTGGTGTCCCTGTGGGTGGACTTGATTATCGTCCTGGCAAGGAGGGCTTGACGAGGTCTTGAACGTCTTCCCGGCAAGGAGGGATTGTCGGGGATTTGCGAGTCTTCCCGGCAAGGAGGGTTTGTCGGGGCCTTGTATCTAGAACTTTTGTACTCTACGCCCTCGGAGAGGGGGCGTGGCCTCGGTGGGTTTTGGTTTGTCTTTCGGCCAGTCTTCCTCGTGCGCTGCCGCCAAGTGCCTTGCCGTTGCCCGTGCACAAGTCTGGGGCGCAGGAGACCCCAGTCTCTAGTGCACCGACAGGAGCCCCCGGGCCTGGGACACGCACACACGCGGGGCGTTGTTGGGCCAGGCCCAAAGTGGTGCACGGGCTTCTGCTTGGTAGCTTGGAGCAGTTGCTAGTGGCACTACCCCACGTCGTGCATTGAACGCGTGAAATGGGGAAGCGTGCACACGACACCAGTTCTGTTGGTTGGGTATGCAAGGGTCAGCCCGCATATCTCTCCCCTCCACATAAGAAGGGGGAAAGCGCAAGCGCATAGGCCCATCAACCCCAACTTCCTTCAATCTCGAAGCCACCGCCGTCGCCTTCCTTCAGCTAGAAGCTACCTCCTTCCCCCTCTCAGCCCTTAGGGTAGTGTTGCATGTAGTTGCGGCTTCCGTCGTTGCTATGGCTTCAAATGGGAACAAAGGAAAGAAGGGAAGGTTGTCCCTGTGGAGAAGGAGCTCGTGAAGATGAGGAAGGAGTTCGACTACTTCTCTCCGGGGCCTAATGCGTTCACCTTGAAGCGGCGCTACCAGTTCATGTGGGCGGCTCAGACAACGGTGCATCCGGCCACCTGCGTGACTCCCGAAGAGGCTAGAGGTGACCGTGATAAGAATCCTTTATTGATCGACTACTTTTACTGCGGGCTCTACCCGCCCTTCTCTGAATTCTTCATCGGCATCATGCACACCTACGACTTCCATCTTATGGACTTTACACCGAACACGGTGACATGCATGTCCATATTCGCGCATCTCTGCGAGAACTTCATCGGGAGCACCCCCAACACGGCCCTCTTCTGCCATTACTTCACTCCTTGTATCTAGTGAGGGGACGCCCTTTCGGGCTCCATTACTTGGATTCTGAGGACCGATGCAAGGAGTTATACCTAGATGGGGCCCTTCGTGAGAAGTGGTAAGAATGGCGGGGGAAATGGTGCTGGATCCGTGAGGAGGGATATCTGCCCTTCTGCAAGCCCAGGACCACCAAGATTGATTCCCACGACAAGCATTAGAGTGATCTTGGCTCTGATGACAAGAAGCTGACTGTCGCTGTCAGCAGGATCGTGTGTCTCAGGGTCGCAGGGTTGACGATGGAGATGGTGGGCGCTGATTTTATCTGCAGGCGCAACGCCCCCTCCAGAACAGGGAGAAGCCATCCTCAGCCTTGGTGAACGCCACGGATGTCATGTGGTTGTGGACCGGCCTGAACAGTAATCTAATGACAATGCAACATGCATACGTTTGCCAAAAGCTGAGCAAATCTGACCTAAGGCCTCGGCTGCCGCATGGCATCATACACGTGTGCAACAATTCCGCCCTGAGTGCACTTACGACAATGACGCCGGAGTGCAATGCTCATGGCATAGTCGCAACTTGGGTTGATCCCAAGGAGGATGATGTCTTGTCCTTCTTAGAAAATTTGTCGGAGAAGCCCATCAGGAAAGAAATCGGCCACATCCATGACACCACTGAGGATGAAGTGGCGTACATCGCCAGCCAGACCGAGGAACAAGCCCTTGCCGAGGCGGCCGGAAGCGTCGACTTTTACGACGAGGGAGCGTCCGAGGAAGTGGTGCCGCTGGATGGAGGGCTTGCCGGGGAGCACGGCGGCTCAACCACCGGGGGCCTTTCGGAGAAACGGGTGCCCGGTGAAGATGAGGAGGAGGAGGAAGAGGAGGTGCCTCTGGTCCGTTCGAAGCCCAAGCGATTGCGGCATGCTGGCTCCAACCTCCCCATCTGGATGGCCTCGTCCTCCGCGCCTGTCAAGCTTCCTAGGGTCGTATCCCCTCCGGTGGATGTCAAAGGGGACGTGGACTTTGATTTCTCGGCCTTCAGCTCGAGGGAGGAGGGGGAGTATGCGCGTGCCACTTTACCCTCTCCGAACCCCTTGCTTTATGCTCTTACTCATCGGGTACTGGTACTTCTTTACAAGGACACGGAGACGTTGGCCCAGAGGATGGCAAAGAGGGCCAAGGTGTCGGCAGGCGGCGGTCCTTCGGCAAGTGCCCTAGAGGCGCCGTCGGCAGCTTCCACCACCCCGGTGCCCAGCCCCCGGCAGAATTCCAGCGGGAGTCGCCGAGGCCCGTGATGCCTGAAGACGAGACCCCGGCAATTGATGTTGCTGGGGAGGGGACAACTACCCCTCACCATATGACGAGGGTGAGTATCCCGTCAAAGGATGTCTGTGAGCTTTTCCTTTTGTTTTCTTGAATGCATGTCTCGTTCTAATTATCTTCTTCTTCGTCTTGTACCTCAGGCCCCTCCCCTTCGGAGGAGATGAACGTCGACTCCATCAGCGGGGATACCTTGCGAGACGCGGCTGCTTAGGCCGATGAGGTTGCTGCGAGCGAGTCCGCCGTAGAGGCACGAGAACCGGCCTCCCAGGAAACGACAGAGGAGTCTGCCGAAGGACTCGGCGCACGTGCCGGTGATTCTGCTGCTGCCGAGGCTGAGGGGGCGATAACGGACGAGGAACCACCCCCCCCTCTTGCTAGCAAGGATGCTGGTGGCGACCAGCCTCCCATGTCCGGTCCTCTGCCAGCTAGCGAGGACGTTGGTGGCGACCCACCCCGTATGTCTGGGCCACCGCCAGCCAGCGAGTACGTTCGTGCCGGTGAGGGTCGGTTCATCAACCCGCCAGGGGTGTGTCGCATGAGGATAGCTACAGAGGGGGAGATCTTCGACATTGAAATCTCCGCCTGCGCTGGGCTCAAGATCGTGGGGGGATCGGAGACCCGCGGCGGGAAGCTTAGCCAGGAGCAGCTCTTCCAGTCCATGAGGGACAACGCCAATCAGCTTCAGGCCCTCTATCAGGCCCGGAAGGTGAAACTAGACTCCCTGGCGGCGCTTCTCGAGGTAGCAGAGGAGGCCTTCGAGAAGCGCTTCGAGGAAACGCGGATCCACTTTGCCAAGGCTCACTAGGCGGTGAAGGTTGACCGCAAAAAGCTTAGGACCGAGCAGGACGAGCTCCTTCTCACGTCGTCTGACATCCGGAAGGAGGAGGAAGAGGCCGGACGCTGCATTTCCTACGAAGTCGCCCGCCTCAACGTGCTTTGGATCAGCCACGAGTCCCACAAGGAGGAACTTGCCGGTCGCGAGAAGGCGCTCAACGACAGGCTCCGTGCCAAGGATGAGGAAGTCGAGAGGCTCGTGGCGCAGCATACCCAAGAGCTGATGAACCAGCACAAGGACGCCCTCGCCGCCCAGGGTTTGGAGCATGCCGACAAGTTGCAGGAGGTTGCTGACCTGGCTGCCTGGGCCAAGGCAGCCAGGGAGGAGCTTGTTGGCAAGTTGAAGAAGCTGGAAGAGGACCTTGAAGGCCTCGGCAAGGAGATCTCAGCCCTCAGAGTTGAGAGAGAGAAAACTCTTTCCAAACTAACAGAGATTCAGGCTGTCGTTTTCGACAAGGATGCCCAACTTTGCTCCTCCAATGCCTCCCTTGTCGCCCTGTAGGGAAAGTTGGCTCCCTCTGAGCAGGCCCCTAAAGAAAGTGAGGCACACGAAGGGGTCTTGGGTTGGAAGCTCCTCGACGCGACGTATAACCTCGAGACCGCCTCCATCTTGTATCGACACGTTTTTCAGAAAATAATTTCCAGAAAACATGTCTCTGTGTTTACCAGCCTGGGGATTGCTATTAGCTGGTAGCCACTTACTTCATAAAGAATATCCAAGAAAAATATGAAATCTGGGTTACAAGACCATGAATGTCTACTGGGTTGAACAAAAGTCTGAGGTTGACGGCGGAAGCTACTCGAGGAATCTCCAGTGCCCATGGGACTCCATTCCCACAGGAACAGCTGACCTGGATAAATTCCTATCTCACAAGGCTGCTATCCTTGACTCCTAGGTTCTGGGGTTGACGTCATCGTGCTCCTCTCCAAACACAATCTAGCCAAGACAATAGCCAGGGACAAGCCAGTGCGTATTTTGAATGCACTCGCAGACATCAAGAAAACAAACACGTTAAGCAGGTGAGATGCATGCAAATTTCACTAACAATAATATCTTGTCATTGTAGTTTAATTCATGGATGCATTCATGAAGATATGCAATAATTCCACCAATGTTTTATAAACAAGCAAGGAAGTAAATATTGAATAAGTAATAATATGCGTGCCACAGTCGGGCGTCTAAGCGACACCACCTAAAGGGCTTATATGAAACACTAAACATGCCACAGTCGGGTGTCTGAGCGACACCACATAAAGGGCTTATATGAAACAATAAACATGGCACAGTCGGGCGTCTACGCGAGACCACATAAAGGGCTTATATGAAACAATAATAAATATTGAATATCCAGGAGGTAGAACCGTCCCAAGGATATCCAACAACATAATCATAGGGGTTAGTCCAGAGTAATATTCATAGTATGATCATTCACCACATCATCATATGATTTTCCACAACCATTATTATTATTACTGTTTATACTCCAAAGACCGACTCTAGGACCGACACTTTACTCGTCAAACAACGTCCTTGACCGGGGACACGGCTACTCGAATAGTTTTGACTCCACAGAGGGTGTACTCTTTACCCACAACTCACGGTTACCGATAGTCGACAAGACTAATCCCACGTATGACATTTAGAAGCGGACACTCAGAATCAGCACAACCAATTTTCCTCCGCGAAGCCTGGCTTCACCCGGACTACACTGCCATGGCAAAACCATAAGACGGGGAGGCTCCAACCTCGACTAGCATGGGATCAAAAATTTGTACCGTGCGCTCACTGGGAAGGGCCATTCCCTTCCGGTCCCAGACCGGAAACACCCATGCCCCCTGGCCGTATGACTGGATTTAGACCACGGTCGTGTATACCTTCACCCCGGCCCCTCTAATTGGTGTGTGACTGAAGGCCTGTTCGGTTATTCACCAGCTCCACGGATCCACGGAGCATCTATTTCTCAACTCCAATATTTTAGCCTGTAGCTCCGTCAGCTCCGGGAGCTGAGTGTGGAGCGGAGGGACTCCGAACACCCCCTGATAATAGGTCTACAACTGACTTTAACGAATCCATTATCCAGGAAGTTGTGGTAGCACGTTATAGAAGTATGACACGGACAAGACTCGATCTAGGCCGATACTGGAGTTAACCAAGTTTTACCGGCATCATCGTGCATACGTCATGACCATGCCATAACCTATCACGTTCTGTGTGACTAGGTTATTCCACGACCTCTCATAACTAGCACATGCCATCATCATGTTTCACCATTGTTATAATGTGAGTAGCATGCATGAATATGCAAAGTATTATTTCACGTGATACTATAATCAAGATAACATCAATTCACGCGATATAAACACCACCACAATCATCACACAACTTATGCAAATAGGGATTTAAGATGCTTGCCTTAGGGGTTTGAGGAGGGTGATGTGTACCCGATCATCTTGGAGTAGGTATCCACTCTTCAAATCCCTAGTTTGAAAATATTTGAATCAACACACATATTCAAAACAGCACACCAAAGTTGTTTTAATTTTTTTCAAATAAATCTAAAAATAAACTAGATGAAATTCTAAACACGTAGGAAAAAGAATCAATTGATCTGGAGTTTTCTATAAAAAGTTAGAGCGAGTCAAACTTTTTGGTCAAATTTGTTTTTAAAACCAAATTAAAAGAAAATGTTTCGAGAGAATACGCTTTCGCCAGAGAGGAAGTGCATTTGACGAAAAGGTCATATGGAAATATGCTATTCCACAGGAAAGACGCATGAGGGAGGGGTTTGCGCCACTCGGGGCTATGCCTAACTCACTGACATGCGGGGCCCACTTGTCGGGTCCTTCTCCCACCTGTGCGCGCAAGCTTGGGCTGAGGAGAGACACACTCCAACAATGATTGCCGGCCATATAGGGCACCTCTCGTCGCGCTTTGACTATGCACACGATCGGGGAGGGATGTGGCATCCATTTTTGGCACTTGGAGGCGCGACGGAGCTCGGGGCTGAGCGGGGCTTCAATAATGGCGGGAGGCTTTTCTAGTGCAGAGGCTTCGATCTACAGTGGCTCTTCCTTGAACTCTAGCAGCGGCGAGGCTTCGAGGTGGTCTCAGGGGGTGTGGCTGGTGTGGTGGGGTGCAGCTAGGGGTTTCTGCCATGGTGAATTTCACCGGAGGAAGCCATGGCGCTACTGTCAGAAATTAGTAGCTTCAGTCAACCAAAGGCGAGGGGAAGAGAGCTTAGGCCAGGGGAGGATGCTTGCGATGCTCAGAGGGCTCGGGGTGGTCCTTTTATAGCTGGCTCAAGTCGGCTCAATGACACTAGGGGATGAGATCGATGGCGGCAACTTCTGCCAGCAGCAGTGAAGCGGCAGAGCAAAGCAATGGCAGCGGCAGGAGCTCAGCAGGGCAGCGAGGCAGCAAGCGCACGACAAGGGGAAGAGGGTCCGGGGATAGTTAGAGGCTTGGGATGGCTTGGGTGGTGTCGGCCACTTCAGCAGCAGAGAAGTTGCCGGCTAACCTCCAAGGCTATGGCGCTGTTGTAGCACTGCTCACGTTTAGGGCGGCGACCAACTGTCGGGGAGGGGTTGACGCGACTCTGCAGCAGACTAAAAGGGCGAGGGCACAGGGACGTGGCAGCCCGGACATGAGCTCAAGCAATGAAGGTTAGCTAGTACTTGTTGTACAAAGCTACAATTTAGCCAGAAATCTAGTTGTAGATGTGCTGCTCATTTTCTCCACATGAGCATGCCATCTCTTGGCTTGAAATGATGCTTTAGGATGCTAGGGCTCTTTGGAAAGAGATGGGGGATTTGGCTTAAGTGGAAGTGGGACAATAGGGGTAAAGATGGTGATTCCAAGGGTAAAATGAGGAATAGTTACATAGAGTCTCCCTCCAATAATTTGCCACAGGCCATGGAAAAGCTACTGGAGGTAAAATGTAACTATGTAGGGTTGTGGTAGAAAGTGGAGCCCAAGGGTAAAAGTGGAAGGGGCCAAAGTAGCCACTTTAGTTTGTGCACACAAGGTGTTTGATGAGCGTCAAGGCAACCAGATGAACTTCAATGGATATGAAACTTAACATGATCAATTAATAGATGAAAATAAGCTTGGACACCAAATTTGGTATTTGGTGGGGAAGGTTTCCAATGTAGACTTGGAAAACCATGAAATGAGCACAAATGGCTTTCTACTTACAAAACTTTTCAAATCAATTCCCACATATCCAATATTTGGTGTGCGGGCATTATTTGAGCACTATGACATGCCCAAAAAGTTTGGGGTCAACTGGGGAAAATTATAATATAAAGTTTCCCAAGGTCAGAAATTAACACAGAGGGTTTTGAGGGTCTTGGGACAAGTTCTTCTATTCTCCTTGATCCACCACTTGATGTGGATGCATAATTGGAGTATCAGAACATGTCTACCAAATTTGAGCACAATTGGAGATACTTGAGAATGTAGACTTGCCCAAACTTGGATCTGGACAGATAGGGTTTTATAATAATTAGGGGAGTCAAATCAACTTGGATTGAGATGAAACTTCACAAGAGCATCAAACATATCATAGGTGACATGCTGGAATTTTACAGGAATTTATTGTGTATATTTCTTATAGAAATATTCCAAAATATTGAAATAGGCAGGAAGGGTTTTGAAAGGTTTTGCCCAATATTTTGAACATGACCATGTGTTGAAACTCATATATATGGAATATATATGTCCACTGAGTTTCCCTAAATTTTCTCCAATAATTTAAAAGCAATAAAAATAACGTTCCTTCATAAGAGACCATTTGTGGCCTCTCAGGAAGTCATTTAAATAAAATAGTAAAATAACCTTTGAAATAATAATATTGTGGTTTTGGGAAGTAATTTTGATAATGGGTTTTAAATAAAATAGTTGGTGCAGAATTAAGTTACCTAATTTGAGGACTTGTAGTACAAATCCCATCTCACGGGTTTTGAAAGCTTAATTCAAAGAAATGTTTTTTGGTAAAAAATAATATTTGGTAAAAATAGTTTTTGGTCCTAAACACATGGCATGATCATTAGGAAGGTGTTTTGGAATGAAGAGGTGGGTCTGGAGAGTAACAAGAATTATTGAGAATCAAACACAAGCATACAAGCAAGCAAGCAAACAACAGTCACTTCAAGCATCATAAGCATTCACAAAAAAATTAATTGGTCCTAATTTTTGAAATAACTTAATTAGTCAGGAAAGCTAAACACAGGGTGTTACACGTAAGCTTCCATCAATGGGCTCTGGTAGTCCTTGTTGACCTGTCGGACTACTAGCCGTGAGTCTCCTCTGGCGATGAGCTTCCTGATCCCCAGATCTGTCGCGATCCTGAGGCCGGCAAACAGCCCTTCGTACTCGGCGGTGTTTTGTGTGTTCTTCTCCTAGGGAAAGTACATATGGATTACGTACTTCAGGTGTTCTCCAATAGGTGTAACTAGCAGCACGCTGGCTCGAGCAACTTGAGGTGAGAATGCTCCATCAAAGTACATGATCCATTCTTGCTTGGAATCATTACCCGAGAGGGTTGATTCTGGTATTTCCTCATCTGGCGTCGGTGTCCATTATGCAATGAACTCTGCCAAGGCCATGCATTGGATGGTTGATGTTCTTTCAAACATAAGGCCGAAGCTAGACAACTCCAAGGCCCACTCCACGATCCTGCCAGTTTCATCGGGGTTCCGCAAAACCCTTTGCAGCGGAAAGCGGGTGACGACGGTGATCTCATGTGCTTGGAAGTAGTGGTCCAGCTTCCTCGAGGTCATGAGGAGGCCGAACGGCATTTTTTGCACCCCGGAGTATCTCGATTTGACCCCTTGCAACAGGGAACTGACAAAATAGACCGGGCGATGCACCATGTTCTTCTTCTGCACTAACCCACCTGCTGGTGGGGGTTCCTTTTAATCACCCCCGGACTCTTCCGGGGGTCCCTGGTTGTCGGTGTGCGCTTCCTAATCCGATGGCGTTGCCTTCGTCGTCTCCCCTTAGCGCCACCAGGGCGGCACTAACTACTTGGTTGGTTGCCGCCAGGTACAGGAGCAGTGGCTATTGCGGTTTGGATGCTACAGGGATTGGCGTAGAGGAAAGGTATTGCTTTAGGTCTTGTAGCGCCATTTCTTCCTCGGCAGTCCATTCCATCAGTCCCGCCTTGTTCAAGATTTTTCAGAATGGTAGGGCACGTTCGCCAGACTTGGAGATAAACCTGATCAGGGTGGCGGCATAGCCGGCTTGGCATCGCACATCCTTGACGCGCTTCGGTGCCTCGATTTGTTTGATGGCCTTGATCTTGTCGGGGTTATCTTCGATCCCGCGTCGGGACATGAAGAACCTGATAAGTTTGCCGGATGGAACACCGAAGACACACTTTTCGGGGTTGAGCTTCAGGTTGATCTTGCGCAGGTTGGAAAATGTCTCTTCCGGATCTTGCATGAGTGTTGACTTATCCTTGGTTTTGACCACTATATCATCCATGTAGGCTTCCAGATTCCTGTGGAGTTGGGCCTCAAAACAAATCTGGATCACTCTTGCAAAGGTGGAGCTGGCATTCTTCAACTAGAAGGGCATTCGTACAAAGCAGTACGTGCCACAGGGGGTGATGAAGGAGGTCTTCTCTTCATCTTCCTCTACCATGTAAATCTGGTGATACCCTGAGTAGGCGTCGAGGAAGGAAAGCATGTGCCAACCAGCGGTGGATTCGACAATCTAGTTGATGCGTTGCAAGGGAAAAGGGTCTATTCGGCAAGCTTTATTCACATCGGTAAAGTTGATACAGAGCCGCGACTTCCCATTTGCCTTGCGCACTACAACCAAATTGGCCAACCATGTGGGATGAATCACTCTTGTAACCAGTCTTGCTGCTTCTAACTTCTTGATTTCCTCGGCAATGAAATCCTGCCACTCCAGGGCTTGCTTCCTCACCTTCTCCTTGACCGGCCACGCGTGGGGTCAGACAGCGAGGTGGTGCTCAATCACCTTCCTAGGAACACCGGGAATATCCGATGGTTGCCATGCCAAAACATCGAGATTCGCCCGCAGGAAGGCGACGAGCGCGCTTTCCTATTTGCTGTGAAGGGTGCAACTTATGGTGAAAGTTCCACCCGGGCCGTCCTCTCGGGCGGGTACCTTCTTGGTCTCTGGCGGGGCAGCCCTAGATTTCTTGTTCCGGGCAGTGGAGGTCTCCGGTGTGTCATCGGCGGCAGCAAAGTACTCTGGAGAAGTGTACTTGCCGGGATCAACGTGGGAAGCCCTCTTGCTGGGATTCTTCTCCCCGGGGGGTAGTGCCTTGGCGGCAGGCGCCGCCACTACCTCCCAGTAGAGGCGGTTGGTGCACACGAGTGCGTCCTTCTTGTCGGTGTTGATGACGATGACGCCGACCGGCCGGGGCATCTTCGGTGTGTGGTAGGCATAGTGGGAAGCCGCCATGAACTTGGCCAGTGGAGGGCGCCCGAGGATCCCATTGTACGCGAATTGATTGTCAGCAACGTCGAAGACGAACTTCTCGGTCCGGTACTACTGGTTGCGGCCGAAGGTCACCGCCAGCGTGATCTTCCCCTTTGGTTGAATCTTCCCTGGGTTGATCCCTTGGAATGCCCCTGTTTCCTCGAGATCTTTTTCGGGAATCTGTAACCTCCGGATCACGTCGGGGGAGATGAGATTTAAACCCGACCCGCCATCCACCAACATCTTCTTCACCTTGAGGTTGTGGATCGTTGGGGAGATCGACAACGACAAACATCCGACCGCCGTAACGCAGTCTGGATGATCCTCAGAATTGAAGATGATTGGTGTGTGCGACCACTTCAAGGGCTTATGAGTGCCGATGGAGGGCTCTGCCGCGCTCACCTCACGCGCCCACTTCTTTAGTTGGCGGTGGGAAGAGTGAAGCAATGCTCCTCCATCGAGGCACGTCATATTTGTTGCCTTCTGAAACTCGTGGCCGCTGGAGTCATCGTCTAGGCAGTCTTCATCCTCATTTCTTTCGCGCGCCGGAGAGGGCTTCGCCCTCTTGTTCTTGAACTCGGCACGCGGACCTCCTTGGCCACCCTTCTTCCTGCCTGATCCTTCGCCACCATCTCGGGCCTTTACCTTGTCGCGTCTTTGGTACTCCGCCCTCTGCTTGTCGGCAAGTTGTTCAACTTATCGGCATTGTTGGAGGTCGTGACCCTCGGTGCAACGAATCTTGCAGTACTGGGCGTCGGATCCCCCCGGCTTGTCGGCGGCCGCCAAGGCCTGGTAAGAGCCGCACCCGGCAACATATTTGATGGGAGCCTCTACCTTCGCCTTCTTGGGGGTGTCGTCATTGCTGGATGTCTCGACGGCAAACACGGCTTGGCTCATAAGGTAGGTCGCCAGGACGGTATGGGAGGTGGGCCACTGGACCTACCGCAACTCGCAGGTGAATGCTGGACAGCCCACCTCATAAGGTAGGTCGCTAGGAGTGTCTGCAGCGGCTCCAGCATGTCTATCTGATTGACGGTGCGTTTCTCGTCGTCCCTCGATGAGAGTACGCGTGTCCTCCTTGCGCCGCTCGTGAAGAACATCAGGTTGATCGCGACGGATCTGTGGGTCTGAAGACCCGGTTGAATCGTCAAAGACGATAACCCTTTGCCGCCGACGTGCGGGAGAGTGCACCGTGGCTATGGGAGCTCCAGTCTTAGTAGTACGGTCGTGGGCGCATTTGCTGGAGGTTGTTTCGACATCCCCTCCTGTTGGGGCCCGTCCCCATTGGCGAGCGCGATGAGACTCTAGATGGTGGCCCTCCACTCCTCGAGTCTGTCCGCTGTTGGAGTGAAGTCCAAAAGCAGTTGAGCTTGCTTCAAGGCTTTTGCCGGCATGGGCGACGGCAATATGTGCGAAGACCACGAGGGGCTCTTACTTCTAACTATGTTAAAAGGAGCACCCCCTTGGTCCCGTGATGGTGAGCCGCCCTGGCCAATCGCAGAACATGCGCATCAGCCCTGCAAGTCCTGGAAAAGAGGCTCCGGAGTCCTTCGTGGGGGGTGGCGAATCGTTGCCGCTCTGGCGTGGTCTTTCGCGCGCGCCCTGGGAAGGTCGGGGTGTGTCTGTCCGCGTCGTCGTCTTGGAGGATGTCCTGACATCCTTCAAACTAGAGGCGCCGCCCAAGGGCTGCGCAGCTACATCCTTCGATGCACCGGCGTGCAGATGGTCGTCGCGGTCGCGGACGATACCACTCGCCCGGGTTTGCTTTCCAGAGTGTTGTGTAAGTTCGGGACCTCCGCCTCCTTATCATGCGCCCACACACTAGCCCGCCCGTGACGGGGCATGAGCATTGGGTGCGGGTGTCTCGGTCGCTAGAGCACCCCTCCTCTTGGGGGCCATGGCGATGAAGAGGAACTAGTGCGCTGAAGGCTAGGTCAGATCTACGCGACCTCTTCCCCCTACCTGGCGCGCCAAAGATGTCGAGAAAATCGACACCTATGGGAAGCTCTAAGGGTCCCTTGATCGTTCGGCGGGGGAAGAGTGGTTGCGCTGAGAGCAGAACTAGCGATTAGCACCGGCAAGGTCGTTTACCCAGGTTCGGGCCGCTTGGCGCATAAAACCCTACTCCTGCTTAGTTTTGAATTGGGGGCTTACTGTAAGGTTATTTGCTATAGTAACTTAGCTGGTGATCAGGGGGTCTAAATACCCGAAAGGTCCAACCCCTAGAAAATGAGCCTTGGGCCTCCTTTTATAGGCAAAGGGGGCACCAACAGTGCTCTCACGGGTTGTATAGTGAACAATGTTCACCGCTTATCTTGCTACTGTGGTGTCAGGGGCAGTAATAGCCTTGCCTGGCCCCTGACCTCCATCATGGTGGCTTCGACACGTACCCAGGTAGATCCACACCTGGGTCTTGCACTGGCGCATGAGGGATGCGCTGGAGCGGTGGAACTGTGGTAAAAACGGGGGATGACACCTGTCGAGCAAAGGGAGCTTGCTAGACTAGTGTCCCTATAGGTGGACTTGATTATCTTCCTAGCACGGAGGGCTTCCGTGGTCTTGAATGTCTTCCCGGCAAGGAGGGCTTGCCGAGGCCTTGGGAGTCTTTGCGAGTCTTCTCGGCAAGGAGGGCTTGCCAGGGCCTTGTATCTGGAAATTTTGTACTCTATGCCCTCGGAGTGGGGGCATGGCCTTGGTGAGTTTTGGTTTGTTTCTCTGCTAGTCTTCCTCGTGCGCTGCCGCCAAGGGCATTGCCGGTGCCCATGCACAAGTCTCGGGCGCAGGAGACCCCAATCTCTAGTGCACCGACATATAATATCAGAGGGATCCGAGGTATCACCCTCGATGAATTCCGAACGATGTAGCCGTCATGGTGGTCAGGGAGGAATCACCTTTGGTGGACCACGCTCGAGGGGTTGTACGACAGAGTAGTCATCGGAGATCGTGAAGGAGGAATCACCCTTCGATAAACTTCGCTGCTTAACTACACTACAACGCTAACATCTGAGTATGTAACGAGATGTCACCCTAGGTATTTGATAGTAGCTCCGCAGCGTCATATAACTAAGGTTGGTGTGAGTGCTGTGTCGGGTCCTGGCTCGTCGATCAAATGACTGAGACTTGACGATAAAGCGGGGGCAACTAGACTAAGGGGGCAAAGGGGATGACTGCTCCACCTATACTAAACAATTTTAAGGTGTAGTAGAATAATGTAGTAGTTTATCAAAAAGAGGCCATGCATTAGATATAGGAGCTAACTACAACAGTAGCAAAATTATAATGCAAGCATGAGGGAGGAAGAATCGGCGGTATAGGAATGATCAAGGGGGTTTGCTTGCCTTGTTGCTCTGTGGCAAAGGGCTAGTTATCAGGAGGGTAGTCGTACCCGGCAGTAGCATCAGTCTCGGTGTCTACCGGTAAGAAGAGGGGGGAAGAAACAATAAATAACAGCAACAGGTGCAACACGATGCATGACATGGCAATATGTAGGTCTATGCATGAGCTAACGCAATATCATCCGTCATAGACGGATCTGGAAAATATTAGATGATATTTCCCGGGTCTCTCGCTACTACCGGTCACGCGAAATGGATGGAAAAGTGATACGTTCTCTGTGCTAGGGACGAGTGACACATGAACGAATAGCATATCCGAGTTCGTCTCGTTTTTTTGATCAACTTACATGTACAAATTATTTTCATCGGACTTACGGATTATTTTATATTAATTTTTAAAGTTGTACTAATATCCAAAAATTAAAACAGATTATAATAGCAGCATGATATCAGCATGACATCATTAGTCAACACCCCTGTTGACTGGTCAAACCCACCTTTCATTCACAGCTTTAACTATTAAATGATTTAATTAAGCAAATGAATTTTATGTAACCAAATTAATAACTTTAATTAACTAGACAAATTAATCACATGTTAATTGTGGCAACTATTTAATTGTACTAATTAGTCACTTAATTATTTTATTAACAAATAAAGTAATTAAAATAGTTAATTTATTAACTACTTATTTATATAATATTATTATTATTTAATATTTATTATT
Source organism: Hordeum vulgare subsp. vulgare (assembly GCF_904849725.1). Taxonomy (NCBI): domain Eukaryota; kingdom Viridiplantae; phylum Streptophyta; class Magnoliopsida; order Poales; family Poaceae; genus Hordeum; species Hordeum vulgare. The sequence continues at coordinate 281,286,712 of NC_058523.1, read as the reverse complement.
ATCGTTCTCTTAACAGGGGCGTGGCCCCTGTTGTCATCCACTTGGGGGGAGGTTACCCCGAACTAATCTAACACAAGGGGGGTTACCACTCCAGGTTTAACAGGGAGGTGGCCGGGGCCGTCCAAATCCATCGGCCAGAAGGGCGGCGACGGGGCCAACGGGCTTGAGGCCAGCGGGTGTCGCCGGCGGCCGTGAGCATGAGCGATGCAGGGGCCGCGAGCGATGGGGCCGTTGGCGGGGACGGTCTGCTGGCAGCAGCCGTTGTGGGGCGAGGGCGCGGCGAGCCGGAACGCTGTGAGGGGCGAGTGGCGGCTGGAGCTGCGGTGTGCAGGTGAGGCATGAGGAGCCGCCGGAGTTCGGAGGGAGAGAGAGGAGGGGAGGAGCCGCCAGTGAGCTCACTTGCGTTGTTGAGGAGAGGGGGCGGCGTGGCTTGGTGGAGCCAGCGAGGGAGATGGTGAGGACGACCGGTGGGGTGGAGGAGGATGCGGGCAGTTGCCCGAGGTGGCCGGCTCGGCCAGAGCATCGACAGGGCGGCGCGGGGAGACGCGGCCCAACCTCGATCTCGTTGGCGAGGGGGAAGGTGCGTGGGGGAGGCGGCTGGTGGGTGCGAGTGTGGGAGGGGAGTGAGGAGGGGTGGTGGATTAACATTTATATACCCCCGATGGTAGTTGGGCCGGTTAGGCCGTGGGGCTGGCTGGGCTGGCACAGTGGGTGGGATTTTTTTCCCTTTTCACCTTTTCTATTATTTAAATTTTTATTTTACTTTTAGTTTTTATTCAATTCTATTTTTAGTGCGTAAAATTACTTTAAAAAAATATGACTTGCCTCACATTTTTATGGCAATTTTATAACATGCCACAATTATTTTTGGGAGGTTTAGAATATATTTAATTATAGTAAAATGCGATAGGGATTTAATAATCATTTCGGCCCTAGTTCTAATTATTTTGAGGCACTAAAATGCTTTGAAAAATATTGGTTTCAATTTTATAAATACCTAGGAATTCTTTTCCACCCAAGCATGATTTTTAATTTAAAGATTGCAAAACTTTAAATCCACTTTTCAAATGAATTTGAATCGCAAAAAGATTTTTGAATCAGAGTTTGTTTCCAATGGTGATCATAATAGATTAGCAAAAGCATTAGCTTAATATTGGCCATCACTGTAGATTAATTACAATGATCATTGTAGCATAATCCAGGCATGTCGCAGATGCCTATTATATTAGTACTAAATTTATAACCGAAACCAATTACCATGTTGTTTAAGGAACTCTCAAAATAATATAAGTGAGGCACGAGAGTTCAATAATTTCTATAAAATAAAACATCATCGTGCTCTTAAACATATAAGTGAAGCACTAGAGCAACATAGCCTAGCTCAAAAGATATAAGTGAGGCACATAGAGTATTCTAATGAATTCACGATTCAGCGTGTGTCTCTCAAAAGATGTGTGCAGAAAGGATGATTGTGGAAAACTAAAAAGTAAATACTCACATCATACAACATGCTCCAAGAAAAACACATATCATGTGGTGAATAAAAAAATAGTCTCAAGTAAATTTACTAATGGATTGAAGAAGAAAGAGGGGATGCCTTCCGGGCATCCCCAAGCTTAGGCTCTTTGGTATCCTTGAATATGGCTTGGGTGCCTTGGGCATCCCCAAGCTTAGGCTTTTGCCACTCCTTATTCCATAGTCCATCAAATCTTTACCCCAAACTTGGAAACTTCACAACACAAAACTTAACAAAAAACTCATGAGACCCTTTAGTATAAGAAAAACAAGTCACCACTTTAGGTATTGTTGTGAACTCATTCTTCATTTATATTGGTTTTATATTTACTATATCCCAACTTCTCCATGGTTCATACCCCCTGATACAACCCATAGATGCATCAAAATAAGCAAACAACACAAAGAAAACACAATCTGTCAAAAACAGAACAGTCTGTAGAAATCTTTGTACTTCAAATACTTTTGTAACTCCAAAAATTCTAAAACATCAGTACAATCAGGGAAATTTGTAAATAAATCTTGTGTAAAAAATTCAGATAAAAATCACGTTCTAGCGAATTTACAAAATTCCTGGACTCAGGGCGAAGGTTTCGGTTTTTCAGCAAAATCAACTTGCAAACACCGTAGTCCATCCCAAAGGTCTTACTTGGCTCAAACGGTAATTAAAACAAGAAAACACAATTATTATAGAGGTAATAACGTGTGCAGTACTCAAAAACAGAAGCAAAAACAAAAACATAAAAATAAAATTGGGTTGCATCCCAATAAGCGCTATTGTTCAACGCCCCTAGCTAGGCATAATGCAATAGATCTAGGTTTTGTCCTCTTTGGTATGCAATTCATAAGTAGCTCTCATAATAGATTCATAAGGTAATTTTATTTTCTTTCTAGGAAAGTGCTCCGTGTCTTTCCTTAATGGAAATTCAAATCTAATATTTCCTTCTTTCATATCAATAATTGCACCAATCGTTCTAAGGAAAGGTCTACCCAGAAAAATAAGACATGTACGATTGCAATCTATATCAAGAACAAAGAAATCTATGGGCACATAATTCCTATTTGCAACAATAAGAACATCATTAATCCTTCCCATAGATTTCTTAATTATAGAATCTGATAGATGCAAATTTAAAGAGCAATCATCAAATTCATGGAATCCTAGCACATCACATAAAGTTTTTGGAATTGTGGAAACGCTAGAACCCAAATCACATAAAGCATGACACTCGTAATCTTTAATTTTCATCTTAATAGTAGTTTCCCACTCATCATAAATCTTTCTAGGTATAGAAACTTCCAACTCATGTTTTTCTTCAAAATATTTCATCTAACATCCACAATATGTTTAGTAAAAGCTTTATTTTGATTATAAGCATGCGGAGAATTCAACATGGATTTCAACAAGGAAACACAATCAATCAAAGAGCAACTATCATAATTAAAGTCCTTGAAATCTAAAAGAGTGCGTCCATTTCTATTTAAAGTTTTGACCTCGTCAATCCCACTTTTATCAATCTTAGCATAAAGATCTATAAACTCCGAACCATTGGGAAAGCTTTTAACTAAAGTTGACTCATCTCGAGTACCATACTTTTCAAGATTTGTACTAGAAAACAAAGATTCAATAGGAGTCACATCAATCACTTTAAGATCTTCATCATTATTATCACGAGAAAGCACCTTTTCAACCGTTCACGCTTAGCACGTATTCTAGCGATTCTTTCCTTACACACATCAATAGAAATTCTCATAGTTTTAAAGACTAATTAATATCATGCTTGGGTGGAATAGATCTAATTTTCAATGCATGAGTCTCAAGAGAAATTCTATCAACGTTCCTAGCGAAATCATCATTCTTGAGCAATTTTTCTTCAATCATAGCATTGAAACCTTTTTTAGAGCTAATGAATTCTTTAATATCATTCTCAAGATCAGAGGGCATGTTATTACAATTTACATAAGAATTGTTGTAGAAATTACCATAATTGTTAGAGGAATTACTAGGAAACGGCCTAGGATTGAAATTACCTCTATACGCATTATTGCTACAATTGTTCCTACCAACAAAATTCACATCCATAGATTCATTATTATTTGCTATCAAAGAAGACAAAGGCATATCATTGGGATCAATAGGAGCACCCTTACTATCAAACAATTTCATCATTCATCCATCTTTCCACTAAAAGTATTTATTTCGTCAATAGCGTGCACTTTTGTACTAGTAGGAGATTTGTTGGTATGCCATTGAGAGTAATTTGCCATGATATTATCTAGGATTTTAATAGCTTGTGTGATTTCCATAAAAGAACCGCCCGCGACGTAATCTAAAGATTTCTAGAAAGAAAATTCAATCCCGCATAAAAGATTTGTATAATCATCCATAAACTCAAACCATGCGCGGGCAATTCCTATTCATTAGTTTCATCCTCTCCCAAGATTGTGCAACATGCTCATGATCAAGTTGCTTAAAATTCATTATATCGTTCCTAAGGGAGATAATCTTAGTGGGCGGAAATTACTTGTAAAGAAAAGCATATTTACACTTATTCCACGAATCAATACTATTCTTAGGTAAAGATGAAAACCAAGTTTTAGCATGATCTCGTAGTGAGAAACGAAATAGATTAAATTTAACAATGTCATTATCCACATCTTTCTTCTTTCGCATATCACACAACTCAACTTAGATGGGATGCGACATATTCACTAGGAAGTCTAGAAAATTGTTCTTACAAAACAAGATTGTGCAAAGCGGCATTAATTTCACAAGATTCCGCACTTGTGGCGGGAGCAATTGGAGTACTGATAAAATCATTATTATTAGTAGTGGAAAAATCACATAACTTTGTATTCTCTTGAGACATAGTGACAAAGGAAGCAATCTAACACATCAGCAAACGAAAAGGCGAACAGAAAAAAGTCGAACGGAAAAAAGGCGAATAAAAAGGCAAATATTTATGGTATTTTCTGAAAATATTTTTAGAAGTGGAGGAGGGGAAACGAGAGGCAAATGGCAAATAAAGTAAATGCAAGAGATGAGTTTGTGATGGGTACTTGGTGATCTTGATCTTGCTATGTATCCTCCCCGACAACGGCGCCATAAATCCTTCTTGCTACCTCTTGAGCTTGCGTTGGTTTTCCCTTGAAGAGGAAAGGGTGATGCAGCAAAGTAGATAAGTATTTCCCTCAGTTTGTTGAGAACCAAGGTATCAATCCAGTAGGAGGAACAAGCAAGGTCCCAATCACAGTACCTACACAAACAGTCAAACTCTTGCACCCAACGCTAAAAAGGGGTTGTCAATCCCTTCAGAGTTATTTGCAAGGATGAGATCTGATAGCTATAGATATAAAAGATTGATAGATCTGAAAGTAATAAGAAAGTAAATAAATAGAAGCAATATATTTTGGTATTTTTGGTTTCTAGATCTGCAAGTATAATATGGAAAATACACCCGGGGCCCATAGGTTTCACAAGAGGCTTCTCTCATGAAGGAAAATAATACGGTGTGTGAACAAATTACTATCAAGCAATTGATAGAAAAGCGAATAATTATGAAGATATCCAAGACAATGATTATGCATATAGGCATCTATGTCCATGTAAAGTAGACCGAAATGATTCTGCATCTTATACTATTACTCCACACATCGACCGACTCCTGCCTGCATCTAGAGTATGAAGTTCATGAAGAACAGAGTAAGGCATTAAGTAAGATGACATGATGTCGAGGGATAAACTCAAGCAATGTGATGAAAACACCATATTTTTATCCTCGATGGCAACAATGCAATACGTGCCTCGCTACCCCTACTTTGTCACTGGGTGAGGACACCGCAAGATTGAACCCAAAACTAAGCACTTCTCGCATTGCAAGAATTACCAATATAGTTGGCCATACCAAACCAATAACTCGAAGGGACTTGCTAAGACATGAAATCATGCATATAAGAATTCACAACAGACTCAAATAATATTCGTAGATAATCTGAACATAAAACCACAGTTCATCAGATCTCGACAAACACACCGCAGAAGAGTATTACATAGGATAGATCTAGATGAAGATCATGAAGAACATGGTATTGAAGAACAAAGAGAGACAATAAGCCATCTAGCTACTAGCTATGGACCCGTAGGTCTGTGGTGAACTACTCACGCATCATCGGAGGGGCAATGGAGTTGATGTAGATGCGCTCCGTGATCAATTCCCTCTCCGTCAGATTATCAGAAAAGGCTCCCAGATTGGATTTCACGGGAACAAAGGCTCTCAGCGGCGGAAAAGTATTTTGCCGTCTCTTTTAGAAATGGGGGAATATTTGGGAATATATAGGATGAGTATTATGGTTAGGAGACCTACAGGGGGACCACAAGCTAGGGGTGTGCCCCCCGTAGGGCGCGCCCTGCAGGCTTGTCGCCTCCCGGCAAGTGTTCTACCCCCTACTCCGAGTCTGGCAAGTTTCTTCCGGTGCAAGAAAAATCATTCCACAGATTTTATTCCGTTTGGACTCCGTTTAATATTCCTTATCTACGATACTCAAAAACATGGAAAAACAAAAACTCGCACTAGGCTCTAGATTAATAGATTAGTCCCAAAAATAATATAAAATAGCATATTAATGCGTATAACCCAGCCAAAACATATAATATAATAGGATGGAACAATCAATAATTATGGATACGTTGGAGACGTATCAGTCAAGGGAGACGGAACTATTAGGTTGTGTCTTGATTACCGTTCTCTCAATGAAGTCACAATAAATAACAAGTATCCACTCCCCAAGATTGAAGACCTTTTCGATCAGCTAAATGGTGCCAAGGTGTTTTCGAAGATCAATCTTAGGTCTTGGTACTATCAGTTTCAAAGACGACATTTGTGACCAGGTATGGCATGTTTGAATACACGGTCATGTCGTTTGGGTTAACCAATGCGCCAGCCTCCTTCATGTACCTCATGGAGTATTTGGACACGTTTGTCGTTGTCTTCATCGATGACATTCTCGTCTTCTCCAAGTCTGAAGAAGAACATGAGCAACACTTGAGGATGGTCCTGGACAAGCTTCTAGAGCACCAGCTTTATGCCAAATTCAGGAAGTGTGAATTGGCTGCATGAATTTGGATTCTTGGGTCATGTGTTGATAGCTGAAGGATTGTCAATTGATCCTGCCAAGATTGAAGCCGTGACGGAGTGGCAATCTCCGACCAATTTGAAGGAAGTAAGAAGCTTCCCCACACTCACGAGATACTACCACAAGTTTGTTGAAGGATTCTCAAGCATCGCCCGACCGATGACTCAACTCTTGAATAAGGACAAGAAGTTAAATGGATGCCGAAGTGTTAAGAGAGCTTCCAGCAGCTCAAGAAGAGATTGACAACGGCCCCGGTTTTGGCCACTCCGGATATTCACAATGAGTTTGTGATATATTGTGATGCATCGAGGACCGAGCTTGGTGGTGTTCTGTTTCACGAGGGCAGAGTCGTAGCATATTTCTCTAGACAGTTGCACCCGCATGAAGAGAACTACGTCGCTCATGACCTTGAAGTGGCAGCCATGGTTCATGCCTTGAAGACATGGCGACATTACCTTCTAGTAAAGAGATGTGGGATACACACAGACCACGAGGGTCTTAAGTATATTTTCATTCAAAAATAAATTGAACATCAGGCAGTGAAGACGGTTGGAGTTGATCAAGGACTACAACCTCAATGTTCGATACCACCCCGGAAAGGCCAATGTGGCAGCTGATGCCTTGAGCAGAAAGACTACCTTCCTTGTATGAGGAACTTGAAATCTTTGGATTGGAGCTAGTTGCGCCAGGTTTTCTGGCCAATCTCGAAGCAAATCCTACGATGATGGATGATATCAAGGAAGCTCAGAAGGGCCACAAGATCATCAAAGGTGTCAAGAAGAATATCAAGAATGGCAAGGCCCCAGGATACTCAGCAGATGAACAAGGAGTTGTATGGTTTGGCAATCGCATTAGCTTAGCCAACAAAGTTGATCTCAAGAACCTGATCTTGCCAGAAGCACAAGACACTCCATATTCCATCCATCCCCGTGGAACCAGGATGGAGCAAGACTTCGAGGCAAGATTCTGGTGCCATGGCATGAAGAGAGTGATAGATTCTTACGTTCCTAAGTGTGACATATGACAGAGGGTCAAAGCTAAGCATCAGCGACCCGCTGGACTGCTACAACCTCTCAAGTTACCTGAATGGAAGTGGGACAAGGTCAAGATGGACTTCATCACTCGTGTGCCCAAATCAAGAAAAGGACATGATTCCATTTGGGTTATTGTTGACCACCTGACCAAGGTAGACCAATTCATCCCCGTCAATACCACCTATGATGGAAGCCATTTAGCTAATCTCTACATCAACTACATCGTGAACATTCACGGAGTTCCTAACGAGACCATGTCAGATCGTGGCACCCAGTTCACCTCGAGATTCTGGAACAAGTTTCAAGAAGCCATGGGAACCAAGCTATCCTTAAGCACCGCCTTTCACCCTCAAATGGGCAGACACGCGGAACGACTAAATCAGATACTCGAGGATATGCTCTGTGCATGTGTTTTGGCATATGGAGCTAAGTGGGAAGATTGTTTTCCCTTTGCCGAGTTCTCCTACAACAACAACTATTAGTCCACCCTTCAGATGGCACCATTTGAGGTGTTGTATGGACGCAAGTGAAGCACTCCCCTCAACTGGTCAGAAACTAGAGAAGGGGTAGTCTTTTGACCAGATATCCTCCGGGAAGCAGAAGGAAAAGTTCGACTAGTCAAAGAGCATCTGGAGACCACCAAGTCAAGCCAGAAGAGCTACGCCGACTCCCTCCACCCAGAAGTGGAGCTCAACCCCAGAGATCATGTCTATCTTCCAGCCACACCTCTCAAAGGAACCAAGCGTTTCCATATCAAGGGGAAGCTTGCACCAAGATACATTGCCCCCTTTAAGATCACCCCAAGAACAGGAGAAGTTTCCCACTAGCTAGAGTTACCATCCAAACTTTCGGATGTGCACAACGTCTTCCACGTGTCACAACTCCGAAAGTGCCTCCAAGTTCCCAACCGCCCCGGCCTCTACTAGGACATCGAGCATCAAGCCATCGACCTTCAGCCAGACCTCACTTATCATGACAAACCAATCTGAATCTTGGGTGAAGCCAAGCATTGCAAACCGAAGCTGCACCATAAAAAACTTTAAGGTACAGTGGAGCAAGCACACAGTGCTTAGCCTAGGAATCTCAGGGAGGAGATTCTGGTAAGGGTTAGGTCTGTCACACCCTGTGTTTGTCCCACATTGCCACACTGTGTTTTTACAAAAAATGAGAACCATTTAAAACTTTTTATCTGATGGTGACGATTGATGTGGTTGCTACTTACTTATGAGTTTGATTGTGTTTTAAATCACAAAAATTATTCATCTCTCAAGAACTCCTCTCCTTGACCCAAAACCATTGCCCAATAATCATGCCATGTGTATTGGACCAGAAACTACTTTTATAAAATATAATTTCAACAAAGAGGCATTTATTTATTTTAAGCTTTCAAAAACCCCAAACTTGAGATTTGTACTACAAGTCCTCAATTCAGGAGGGATGTTTTACCCCAAAGATTTTATTTGGATCCTATTATTAAAAAGACTCCCCAAAACCACAAAATAATTATTTTAAAAGTTATTTTCCTTTTTTATTTAAGTACGTCTTTCTGAGGCGAGAAATGATCGTTGGTGCATGAAAATTATTTTCTTACTTAGAAAATATTTGAGAAAATTTAGGGAAACTCGGTGGACATATATTTTGCATACATAATAGTTTCAACACATGGTCATGTTCAAAATATTGGACAAAACCCCTCAAAACCCTTTCTGCCTATTTCAATCTTTTGAAATATTTCCGTAGGAAATATTCTCAATAAAGGAAAATTCTAGCAAGTCATGCACGATATATGTGGTGATCCTCCAAAGTTTCTTCTCAATACAGGTTGATTTGGTTCACCGAAATATCCCAAAACCATTTGTGTCCAGAACCAAATTTGAGCAAGTTTACATTGCCAAGTTTATCCAATTGATCCGACATTTCACAGCAGTGATCTAGCCCCGAAATAGGGATGCTACACCAAGTTGTTCATTTTTGGGAGTTGATTTGATCACCTAGGACCACTGGAAACTGATTATGTCCATTTCTAGGGATTTTTATGTTTACATTGCCAACTTTGCTCAAATGAGCTCACACTTGGTGATCCATATTGATTTTACCAACAATTCCATCCTCTTGAGTTTTACAGCTATTGGGCAACGGAATCTTGCCCAAAGCCCCATCAAACACCTTCTGGCAGAATCCTAAAACTGTTGCTAGGGCATTCAAGCTATTCCCCTTCACACCAAAACTTCACCGCAACTTCGTAAGAATACCCAGCACCCCCAGCAAGTTTCCTGGTGCCCATCTCCATGATTGTAGGGGTGAAAACCCACTTGCAACCCCCTGGACGACATCTTTCTTCACCCTCTCTCTCTCTGCTCTCCTCCACCCATGGCTTTTCGAGAGCATCCCATGCCCCTCCCCCTTTGTTTAATCATCACGCAGCTGGTGGACACTAACGGATGCGTTAGAGCGTGTCAAAATGTCAATCGTGTCGGCCAAAGTCGCTCTTTGGAGTGCGCAGGCACGCTCCTGAGAGTTGACCTTGTCGCCTGCCCATACCGAGGCCACCTTGAGCCTCCCCTCATGCCACTCGAGGTGCCTTGGCGTTCACAACATGTTGGATTGCCGCCCCCTCCTCCCTCTCTCTCCAACGGCTCTCCCAGTGCGTGCCCAACGCTGCCGGAGTTGGCTAGTCCTCTCCCTCGCACGCACGCGCTTCCCTATCTTCTCTCTCTCCATCTATAGTCCAAGACCGACACCAGGAATGCCCCAGACACTTCCCCTCGAGCCCCCGTACCCTTTGGCCTCGGCCATGAGCTCGCCGGCTCATTGGCGCATGGTGCACCACGGGGCAACGTATATAAAGCCACCCCTTGCTCCCCGCATGCTCCAGTCATCTCCCCCACCTCCCAATCGCATGCCCGCACTACTTTCCACTTGATTTGAAACTCAGATGCTAGGGATAAAGTCGAAGCTCGCCGCCTCTAGTCGTCGGTGTTCTCACGGTAAGGGACCTCCCTTGGCTCCATTTTGTTCCCCTTTGCCCGTCTTTCACTCTCCTGACTCGTTTCCACTTCTCCCCCACCCCTGTTGTTGAAGGAATCGGCCACCTCCGGAAGCTAGCACCGACGCACTCCTCGTCGCCAGCGAACCGTTGAGCTCTGGCGACCTCCTCCACCCCCCCGGTGATCAGCGGCAGCCCCGGAGTCCATATGTGCCTTCGCCGCACCAAACCATCATCGCCGTTGTTGAGCTCATCTCCCTCTGTGTCGCAAGGAATGAGATGACAGCTAGGCTCCACCTTTCATCCTCTCCCATCTCTCCCCTCCTCTTTGGCCCGCACACAGCCCGGGCCCCCTGACCGTTTTCAACGCCCGCGACGTGCATTCCTGGTTCGGCAGGGCCAACCCGACTGGCAAGGCCGCCTCGGCCAGCAGCTTCGGGCCCATGAGGGAGAGTACCTCTTTCCTTTTACTAATTAACAGAACATGCAACCCCCCCAGGATTCAATAATAGTCCAGATGCTATGATTCCAAATCCTATTTTTTCTAAAATCCTAAGCTAATTAATTGTATAACTTGTGTAATTTTCACACAAACTTTTACACACTGTTTTAATTAAAAACCTAGTTTTAAATATTTTAACTTACTATTAAAATGGTTTTCAGAACTTTTTACACTTGAAAACCAAAATCCAATAATTTTTACCAAGCTTACAAGTACCCTACTATTTTACAAAAATGGTGTGACATTTTTAGGAAGACTTTATTTTCTCTATTTTCGCTATGTTCTTATTTTTGCCCATTAATATTGTGACGATAGATTGTGTTGTTGACGAGGGACTTGGACTAGAAAACTTTGAAGAGCCCAAAGACTTTGTTGAGCTTGGCAAGCAGCCCTTTGACTAGGTCTGAGAAACTATTTTTATGGATGTCATTTAGCACCTTGTTCCGATGCATTAAATCATTTTGAATTGGTGACCACCTTGGTGGATTGTCTCTGAAAAGTTCCTTGTTGATACTTGCACTTGGGCATGAACCTACTTTCCTATGAGGGTTGTGTGTGTGGGAAGTAGTTAGGTTGTTAGTAGTTTCTACGCAAATGGGAAGGAATTATGCATGGTGACGGAGCACGAAATGGTTTCAAAGACTTTTCAAAAATCCCGCCAGATGCCACTAATGCCCGATGGAGATGTGTTGAGCTAGGTAACCACTTGATGAAGAAGCAGTGTACCAAGTCAAGTTGTGTGTGTGGTTTCAGAAACGGGATTAGATTTAAGATTTGTCGACTGTCCCAACCTTACATGGGCGACCACGATATCCCTTTATGGGACGGGGCTTTGTTGATTACTTTGGTCGATGCTAGCAGAGAGCCAGCATTACTAGTTGTGGGAGTGGCATGGTCAGTGTAACACCCTCAAATTTTTAATTTTGGATTTTCGTATTTATTTAATTTAAAGAGAATTTCTAGAACTTTGATAAAAACATCTTTTGGAATTTTCTTGATAATCCTATCTTGACCAAATTTCTTTTAAATTTCGTTGGTAGTAATTCTTGTTTGACAAGAGCCTTGCATAATTTCCTTCTTGACAAGGTTTTTCATTTGAAGAATCCATCTCTCCTTCTTTTAAAAATCCCTAAGTAGTTTATGCCCCAAAATTTTGCTAGCTAAGGTTTCCCTAAAATTCTTCCCTCTCCCTCTTCCATTGATTTCTTGCCTATTACTTCCCTCTACCCCGAGGGCATCTTTTAAAATAATATTCTTAAAGTTTTGAGGTGGTTTAACAATTTTCCCTATTTTGAAATGACTCCAAGCAATTTCTGAAATCAGTTTTGCCCCCCAAAAATTTAAAAGGAACTTATAGTTTCCTTTGGCTTCTGACCCCAAGTCCCCAATCCATTGTAGCCCTGGGTACCATCAACCTCTTGCACCAAAAACTTTCTAGTTGATAGTTTAAAATTTTCTTTTTGTTAAATACCCAACTCAACCACTTTCAAAAATTCTGATAATTTGCACACAACTTCTAGAGTCAAAGAGACACCTCCCCGAAAAGTTTCAGCCCCCAACTCTTTTTCCTTGTGCTTGGATCATTTCATCGAATAGGTGGTGGGCACAATTCCGAGGAGGACGAACGGCGGCGTCAATCTCGCTAGTACCCACTCTGGTGGCTTGAGCACTATGCCACCTCCTTATCCACGGAGCCACACCGTCTCTTGGGCGGTCGTGGGTGTAGGGGGTAAGCAAGCATGTGCACTGCCGGCCTTGGAAGCGGCGCCAGCGATGACTACTTCGACCGCCAGAGCACAATTCTGCAAAGCTGCACCGCACGTCACCGCCCTTTCAACCAGATGTAAGGGCATTCTCCAGCTTAATTGTTTTGCTCATGATGACAACTCACTATGTTATCTAACCGGGTGTCAAGTATGCAGGTATCATATGTTAGACACAAGATGGTTAGGTATTCTCTCCAAACGGAAAATATCGAAGACGTGTTCCCTACGTGTTTATTCTCTTTGGTTGTAGGAATCCCGACAATTAAGAGGGAATCCACAATGGAAGTCTATGGGTGAATCCATTCTTCTAACACACTTTTGCACCCATCTCATTCCATCGCATGATTGCGAGAGAGTCCCCTGTTTTTCTAACTGACTAGTTGTACCGCTGCCATGGGTGGTTGGACCTTTAGTACCAATAACAAGCAAGATGCAAACGGTGTCTCCACTCAGAACAAGGCAAGATTGGTAGCACAAGGATACTCCCAAGTCGATGGCATTGACTATGGTGAAACCTTTGCTCATGTATCTCGCCTTGAGTCTATTCGCGTGTTGCTTGTATTCGCTTCTCATCATAACTTCAAGTTATACCAAATGGATGTGAAAAGTGCATTTCTTAATGGTCCTCTTAAGGAGTTGGTTTATCTCAAGAAACCCCCAGCGTTCGAGGATCGCAAGTCCCCTAATCATGCGTATGTTCTCGATAAGGCACTCTATGGCCTTAAACAAGCCCCACGTGCATGGTAGGATCACCTTACCAACATGTTACATAACCGCAGATTTGAAGTTGGGAAAATCGAACCCACTCTTTTTACTAACAAGGTCAAGGGGGGCTTGTTCATATGTCAATTAATGTTTATTATATTATCTTTGTTTCCCCCGACAAAGCTTTCAATGAAAAGTTTGTGGCACTAATGACTAAAGAGTTTGAGATGTCCATGATTGGAGAGTTGAAGCTTTTCCTTGGATTCAAAGTCAAGCAACAAAGTCAAGGAACCTTCATCAATCAAGCAAAATATACTAAATACATGCTCAAAAGGTTCAAGATGGATGATCTAAAACCTACCAAGGCTAACACTCCCATGCCTCTCAACTGTCACCTTGACCTCATGGTAAAGTTGTGGATCAAAAGGTATAACGCAATATGATCGATTCTCTGCTTTACCTTTGTGCATATAGACCAGATATTATGTTGAGTGTGGTAATTTGTGCATGATTTCAATCTGCTCCAATGGAAAGCCACTATGTGGCAGTCAAGCGAATCTTCCGATATTTGGCTCATACCCCGAACTTTGGCTTATGGTATCCCAAAGGTGCTTCATTTGATCTCATAGGATATTCAGACTCAGATTGGGTGGGAAACCATGTGGATAGGAAGTCAACTTCCGAAGGTTGCCAATTGCTTGGTCGCTCTCTGGAAAGTTGGTCTTCAAAGAAACAAAATTGTATTTTTCTCTCATCCATCGAGGCTGTATATGTAGCTGCTTCCAATTGTTGTGCTCAGTTGCTCTGGATGAGGCAAACTTTAAAAGATTACAGTGTCACTTGTGACAAAGTGCCTCTTTATTGTGATAATATTAGTGCTATCTCAATATCCAACAACCCTGTTCAGAATTGCAAGACGAAGCATATCAGTATTCGCCACCATTTCATCCGCGGGCATATCAAATATGGGGAAATTGATCTCATTTATCTGAACACTAATGATCAACTTGCACATATATTCACGAAGCCTTTGAATGAAGCAACATTTCACTAGTTAAGGCGTGAGCTAAATATCATTGATTTGAGCATGTAGAATGAAATCAGGCACATCCCACCACTCTCATCATTATATTCTGTTTAGATGTAGGCATGAATTTAGGGGGAGTGTAGTTCTCTCAATGAACTATCCCTGCTCCTATTATGCATAAAACAATCAAATCTTTCACATTCACCATTTTTGATGGTATTTGTGTCACAAAGATGAGTTTTGGTCATGGGCCCAAGGTTAAAATCTTCGTGGTGCCATACCAGTTCACTCAAACATAGGTGGCATCGGCCACCGCCCCTCTTAGTGAGGTATTTGCCTTTGGTGCTTCTTTTTGTTGCATATTTTTTGGTCCTTCCGTGTGCTTCTTGTTGCTTAAGTTTTAGGTGTGGTATCTTTCCATGTTTGTATTCCTTTTGTGGTTATTCTTGATCACCCTGGATCTTTCCCCACCATACTACCTTGCATGTTCTCTGTCCGAAGATCTCCTCACCCCAAAACCCTCTCATTTCCAAATTGTACGCATTGATTCCTGGTGGTGGTGACTGAGGCAGGGCCCACTAATACAACCGCTAATCACCCATTGTCTCACCCGAGCTGTACAACCGGTTTGAATTTGCGGTTCTACCGCTAATTCCCAGGTAGTGCTGGGCCGGTACAACCTCTCTTTTGAGCGGTACAACCAGCTGTGGCAACCGATGCCTAAAAGGAGGGCTAGGCTGAAGGGGTACTCAGGTTATCCTTTGTGCCCAACTCCTCCTCTTGGTGTCCTAGCCGCTAGCTGCCGTCACCACCACATCAGAGTGCCTCCGGCCCCCGGATCTGGTGCCTCCCTTCGGATTCACTCTGTGGAGAACCTTCCTCCCCTGATCTCCTCCAATGGACACTGGTAATGCCCTCTGCCCTTCTTGTTCTCAGATCCTCTTCCTTGGATCCACTTTTTTGTAGGGTATTGCTAGGATCCTGCTTTTTCGTACAAATTATTGATAGGAGGAGGCCCTATATATGCTTCTTATCAGTTATGCTATGTAGTACCTAGAATCATTGGCATAGTTCTCACATCTGGATGTAGTGGCCTCCCTAAACCCGCGGTACAACTGCTTGCATCTGTGGTACAACTGCTCAGGTGCCCAGTACAAACGGTTGCCTCGTTCCTATGCCACAACTTCTTTGTTCTACTATGCATACCTGATCTATCCCTTGTTTGCGTACAATCCTCTCATCTTTTCTGCGTTTCTTTCTGTGTTCTTCTCTGGTGTGTGTCTGAAGGTGGCTCTGGTTCTCTCTCTGCTCCTCGGAAGTACACCAAGAAACGTGCTCACAGGTGTAGTGTATGACTCTGAGCACGAGGAAGTTGTGATCCCTACAATTCCCTCTCGTCGTGCAAAAGCCTTCGCTGCCAAGGAGAAATCAGCCAAGCGAGTGCACTCATGGAAGCAAGGTGATTGGGAGCAGATTCGTTTTCAGAATCCGTATGAGATAGTCGTTGCTCCCACCTGGACCACCCCTCAATTTCGGAATGCGCTTCAGATGCGAATTGTGCACGAGCTCTATGATCATCACAAGAACAAGTTTGCCAAGCAATGGACTATTGACATTGAGCACTGGCACAACAACATGGACTACTTTGGAGAAGCATATACTCTATGTGATGAATTTGACTTGCTCAAGCTCATGACTCTCAACTGTCCCTATGATGTGCAGCTCATTCACCAGTTCTATGCCACTGTTCACTTTGGCACTTATGACTCTCGCACCCTTATCTTCATCTGTCGTGATGAACTTTTCTCGGTCTCGCGGCGTGCATTCTGCAATGCTCTTGGGTATGATGATACCGGACTCACTAGGAAGGGCGGCATTCATGCTCATGATCAGGCTCATCCTATGGATAAGGTGAAGCTTGCCCCATAGTACATTCCTGGGCGTGGGATTCCTGGCTCTTCTAAGGACCTGTTGTCGGTTTATGATATTATGCAAAGTGTTTTCCCAAATGTTCTATTTTCCAAGGTGGGCAATCAAGATGAGTTCATGGTTACTTCATTGATCAGCTTGTTGCCATGTGGGACAAGGCTAGCATTGGGGCTACATTTGATGCTTCCAAAGGGTTATGGGAGGATCTCTACTCCACGGTCTTCTACAAGTTGGTCCCCAACTATGCTTCGTTCATTATGTGCTTCCTCAACTCTGTGTGAGCAGTTCATAGGCATGGCGAGTCTCTCTCTTCTCTTGAAAATCTCACTAAGGATGAGGTTAAGCAACTATGTAAGAAGAAGCATTTTGCTCCTCGCTTCCCCAAGGACACACCTGAGGATGTTTTTGCTACTTCCAGTGACAGTGACTTTGAGCTTCCTAAGGCTGCCAAGCCATCTTGGGTCTCCAAGTTCTCAGATAAGTTAAAGAAGACCTTCTTCCTCCAAGCTCATGTTCGGCAGAAGCTCTATGAAGCCCATATCAATGGGAAGCTTGCTAGGCGCAGACAGATTCCGATTATGCGGGCTGTGAAGCTTGAGGCAGCCAGTGGTTCAGAGATGTCCGTCACCCCTGGGGAGAAGTGTATCTATGGTCATAACACTTGGACTTATGATAAGGTCTCGGGTTAGCCTGCTACCTCCTCTGCTACTGCTCAGGATGTGTGTGATAGTGATGATGGTGGTGGTGATGATGAGTATGCTAGCGGATCTGACGAGCTCTACTAAGCACTGGGGTGATAGCATCACTCTTTTCCTTTTTGGTGTCCTGATGCCAAAGGGGGAGAGAGCTATATCATGACCCCTGGGGGCCCTTTGCATGGGGGCTCTGGTTGTCATTTCGTTGTATCTTTCGTTTTGATTCCAAGTTGAACTCTTATTTTCTTGTCAGTTGGTCTTTGAACTTTTTAGTTGGTCTTGAACCTATCTTGTGGAGACTATTTGAGTTTCAATGGAGACTATGTTTATTATTACCCGTATCATCTAAAGCTCTACGTGTTATCTCGTACATATGCTCCTTAATGTTAATTCCTTTATGTACATCGTTGTTGGGGAAATCGACACCTATGGGAAGCTTGAAGAGTCCCTTGATCATTCGGTGGGGGAAGAGAGAGGTGGCGTAGAGAGCACAGCTAGTGATCCACACCACCGAGGTCCTTTACCCAGATTCGGGCCGCTTGGCTCGTAAAACCCTACTCCTGCTTAGTTTGTATTGGGTGTTCACTATATGGTGATTTCCTAAAGTAACTTAGCTGGTGATTGGGGAGTCTCAAATCCCAAAAAGTCCAACCCCGTGGGAATGAGCTTTGGGCCTCCTTTTATAGGCAAAGGGTTCACCAACAGTGTGCTCACGGGTTGCATAGTGAACATTGTTCACCGCTCTTCTTCTACGCTGGTGTTAGGGGCAGTAAATGCCTTGTCTGACCCCTGACCTGCAGCGAGGTGGTCGCGACACGTACCCAGGTGAATCGACACCTGGGTCTTGTGCTGGCGGATGAAGGATGCGCTGGAGCGGTCAGATTGTGGTAGAAACGGGGGAGGACACCTGGCGAGCGGAAGGGGCTTGCTGGCCTGGCGTCCCTGTCGGATGACTTGGTTATCTTCCCGGCAAGGAGGGCTTGCCGGGGGCTTGAAAACTTTCCCGGCAAGGAGGGATTGCCGGGGGTCTTTCTAGTCTTTACGAGTCTTCCCGGCAAGGGAGGCTTCCCGGGGTCTTGCTAGTCTTGGGAAGTCTTCCCGACAAAGAGGGCTTGTCGAGGCCTTGCGAATCTTCCCGGCAAGGAGCCTTGCATCTAGAGCCCTCGTACTCCACGCCCTTGGAGAGAGGGGAGGGTGTGGCCTCTGTGGGTCTTGGTTTACCTTCCTCTCATTCTTCCCTATGCACTGCTGCGAGGCGCGTCGCCGGTGCCCGTGCACAAGTCTGGAGCACAAGGGACCCGAGTCTCTAGTGCACCGACAACTGTGGATGGTCTGTGAACCAAGGGGGAGCACCAATTCCTGTTTCTGTCTCATCTAGGGCACACAGCGAGGGGGGGTTTGCTTCTACTTTAGAGACCATCTATGCAAATTGTGTTGTTGTCATCATCCACCAAAAAGTGGGAGATTGTAAGGGCACTATCGAGCTTAAATGTTTTGGTGATGATGACAACTCACTATGTTATCTAACTGGGTGTCAAGTATGCAGGTATCATGTGTTAGACACAAGACGGATAGGTATTCCCTCCAAACGGAAAAGATCAAAGATGTGTTCCCTACATGTTTATTCTCTTTGGTCATAGCGATCACATACTATTAAGAGGGAACCCACTTTGGAAGCCTATGGGTGAACCAATTCTTCTCACACACTTTTGCACCCATCTCGTTCCATCACATCATCGAGAGAGAGGCCCCTGTTTTTCTAACTAACCGGTTGTACCGCTGCCAAAGGCATTTGTACCGCTCAACAGCTGGGCGGTTATACCGGCCCAACACTAGTTCACAACCGGTCACGGCTATGTTACCGTGCGGTTGTTGGGCGGTAGTGGCCCGGTTGTACCTCTATATTAATTATAGCCGGTACTACCGGTGTTCCAAGCGGTTGTACCGCTTGGGACTTAGCCACACCCAACGGTCGTGGCTAGTGCAACCTCAGGACCAACTCTTTGTTTTGGCCCAGTTGTTAGGCGGTGGTTGGCCGGTTGTTCCGCTAATATAGGAAGACCAGTTGTACCGCCCAGTGTAAAAATTGGTTGTAACGGTTAGAAATCTGGGGGCCTCTATAAGGAGGGCCTTCTTCCCCCTCCCTCTTATCTCTTACCTCTCTCTCTCCACCATTGATGCAATCAAGCTTTCTAGGCCGATCTCTCTCCATAGGCACCCAAACATGTTGTCTTTCTATAGGATTGAAGGAGGAGACCTAGATCTACACTTCCACCAAAAGAAAATTGATTCCCCCAAGTTCTTGTGTGGATTTTGTTACTCTTGGGTGTTTGAGCACCCTAGATGGAAAAGGTCACCTCGGAGCCACATTCCATTGTGGTAAAGCTCCGTGGTTTTGTTGGGAGCCTCCAATTGAGTTGTGGAGAGAGCTCCAACCTTGTTGTAAAGGTCTGGTTGCCACCTTCAAGGGCACCACTTAGTGGAATCACGACACTTTGCATTGTTTGAGGGCGTGAGGAGAATACGGTGGCCTTAGTGGCATCTTGCAGAGCATTGTGCCTCCACACCCCTCCAACGGAGACGCACTTCCCCTCAAAGGGAAGGAACTTCGGGAACACATCCTCGTCTTCATTGGTTCCACTTGTGGTTATTTCTTACCTTTACTTGTATTTACTTATTGATTATTATTGTTGTTGTTAGCATCATATAGGCTGCTCTCCTAGTTGCATATCTAGACAACCTATTTGTTGCTAAACCTAATTTGTTTAAAGAAAAGTTTAAAATTTGTTAGTTGCCTATTCATCCGCCCTCTAGTCAACCATATCGATCCTTTCACCAGAGAGCCACGCGTTTCCGTCCACCACCCTGCGCACGCTGCTAGACCGTCGCCATGCTCATGACAATGCAGAGCGCACTCTCTACAGCCGTCGCGCCCGTGAGGTGCCACTCAGTTGAGAGATGACCTTCGCGCGTAGTTTCTCGGGGTCTGTGGTGAAACAAAACCCACGAAGACTGTGGTAACTAGCCCAACCTCTGTAAGTACCTGTCAAACCCCTAGCTCGCCATAATTGGCACCGGAATCCATTCCGTCACGGCACCCCTCTGGCCCGACTATAAATAGAGCCCCCGAGTCCTTCTAACCCCACCACCTTTCCTACACCTCACCACAGCCTCACCAAAACCACTCAGAGGACCTCGGGAGGGTCATCTTCCCGCCTCCGACCGCCCCGATTAGCTTCGGGCTCCGGCTAAATTCACACAGGTGAGCGTGTCTCCATGGCCAAACTTAGCCAGTAAACTCCTTGAGCACCCGTGCATTAATTCGGCGCTCGGAGGCCTCTCCGGCGAGATCCATCTGCCTCCAGAGAACTCAAGTTGGAGTTGTCGTTGACGTGGTGCTCACCGGCGATTTCCTCCACCTCCCGCAATTGAGGAATCATCTCGTGAGTGCTTGTATCCCCTCTTTGCCCCTGGTTCGCAGCAGAATGTTGTTGGCGATGCCGCGAGCTCTTGTCGCCCACGGGGTACATTTAAACCTGACAATGGTGGCCCACTTTAAGGGTTTTGTCTATTTTGTGAACCGTTATCTGGTGGCGTATTTCGCTAGAGTGCGCTTTTGGCCTTGGCTCACGCAGTTTCATCACGGTGTTTTCTTCCTTCTCGGTCAGCCCCCTCGGGTACTTTCTATTTATTACACATTGTCCCCTAAATTTCATTCCTTCGTAACTTTTAAACTACAAGGGCTTTGAAGTCGATTATTTTTGCAAAAAAATCTTTTGTTGTCTATTTTTTTATTTATTCAAAAACACTTTGAGACAATATTTGGACTGTTGATATTTATGCTATAATCTGATTTGTGTGACGTAGATACCAAAGGGGGAGACGCTGCAGTCGACTTCACCGAGCTAGACCCCGACTTCGTCGACCCATGCAAGCTTGTTTAATCAACTGATGTGATGTTTGTTGATAGGATTGTTGATAAACTTTTGCATTAAAGAACACTTGTATGTTATGATATGATTTCATGCATGACTAAGATGACCATCAATGTGATAATGAGAGGCCGTGGACAGCCGAGTCACGTGGGACGTGATAGGTTGTTGCCTGATCATGCTGGATGCATGACACAGTGTGTGAGAATTTAATAACTCCAGCGTCAGGATAGGTCGAGCCTTGTTAGTGCATCGCCTTACTTTCCGTACTACCACATGTCTTTCCAGAAGGGAATACAGTGTAGTAGGTCGTAAACTATTATCAGGTACACACCAAGTAGAGGGGCCGGGATGAAGGTTCCATGTCCGTGGAATAATGCGAGTCATCTGGTCAAGGGGCATGGGTGTTTCTGGTCTGGGACCAAGAGGGGGGCACCCCCTTGTAGCGCGTGGTAGAAATTTGATCCCATGCTAATCGAGGATTTTGGCCTCCCTGTCTTATAGTTTTCCCGTGGAAGCGAGATCCAGGTGATTCCGGATCTTGTTGGGTAAAAATGGGTGTCTGCTGGTTTTGAGTGTTTACCTCTAAAATACCATACACGGGATTAGTCCTAGTGACTATTGAAACCCGTTGGGTGTGGGTAAAGAGTACACCCTCTGCAGAGTCAAAACCATTCGAGTAGGCGTGTCCACAGTAAAGGACGACTGGTTGACAGGTCAAGTGTCGGTCTCTAGAGAACAAGTTTGTTTATGGAAGTTCTTAATATTGGTATCTGACTGTGACGTTGGAACTAACGTGATGAAACTTGGTTGTATTGAATATCTTGAAGGTTGGTTGTACCACCCGGATATTCATTTACTTTTATGCCCTTTCTGTGGTGTCGCTAAGACGCCCGACTTAGGTGATCATTTACTTTTATGCCCTTTCTGTGGTGTTACTAAGACACCCGACTGAGGTGGGCATTTACTTCATTACGCTCTTTCCATGGTGTCACATAGACGCCCGACTGTGGCTTGTTAATTTATTATTATACCATGTATGCGGGGTCACTTAGACGCCCGATAGTGGTTGTTTATTTTTACCTGTTAACCTTTCGAGGCATCACTTCCGACGCCTGATTGGTGCAATTTTATCTTCTTGGATTCTTCGGGAGGACTACCGCCCGACTTATCTACTCTAACTTAACTTGCTGTTAAATTTTCTACCAATGATAATTGTGATAATTAACCTTCCATGTGGAATTGTTGCATTCATCTTATCTTTTGTGCAAACTGTCTTGCAAGTACTTTCAAAGTGCTCACTAGCTTGTTGATGTGGTCAGATATGGATGAAGAGTACAATAGTAAGTCCGATGCCTAGTGGAGTCCCAGTCAGTCTTGTGATCTTGGAGTCTGTCGTTGTATCATTTCACCTCTTTCGGCACCATAAATAAATTGTCAAGCCTCACTCTGACGCTTGGCATGTACTGGTATTTAAGATGTGTCACTTCACTTCGATGTGATATGCCTACCTATTTATGCGAGCAGTAGAGCTACCCCATGACCACTGTGATATATCCGCCCTTATGCTAAATATGGGTGTGTTGTAATAATCTATTGAGCGGCCTCCGCTCTACCCTGTTTAATAACAAGTACTATTGGTTTTCTATATGAATTTGGTCTATCAGTGTGAACAATTTTCTACACTGGTGACATTCGTGGCTGATTTCTGATAATTATTTTATTTGGAAACCGGTCCTGAAAACCTTGGTATCAGAGCCAGGCTGACTGCAAGAAACCACTAGGTGCGATCACTAACGGGATTAAAATATTTAACTTAATTTGAGTGTTCTACATACTATAGAGAATTTTATGTTAGCCAACATATATTTATGTTATGACTATCTGGAAATTTTGTCTACTGTGTAGATGGCTGGTAACGGTTGTCTGTCATAGGTTTTCGCCAACGAGCAAGTGGGATTTTCGCGAGTCCTCTACATCATTACCAGGATCGCGATTGGACTGATGACTCGCACCGAGTACACGTTCTAGCACCACACGATTAGCGACACTATGACTATGCATCAGGCCTCGGTGCAGTACATTGGTGGATGTGTCGAGACCCGTCGTCTTCTTTGCTTTTCAGGAGAGCCATGCCTACGGAGAGGCGGGCTATGCAGATGGGTGCTAGGAAGGTGAATGCCCGTCTAGACTCATCCTTAACAATACCTCCCGTACCACGTCCGTACACTAGTCACTACGATTTTGCCTGCCCTAGAGGAGACGATGATGAGGCCATTGGGATGGTCGTGCCGTACCTCATGGCCATGGAATCAAGCTTCGACGGCTTAGTCGATGATTTGGTGGTTGCTCGTATGGAGGCTGGACGGGCACGTCCTACTAACATGACTGGGCTTCTTCATCCCACGCCACCCCGGACATGCCCTTCCTCCTCTGGTTCGTGCACACCATGAGTCCAGCCAGTTAGCCGTGAGCTGCCTACGCTTGAGGAGTTCAATCAAGGTATTGCTCCTGCCCCTATTAGAGCTAGTCCACCTGCTTGCCCCGTGCATGCTTCCCCCCTCACGTCGTCCGCCTAGAGCCTATGAAGGAGGAGGGTGACTCCCCAGCACCTCATTTGGGACATACCCTGGGCCAGCCAACCGAGGTCCCCTCCACCTCCACCTAGGAGTGGTGTAGCGGTGCGTCAGGACGCTTGTATGATATGTATGATTGTGTGCTCGTAGGCCAAAGAGAAGTAGTTGTGTTGCATCATGTAGGATCAGGAGAAGTGCACTAGCTAAATAACATGTCACATATGTGTGAGCACAGCGTGAGTGATGTATTGTATAATTACATAGTTGTAAGATATGTACCAAAGTCCTTCTCCAAACACGACAAATGTTTTATGAAAAATATTTGGTGTTTATCTTAGCCCGCAATTTTTTTATTTCATCTTATACTCCAATTTTCTCATTTAATTTTTGGAACATCTCCCCAAAGTTAAGAAATGCATCGTCCCTGGACCCGCTCCATGCCGAGTCCGCCGGAAGAGAATCATTTCACTCACACGGTTAAAAACTTTACTCAAGGGCTGTCAAGTAAGCAAGATAGTGACACAACATTCTCTCAAGTTTGTCACTTGTACGAGGAAAACCAACAACAACACCAAGAGATGATGAATCTGCTTTTGAATATGGAGAATCATCGTGGACCTCACCAACAACGCTCCTGGTTGGCTGAATAACAGAAGACTCATCCACCTGTTTTCTCACACACTGGTAAGCTAATGGAAGCTGATGACTAGTTGCGTGATATTGAAAGCAACCTAATCATTGCCTAGTGCTCTGACTATGAGAAGGTGTTATATGCCCCTCATAGCCTGACTCGGGCAGCAGCCTCGTTGTGGGAAAATTCTCTACATGTACGCCCAAACAAGAACAACATCACCTGGGCTGAATTTAAGAAAAGCTTTCGTGGGGCACACATCCCCAACATCGTCATGAAAATCAAGAAGAGGAAATTCGAAGACGTCAAGCAACGGGGATCAACTGTAATAGAATACCTGGATCAGTTCAACCAACTATCTCTCTATGCTGGTGATGAACATAAAACATAAGAAAGGAAAATGGAAAAATTTCTAGATAGACTCACTCCCGCATTCAAGTGTCAACAGGTTGTTCACACATTCCCAGATTTCAATACACTCGTGGACAAAGCCATTATTCTTCAAATTGAACGTCACAGCATGGAAGACATTCGCAAACGCCGTCATAATAACTCGGTGAAGTCCCATAACAACAAGCAGAAGACTGAGACCCCGAAGAATTCAACACCCCGCGCTCCAACACCAACCTACAACCCTAGAACCCATTATAACGCTAGGAACAAGGATTTCACTCCCTGTGCAGGCAACAACTGTTTCACTTGCGGAGAAGCAGGACAGTATGCCAGACATTACCCAAAGACAAGAAATGATGCGCAAATGCCAAACAACCCCAATAACAACTCAGCACCAAGACTCAACAATTTCATCCCCGTGAATAACCACAAGAAAGGTCACGCAAATCATGTGGCCAAGGAACAAGTTATGAATGCACTGGATGTAGTAGTCGGTAAGTTTCCTGTCAACAAAATTCCTGCCACGGTTTTGTTAGATTCTGGAGCTTCCCACTCGTTCCTTTCGGAAAGATTTGCCTTGAAACACAATTTTTTGATCCTCCCCTTGGAAAATTCAATGACTATCAAGTCCCCGGGAGTACAACATGTTACTCAAAGTTACTACAAGGATGTTACTATTGAAATCAAAGGTTTGAGTTTTTGGGAAAATCTAATTATGATAGAGAGCAATAGTCTTGATATTATTTTGGGAATGGATTGGTTGCATACGAACGAGGGATCCATTGGCTGATTCAACGGGACTGTGACACTCACGCGTCATGAGGGAAAAAGAGTAAGAGTTGCAGCCTTGGAGAGACCCACACCACCTCAAGCCCGGCTGAATAAAGTAGACATCCCTTAGTTAAAGAAGGTTTTAGTAGTGTTTGAATTTCCGGAAGTATTTCCAGAAGAATTGCCAGGTATGACACTAGACCGAGAGATAGAGTTCGTCACTGAACTAGCACCCAGTACAACCCCAATTTACAAGAAGCCTTATCGTATGGCAACTACCGAATTGGTTGACTTGAACAAACAAATAAAAGAATTATTGGACAAAGGGTACATCAAGTGCAGCTCCTCACCATGGGGATCTCTAGTGCTATTTGCAAAGAAAAGAGACGGGACACTGAAGCTATGTGTCGATTATCAAGGTCTCAACATGGACACCTTCAAGAACAAGTATCCACTACCTCGAATAAATGATTTATTTAACCAACTGGCACAAGCAAAGATTTTCTCCCAAAACATTGAAAGCTTCCTCTATAGTTTTTCTCACAAAACATTTAAAGCTTTAGACCGTCGAACAATTTGACGAGCTTCCTGTTCATCTTCAAGGAGTTCTTGCCAGGGCAAGTGAGCCAAATAGGGTTGATCCCACTCGGGCGTGATGACCAACATCTCATGGACTAGATGGACCACAACTGGGACGCCATTTTCAGTCAGATTTGCAGGAACAACTGTCTGTGGGGGCTCCTCTGTGAAAGGATCTTGTTTAATCGAGGGGACGCGCAAGTCTTCAAGGAACATGCCTTTTGGAATGGCTAACCGAGTGGAATCGATCTTGGCCAAGTCATCTGCCGCCATATTCTTAGCTCGAGGCATATGGTGCAACTCTAGCCCTTCGAAATTCTTCTCAAGCTTCCTGATTGCACTGCAGTAAACAGTCATGGCCCGGCCCCGTATGTCCCATTCCTTCATCACCTGATTGACGATGACGTCCGAGTCGATGTAGACCACCAAACGTCGGATACCATGTGAGATGTCCATACAGAGCCCGTACAGGAGGGCTTCGTACTCGGCCTGATTGTTAGATGAATCAAAGTGAATTTGGAGTACATAGCTCAATAGGTCTCCCCTAGGGGAAACAAGTACTACTCCAGCCCCCGAGCCATGGAGCATCTTGGATCCGTCGAGGAACATAATCCTATGCTGGGGGACACTAGGGCCGACTCCTCTTGTTCTATCCATTTGGCCAGGTAGTCCACCAGGGCCTTAGACTTGATCGCTTTTTTTGCTTCAAACATGATCTCTAGCGGGAGGAGTTCAATCGCCAATTTGGCCACTCGGCCTCTGGCGTCTCTATTGTGCAGGATTTCTGACAAGGGGGCATTGCTAATAACTGTAACTGAGTGATCTTGTAAGTAATGGATCACCTTCTTGATGGCCAGGTAGATACCATAGACCAGCTTTTGGTAATGTGGGTACCTTTGTTTGGAGGGTGTCAACACTTCTGAGATGTAATAGATGGGCCTTTGAACCTTATATGCTTTGCCTGCTTCCTCATGCTCTACATTGAGAACGCTGCTAACTACTTGGCTAGTGGCTGTGATGTACAAGAGTAAGGGCTCTCAGCTGCCCGGAGCAGCTAACACCTATTGGGTGGAAAGCAAAGCCTTGAGCTGGTCGAATGCGATTTGCGCTTCGATGGTCCACTTGAATCTGTCAAAAAATTCATCGATCGCTAAAGAGGCAATGCCTTTTCGCCGAGTCTTGAGATGAAGCATCTCAGAGCAGCAAGGCAACTTGTAAGCTTGTGCACATCATGGATGCGTTCTAGTCGTCTCAATTGGACTATAAAAAAAATTATTAGGGTCGGCATCAATGCCTCGATCAGAAAAGAGAAACCCGAGTAGCTTGCCGGCTGGCACACCGAAGGTGCACTTGGCTGGGTTGAGTATACCCCATAGAGTCGTAGGTTCGTGAAGTTTTTGGCGAGGTCAATCGGGAATTCGAAACCTTTCCTTGACTTGACCATGATGTCATCCATGTGAGCCTCCACATTCCGGCTAGCCTGTTCTTGTAAAGACTTCTGAATCATACGTTGGAAAGTGGCCTCAGCGTTTTTGAGACCGAATGGTATAGTGATGTAGGAAAAACACCTGAATGGGGTGACCAAGGCCGTCTTTACTTCATCGGGTCCATACATTCAGATCTGGTGGTACCAGGTGTACGCATCCAGGAACGACAAGTGTTAACATCCAACAGTAGAGTCTACAATCTGATCTATGCGAGGTTAGGGGAAATGATCTTTTGAGCAGGCCCGATTGAGGTGCTTGAAATCAATACACATTCGGAGTGAATTGTTCTTCTTAGGCTCCATGACTACATTCGCGAGCCACTCGGAGTGGTAAACCTCGCAAATGAAATCGGCAGCTAGGAACCGAGCGATCTCCTCGCCTATCGCCTTGCGTTTTTCCATGGAGGAACAATGCAAGTATTCCTTGACGGGATTGACCTTAGAGTCCACTCGGAGGCGGTGCTCAGCTAGCTCCATGGGAACACATGACATGTCAGATGGCTTCCATGCGAAGATGTTCCAATTCTCATGGAGGAACAGGATGATCTCGACTTCCTATTTGTCATTGAGTGAGGAAGAGATGTTCGTCGCAGAGCCACTCGGATTGTTGGGGTGAATGTGAACCTACTTGGTATCACTCGCCAACTGAAAGGCGGACTCGGTAGCCAGCCGCTTCAACCTAAGCAAGTCGGCGGTGTCCACCATGTTCTTGTATGCCTCGAGTTCGACCGCGAGGACCTTTTCATTGGTGGTCTTGGATCCCTACTAGAGGCACTCCTCGGTGATCTTCCAATTGCCGGTCACCGTGATCACGCCCTTCGGCCCTGGCATCTTGAGTTTAAAATACACGTAACCTTGTCGGGCCATGAAACGCGAGTAGGAAGGCCTACCTAGCCTGGCGTGATAAGCGCTTTGGAAGTCAACCACCTGGAAGGTCAGTTGATCCTTCCTGTAAAAACATTTTGCAACCGAATATGACGTTCAAGGCGATCTGACTGAGTGGCTCTGCCTTCTTTTTGGGGATGCCCTCGTGGAAATGCATGTTTATCTTGCTCAGTCAGGACAACGGGATGTCCATGGCCTTGAGCGTGTCAGTGTAGATGATGTTGAGGCCACTGCCACCATCCATGAGTAGCCTATGTAATCGGACCCTATGGAAAGCCCGATCGACAACCAACACCTTCCTCTCGGGGGTGGCAATGTCGGTTGGATGGTCCGACTGATCAAATGTGATGGGAATCTTTCCCAATCGAGATACTTCATGACAGTCGGAACTGCCATGTTCACCTCCCGATTGATAACCTTCAATCGAATCTTACTCTCAACGTCGACGAAGATCATGAGGACCTACTCAATATTCAGATACCCAGGGGCATCCTCCTAATTGTCTCTTCATCCTTTTCCCTGGAGGGTTCTCCACCCATCTCATGCCGGAGCACGTGTGTAACGACCAAGATGCGGTCCTTTCCGATCTGGGGGTCGAGGCCCCCGAATAGGAAAGAAGCGCATCTAAGTGTTTTGCAAGCAAGTAAACATAACACATGATAATAAATAACGTAGACAATCTGGGATTCAACTGTCTTCTTATTAAAATACAGAGTACAACGCAGAAACAAACAAGGTAGTTCCGGTACGGACTACAAAACAAGGAAAATGCTATGCTACCCGCTGCAGGCCCACGATCACGACCACGGCTCAGTCCTCTGGATAGTTCACGTAAAGGCGATCTGTCTCCTCGTCGTACTGCCACGCCAGCTGGGTGCCATCGGGATCATCTGCCTCTGGGGTACCTGTACCTGCTGGGAGTTTCGGAGGAATCCGTGAGTCACGGGGACTCAGCAATCTAAGACCTTGGTGCCAGAACTAGTCATGTTATTGGGTAAGGAAGGGGTGAAGTGTTTCAGGCTGCTGCATCCTAAGGTTGAATAAGTGGCTAGCTTACGCAAAGGAGAAGTGACAGTGTTCTATACTAACGATCGTGAATACTTGATCAGAAAGTGATCCTGAACACCTACCTACGACACTCATAACCCCACCGTGTTCCTGATCGAAGAGAGATCTTCGAAGGGACAATCACGGTTACGCACACAGTTGGCATGTTTTATTAGTTTATGTTTAAGTTTTCTAATACCGGATGTTAACAAAATATTCCAAGTTGCCACATAACCGCGGGCACGGCTTTCCGAAAGATTAGACCCTGCAGGGGTGCTCCAACTAGTCCATCACAAACGAACACAGGCCGCAAAGGCATCCTCTATCACGAATCTCGTGATCTCGTCGGATTCCTTAGAGGAAAACCTCAACTCTGGGGTAAACCAAAGCCTCACCGGGATTCCTATACGCAAGATATACCGCTAAGGCAAGACAAGGCTAGCAGGACCTCCCGTCGTGTCGACGACCCTGATAAGAGCCGCGTATCTCAGTCTCAGGACACGACAGATGAGCTAGACGTCGGGATGGCTAAACCTCTGGGTGACCAGTGGGGCCCCGGACATCGCTCAGGTGGGGCCAACGCTCATGGGGAGCACTGGCCCGGGTTGTTGATTAAATTCCTCGGGGTAGCTATTCCCTATGCAGATTATTATGTGATTAGCAGATAGTACCAAAGTTGGGTCCTGCCGGACAAGCCTTAACACTACGCGATTTATCAAGGGGGTCCCCATAACAACCCCGAACGTGTTAGGAGCGATCAATATGGAATCAAACACCGGTAACCGGTAACTAAGGCGGCAATAACGGAACAAGACACCCGGCAAAAGGCTAGGCCTCCCGTCATTTACCAAATATATAGGTACATTAATTAAATAACAGAAATTAATATAATGATACCAAGCTCATGGCAACTCATGAGTTATAACACCTGCAACTAACAATGCTAACATTAGTAGCTGAGCAAGCCTACCTAGCCATGCAAATTTGCTAGGAAAGAGTAAGGTGTTTGGGCTCATGGCATAGGAAGAGGCAATATATTTTCAGTGGTAGGCAGCGAGCAATAACGTGGAATCGAAACTAACATAACAAGTCTAGATATGGGATCAAGGTCATGTCATCTTGCCTGTGATATCCTCAGCTTGGAATGGTTCTGGATCGTCCTGCACGTACTCTCCTGACTCCACGTAATCGGTCTCCGCTCCCGGTGCTACCCAACACAAGAATGACAGCCAATGAACAGCAGCACCACAAAATGCAACAATCACATGATGCATGAGATGAAAGTTGAGCATGCACCACTATTTCTAACACTAGCACAAGTAAGAATAACTACAACAAGTTCCTGGACAGAACTTTGCACTAAACTATTTGGACATGCATGGGAATGATATGAACATATGCATCTCGTAAAAACGGTGCAAAACCATATAAAGAACTTTGCAAACGGAGCTACGGATCAACGGGAATCAACGAAACACGATATGAAGCCCTACGTGAAAGATTCATCACCACACACACAATTGGCACAAATCTGGTGTTCCCAGGTTGCCAAGACATATATTAACCCAACATGGATGAAATGGAGCAAGTTAGAACACCCCAACAACAACTGAACACAAACTTTGAACAAAATGTCAAAACTACGCAATCTGCCAGTTTCTGCATCTTAGCTGTTTGTGAGCAACATGCAACATAGCTACAGGTCTTCAAATATGACAAATAATATATGTGGCTGTTGCCAACCGAGAACACTACAATATCCAGCAAGAATCACAGCAAAAGGAATTAAACTCTAGAAGATACAAGGCCACAAACTTTCCCAAAACCATCAGTTCTCAGGGACTTAGTGAAAATTCCTGCACCTGAGATTCTGTTTCTGTTCTGAAGCCTTTTGACAGCAATCAAAACACAGGCTACTGGACTCCAAATGACTTGCAAATTGACAGAAAGATTCACAAACATACCAGGTTCAAAACACTAGCACTGAACTAAGTCCAGTTCCCAACATAATAACCAGAACAACCTTATCTACAGGGGAAGAAAATGTTTTCACCATTCCAGACTTAGTGAAATTTTCAGAGTTCAAAAATCTGGAATTTTCCAGCCACATGCCCACTTTGTCTAGGCATAGTTTGCACACACATGTTCCCAATAGGTGATTGACACCACTATGGTGTTGAGCACAAACCCATACAACTAACACACCAAGATCCATGCCTTTGGGCTCCATCTATATCATGGAAACAAAGCCCAAACTTTCAACAAAATGAAAATGCAAATCCATAAGGTATGCTTCTAAGATGACAATAACATAGGAGGGTTTCATGTGCACAATGACAAAGTGCCATGGGGGTTTGAACCCCATGTTTGTGTCATGCACATCAACAACTCCAACACACACAATTTCTCTCAAGCACTAGCATCAAGCTCACACAAAAGACACTTTAAACTAACAAGAGAGTATGCACACCCCCCACATATGGGCATGTGATGGTGCACACTCTCACAAGCATCACTAGGATCTTCCTAGTAATCATGTCATCATCAATATGCAAACCACCACAACAATCCACACCCTCACATGCTAACATAGATAGCTATCTAGAACATCACTTCACACCAAAACATGCTCTAGATCAACACGCAAATCTACACATACTAAACATAGCTTGCACCACATGGCAACATACACACACCATAGGATCTAGCAACTCTATACATTCATGCACTCAACAACAATGCACTTCTAAGCAGGATAAGGCTACAAGATCTCCTACACATGATTTTTAGCTGCATATGCACCCCTAGTGCAAACACACACACACTCTTATGCACATAAACACCCCTTGTGTGTGTGCCACCATGCACACACACCACACTCACATCTCTTGCCTACACCACTACAACCTCTGGACAGGAAAAGGAAAACAAGATGCACTCCTTTATGCCTATTTTTTTTAGGCACAAGGTGTAACAGCAAATAGCAAAGGAAAATAAAAGAAAGAAAGGGAAAAAAAGAATGGCAAAAGGGGGCTGGAAGGGATTCGAACCCTGCACCACCTAGTGCACAACACTGTATTCTACCACCCTACTGCTAGCATGGTTTTGACAAAGAGAGAGGGACAGATCAGGTTAACCCCTCCCTGTTGCTGCTACTGCTAACAACCAAAGAAAAGAAAACCCAAAAGGAAGGAGGTGCACCACTTGGGATTCGATCCCTGCACCTCTCGGTGAGTCGTGGGGCTCTCTACCACTGCGCTACGAAGTGTTAACTGACAGAGGGGGAGACTCGAACAGGAAAAGCTAACTGAAGTCGCCCTCTGCCTACTGAGAAAGACAGCAACAGCGAACTGACGGGAACCATGTCCGGGGTAGCTACGCTGCACTGCCGGCACTGCGCTCGTGCATACGACGATGAGAGCCGACGAGGAGAAGGACCCGCACCTGCTGGGCACCCATCTACGCGGGGAGGAGCCCCTGCTGCAAACCGCAAGCACTACGCTGCTGCTCTGCGTCTACCGCGACCGAGGTGAAAGGAAGCCGCAGCTGCCGGCGGCGAGGTGGGTTCCTCTGCCACGGCGCTGCTGCAGAGAGGGGGGAGGAAGCCCTCCTCTGCGCGGCACCCCCCACAACTCTACACTACTCAGCACCATCCGAAACTACTGCACGTACACACAAACGAACCTCCTGACAACGGCGGCAGAGAAGAACGACGAACTCCGTCGTGAATCTGGACCAGACCGAGGAGGAGAAAGCACTGGGCGGCGGTCCTCACCTTGGGGAGAAGAGGGGGCGCCGGACAGGAAGGAGGAACGCCGGAGGCGAAGAAGAAAGCTGATGCAGTTCGCCCGGTTCGCCCCGTTGACGAAGACGAGCTCGACGGGGAGGGCCGCTCCTCGGGGTCCTAGCGCCGGGAATGGGACGCGGGGAGCCGCCCCGAGCCCCCGGACATGACGACGACGGCGAACGGAGGCGGGGCACGACGCCACCGGCGACGTCTACTGCTCTCTGTCCTGCTTCTCTCTGCTTTCTTACCTGACAGCGAAGAAGGAAGAGAGATGGGAACGAGATGGGTTTGGGAGAGGTGGCGGCGGCGGCTGAGGGGAGAAGAGGAACCCTAGGCTTCGGGCACGGACGCCAACGCAACTTATAGGGGGCCCTCGACGTGCTGCTCACGGCGCCGTCAGCTCTCTCTCTCACACACGTTCTGACGGAAAGCAGACAGCGAGGGGAGGAGGAGGACGCCGTGAAGAAAGAGAGGAGAGGCCTCGCGTGGGCTCTCTCTGGAGGGATCAGCTGGGCCAGGAGGGAGGAAAGAGGCTCATGCTGCCCAGGAAGAAGGAAAAAAATTGGGGAGAGAATTCCTATTTAGTTTTAAACACACTCAAGGAAATAACCCACAAAATAATCTACTGTGGCAAAAATTCAAAAGGAAAATTCTGCTGGACTTAAGGAATTTTTGCCCCATAGGGAAAAATAGGAATGCAATATTTGGAGATGTTTGAAATAAATGCAAAACAGTAATTAAGCTACTGTTTTGAGTTTATTTGCACCACTTAAATCAAAGAATCAAATCATAAAAATTGCACCCCCTCATAAGCACATTTTCCCAACCACTAGACATTTTAGAATCATCTTTGGGAAGAAGGAATTTTGACGAGAATAAAAATAGGAGGGAAAAGGAGTTTAAAAGGCAAGAGCTTAAAAAGACTAGCACTCACTCCTACATCACCCACACCATTATCACATGCATCACAAGGTAGTGCAAACCACCACTTAACCCTAGCAAGAACACATGCACTCTCCACACCACACACTACTCCTAGTATCTTCAAATGCAACATGATCATGGCATGCAATCATAAGGTATGGCAAGGCATGATATGCTATGCAAGCATGCAAGGGAAGTAAGCACTAAGGAACACACATGAAATTATGGAACAAAAAATGATATCATCAAGATCTCTGACAAGGTGGCCCCACTTGGAAGGTTACAAGAAGGGAAAGTTCTACACTTGCGGCATTACAACGTGACAGTCTCGAGTCGTGTGCTCGGGAAAGATGGGCTCTCCATCATCATCCTTCTTGGTGTGAATCAGGCATGATTGGTTTTCTCTTGGGCTCGGTTTTCTTCTTAGCCGCCCAATCCTTCTTTTTCTTCTTCCTTGATTTGATTTGGCCTTTCCCTGGAACCACAACGACTTCATGCTTTCCTGATGCATCGGCCTTGCGCTTCTGCTTCTTTCCTGTGTTTCCCCTCGAGTAAGGGGCATCACCAGCTCGGACTTTGCCACTACGAAGGTGGTCTTCTTCTTCACCGTTTGCATATCGATTGGCAATTTCCAAGGCACGACCAAGGGACAGATCCCCCAATCGGCCAAACTTGAGAATGAGCTTTGTGTACCTAGTGCCTGCCTTGAAGGCAGACAGGGTGTGGGGACCCTGACTTACTAGTCGAGATCGTCGAATGAACGTGCTCAGTGATCCCAGAGATCGATGCTCACCGAACACACAGATACTGAATATTAAGAGTCGTACATCCAAGTACCGAGTTATTACATCACGTGACTGAATGGTCAAGTTCACAAGGTAGGGTCTATAAGGCCAAATCACACAGATACAACTAGTAGGGGAAACTTAGGGCTAAGCGGGTGCCCATGCCACCAGCCTACACCAACAGGCATCCTGACTGGGAAGCGTCCTAGTTCACAGGGCCGTCTCCGAAGACGTACTCTTCTCCAAACTCCGGTCCTTCCATGTCTAGTCAATAATATAACCAGTGGCAAGCCAATGAGTACTTTTGAATGTACTCGCAAACAGCCCATGATATGAACAATGCAATTGAAAGGGTAACAAGTAATATGCATCTTTGGTGGATAAAAACTTGGTTGTAAATAACATGATCACGGATGCAACATAAGCTAAATGTTAATTTGAAGAACATGTTACGGATATCAACATATCTTTAAAGGGTTGAACACTCCGGCTTCACCCTATATGCCAAGTCACCAAACTTGGTCATATCAACTCTTATATTAACACCATTAAACACACACACTTGGTTTATGCGGAAACGACTGACCATAGTTTAAGCAGCACCACCCAACTGTCCTTGACCGTGGACACGTCTATTCGAATAGTTTTACACTCTGTAGGGGTAGTACGCTGGACCCACGAGATCCGGGAAACTTTCATGTCATCCACGACTCGCGGTATATAACATACCCGAGGTAAGTACCCGATCAATGCCTTTCCCCTGACGATACTAGACAAAGAGGTCCACTCGAATGGTACCCAGCCCACATGTTGTCCGTCTTACGAGCCCCGACTCTAGACAGTAGCAACCATGCGGGGACCAACAGTGTGCTTGGAACACGTAAAAACGGCATAGTCGCCCTACCTGGCATGACCCCATCACGAGAGTGACCACACATCACTCCCGCCACTAGTAATGTGGCTCTTTGCTAGTACCGATGATACATCCATTTTGCATCATGTTTTGATGTTGATATTTATCGCTTCTTGGGCTGTTATTTCACTTCACGGTACAATTCTTATGCATTTTCTCTCTTATTTTGCAAGGTTTACATGAAGAGGGAGAATGCCGGCAGCTGGAGTTCTGGCCTGAAAGTGGAGCAAAGTTGAGATACCTATTCTGCGCAACTTCAAACGCCGTAAAAATCAACGAGGATTTTTTTTCCGGATTTATAAAAAATACTGGGCCGAAGAAGTGCCAGAGGGGTGCGTGCAGGTGGCCACACGCCTGCACGGCGCGGCCACCCCCCAGGCCGCGCCATGAGAGCTTGTGGGCAGCCTGCTCGCCCACTGCCCCCTCTTCTGCTATATGAAGGGTTTCGTCCAGGAAAAAATCAGGGAGGAGCTTTTTCATGTATTCGCCGCCGCCACGAGGCGGAACTTGAGCAGAACCAATCTTGAGCTCCGGCAGGACGATCCTGCCGGGGAAACTTCCCTCCCGGAGGGGGAAATCGTCGCCATCGTCATCACCAACACTCCTCTCATCGGAGGG
Organism: Hordeum vulgare subsp. vulgare; assembly: GCF_904849725.1. NCBI lineage: Eukaryota > Viridiplantae > Streptophyta > Magnoliopsida > Poales > Poaceae > Hordeum > Hordeum vulgare. Next base: position 281,250,093 of record NC_058523.1, on the reverse strand, counting down.
GACTCGTCACCATCAACATCTTCATCAGCACCATCTCATCTCCAAACCCTAGTTCATCACTTGTAACCAATCTCCGTCTAGCGACTCCGATTGGTACTTGTAAGGTTGCTAGTAGTGTTAATTACTCCTTGTAGTTGATGCTAGTTTGATTGTTTGGTGGAAGAGTTTATGTTCAGATCCTTGATGCTACTCATTACCTCTCTGATCATGAATATGATTATGCTTTGTGAGTAGTTACTTTTGTTCCTGAGGACATGGGATAAGTCATGCTAATAGTAGTCATGTGAATTTTGTATCCGTCCGGTAATTTGATGTGTTGTATGTTGTTCTTCCTCTAGTGGTGTTATGTGAACGTCGACTACATAACACTTCACCATTATTTGGGCCTAGAGGAAGGCATTGGGAAGTAGTAAGTAGATGATGGGTTGCTAGAGTGACGGAAGCTTAAACCCTAGTTTATGTGTTACTTCGTAAGGGGCTGATTTGGATCCACTAGTTTAATGCTATGGTTAGACTTTGTATTAATTCTTCTTTCGTAGTTGCGGATGCTTGCAAGAGGGGTTAATCATAAGTGGGATGCTTGTCCAAGGAAGGGCAGTACCGAAGCGTCAGTCCACCCATATATCAAACTATCAAAGTAACGAATGTGAATCATATGAACATGATGAAAACTAGCATGACAGAAATTCTCGTGTGTCCTCGGGAGCGTTTTTCCTCCTATAAGACTTTGTCTAGGCATGTCCCTTGCTATAAAGGGATTGGGACATTTGCTTCACCGTTGCTACTTTTGTTACTTGTTGCTTGCTACGAATCATCTCACCACACAATCACTTGTTATCGACAGTTTCAGTGCCTGCATATTTTACCTTGCTGAAAACCACTTGTCAGATCCTTCTTCTCCTCGTTGGGTTCGACACTCTTACTTATCGAAAGGACTACGACTGATCCCCTATACTTGTGGGTCATGAAGACTCTTTTCTGGCGCCGTTGCCGGGGATAAGCGCCTTTGGTAAGTGGAACTTGGTAAGGAAACATTCATATAGTGTGCTGAAATTTATTGTCACTTGTCACTATGCATACTAATCCTTTGAGGGGCTTGTTCGAGGTATCTTCACCTCGAACGGAAGCACAAAGAGTTGCTCCTCAACCTGCTGCACCTACTGAAAATATTTGATTTTAATTTCCTTCGGGTATGCTTGAGAAACTGCTGGCTAATCCTTTTACACGAGATGGAACATCACATCCAGACTTGCATCTAATCTATGTAGACGAAGTTTGTGGTTTATTTAAGCTTGCAAGTTTTCCCGAGGATGAGGTCAAGAAGAAGGTCTTTCCTTTATCTTTAAATGATAAGGCATTGACATGGTATAGGCTATGTGATGATACTGGATCATGGGACTACATTCGGTTTAAATTGGAATTCCATCAAAAGTTTTATCCTATGCATTTAGTACATCGTGATTGGAATTATATTTATAATTTTTGGCCTCGTGGTAGATAAAGCATCGCTCAAGCTTGGGGGAGTCTCAAATCAATGCTATATTCATGCCCCAATCATGAGCTCTCGAGAGAAATTATCATTCAGAACTTCTATGCTCGGCTTTCTCATGATGATCGCACCATGCTTGACACTTCTTGTACCGGTTCTTTTATGAAGAGAGATATTGACTTCAAATGGAATTTATTAGAGAGAATTAAACACAAATCTAAAGATTGGGAGCTTGAAGAAGGTAAGGATTCAGGTATGAATTTCACGTTTGATTGCGTTAAATCCTTTGTTGAGACAAATACTTTTTGTGACTTTAGCGCTAAGTATGGACTTGACTCTGAGATAGTAGCTTCATTGTGTGAATCCTTTGCTGCTCATATTGATCTCCCCAGAGAGATGTGGTTTAAATATTATCCTCCTTTAGAAGTCAATGTAGTTAAACCCACTCCAGTTGAAGAGAAAGTCATTGCCTATAATGATCATGTGGGTCCCAGTGCTTACATTGAGAAACCACCTTTCCCTGTTAGGATAAAGGATCATTCCAAAGCTTCAACTGTGAGACGTAGAGGCTACATTAGAACACCTACACCCCCTGAGCAAATTAGATTTGAACCTAGCATTGCTATTATCAAAGATCTTCTGTCCGACGATGTTGAGGGACATAATATTCACTTCTGTGAAGATGCTGCTAGAATTGCTAAATGTCACGTTAGAGACAAACATAGGCATGTTGTTGGTATGCATGTGGTTTCTGTTAAGATAGGAGATCATTATTATCATGGTTTATGTGACGTGGGTGCTAGAGTTAGTGCAATACCTCAATCCTTATACGATGAAATCAAAGATGAGATTGCACCTGTTGAATAGAGCCTATTGATGTCACTATTCAGCTTGCCAATAGAGATACTATCTGCCTTGTGGGAATTGTTAGGGATTTTGAAGTCTTGTGTGGTAAAACAAAGTATCGTGCTAATTTCCTCGTTCTTGCTACCGCACAAGATAGTTTTTTTCCCATCATATTTGGTAGACCTTTTCTCAATATTTTCAATGCTCATATTGACTGTGAGAAGCAAACTGTCACTGTTGGCTTTGAAGGCGTGTCACATGAGTTCAACTTCTCCAAGTTTGGTAGACAACCTCATGAAAAGGAGTTGCCTAGTAAGGATGAAAATATTGCCTTAGCTTCTATTGTCGTGCCTCCTACTGATCCCTTAGAGCAATACTTGGTTGAGCATGAAAATGATATGCATATGGATGAAAGGGATGAGATAGATAGAGTTGTCTTAGAACAATATCCTATCCTTAAGAATAACTTGCATGTTGAACTTCTTGGGGATGCACCTCCACCAAAGGGTGATCCTGTGTTCAAGCTTAAACAGTTGCCTGATACTCTTAAGTACGCCTATCTTGATGAAAAGAGATATATCCTGTTATAATTAGTGCTAGCCTCTCAGAGCATGAAGAAAAGAAGTTACTAAAAACTCTGAGGAAGCACCGTGTTGCTATTGGATATACTCTTGATGATCTTAAGGGCATTAGTCCCACTCTATGCCAGCACAAGATCAAAATTGATCCTGATTTCAATCCAGTTGCTGATCATAAAAGGAGATTGAATCCTAAGATGAAAGAAGTAGTAAGAAAAGAAATACTAAAGCTCCTAGAAGCGGGTATTATCTATCATGTTGCTCATAGTGATTGGGTGAGTCCGGTGCATTGCGTCCTTAAGAAGGGAGGTATTACCGTTGTCCCTAATGATAAGGATGAATTGATCCCACAGAGGATTATTACTCGCTATAGGATGGTGATCGATTTTAGGAAACTGAATAAAGCCACTAGGAAAGATCATTACCCTTTGCCTTTTATCGACCAAATGCTAGAAAGGTTGTCCAAACACACGCACTTCTCCTTTCTAGATGGTTATTCTGGTTTCTCCCAAATACGAGTTGCACAATCTGATCAGGAGCAAACCACTTTCACCTGTCCTTTCGGTACCTTTGCTTATAGACGTATGCCTTTTGGCTTATGTAATGCACCTACCACCTTTCAAAGATGTATGATGGCTATATTCTCTGACTTTTGTGAAAAGATTGTTGAGGTTTTCATGGATGACTTCTCCGTTTATGGGTCTTCCTTTGATGATTGCCTCAGCAACCTTGATCGAGTCTTGCAGAGATGTAAAAACACCAATCTTGTCTTGAATTGGGAGAAGTGCCACTTTATGGTTAATGAAGGCATCGTCTTAGGACATAAAATTTCTGAAAGAGGTATTGAAGTCGATAAGGCTAAGGTTGATGCAATCAAGAAAATGACATACCCCACAGATATCAAAGGTATAAGAAGTTTCCTTGGTGATGCTGGTTTCTATAGAAGGTTCATTAAAGACTTCTCTAAGATTTCTAGGCCTCTTACCAATCTCTTGCAAAAGGATATTCCTTTTGTTTTTTACGATGATTGTGGGGAAGCCTTTGAAATACTTAAGAGGGCTTTGATAACCGCACCTATTGTTCAACCACCTGATTGGAACCTACCTTTTGAGATCATGTGTGATGCTAGTGATTATGCTGTTGGTGCTGTTCTAGGGCAAAGAGTTGATAAGAAGTTGAATGTTATTCACTATGCTAGTAGAACTCGAGACAGTGCCCAAAGAAACTATGCTACTACGGAGAAGGAGTTTTTAGCAGTCGTGTTTGCATGTGAAAAGTTCAGGTCTTACATAGTTGATTCCAAAGTCACTATTCACATTGATCATGCTGCTATTAAGTACCTCATGGAGAAGAAAGACGTTAAACCTAGACTTATCAGATGGGTTCTCTTGCTAAAAGAATTTGATTTGCTCGTTGTTGACAGAAAGGGTACTGATAACCCAGTAGCAGATAACTTGTCTCGGTTGGAGAACGTTCTTGATGACCCACAACCTATTGATGATAGCTTTCCCGATGAGCAACTGAATGTCATCAATTATTCACGTAGTGCACCGTGGTATGCTGATTATGCAAACTATATCGTTGCCAAATACATACCACCTAGTTTCACGTACCAGCAAAAGAAGAAATTCTTTTTTGACTTGAGACATTACTTTTGGGATGATCCTCACCTTTATAAGGAAGGTGTAGATGGTGTTATTAGACGTTGTGTACCTCAACATGAACAGGGACAGATCCTACAGAAGTGTCACTCCGAGGCCTACGGAGGACACCATGCGGGAGATAGAACTGCACACAAGGTATTGCAATCAGGTTTCTATTGGCCCACTCTCTTCAAGGATGCCCATAAGTTTGTCTTGTCTTGTGCCGAATGTCAGAGAATAGGTAATATTAGCAAACGTCAGGAAATGCCTATGAACTATTCACTTGTCATTGAACCATTTGATGTCTGGGGCTTTGATTATATGGGACCTTTTCCAAAATCCAACGGGTATACTCACATCTTAGTTGCTGTTGATTACATCACTAAGTGGGTAGAAGCTATCCCCACTAGTAGTGCTGATCACAACACCTCTATCAGGATGCTGAAAGAAGATATCTTCCCTAGATTTGTAGTCCCTAGATATCTAATGACCGTCGGTGGTTCACATTTCATTCATGGTACTTTCCGTAAAACGCTTGCTAAGTACGATGTCAACCATGGAATTGCGTCTCCCTATCACCCTCAGTCCAGTGGTCAAGTAGAGCTAAGAAATAGAGAGATTAAACTAATTCTACAAAAGACTCTCAACAGGTCTAGAAAGAATTGGTCTAAGAAGCTCGATGATGCAGTGTGGGCTTATAGAACTGCCTATAAGAATCCCATGGGCATGTCTCCGTACAAAATGGTGTACGGTAAAGCATGTCATTTACCTCTTGAGCTAGAGCATAAAGTTTATTGGGCAATCAAATAGCTCAATTTTGATTTCAAACTTTCCGGTGAGAAGAGGTTATTTGACATTAGCTCGCTTGATGAGTGGAGAACTCAGGCATATGAGAATGCCAAGTTGTTCAAAGAGAAGGTTAAGAGGTGGCATGATAAGAGAATACAAAAGCGTGAGTTCAATGTAGGTGATTATGTCTTGCTATATAACTCTTGTTTAAGATTCTTTGCAGGAAAGCTTCTCTCTAAATGGGAAGGTCCCTATGTTGTTGAGGAAGTATATCGTTCCGGTGCTATCAAGATCAACAACACGGAAGGTAATTGTCTGAGGGTGGTAAATGGGCAGAGAATCAAGCATTATATCTCAGGTACTCCCATAAATGTTGAAAGCAATATTATCAATACCATAACTCCGGAAGAATACCTAAGGGATATTTATGAGCCTGTTTCAGACTCCGAAAACAAAGAGGTATGTGATTCAGTAAGAAAACGGAGTCCAAAACTTTTCCAGTAGGAAATTTTCTCCGTTTTGGAATATTTGAAAAAATACAAAAATTGGAAGTAGCCCGGAAAGTGCGCGAGGAGGCGACAAGCATGCACGGCGCGGGCCCACCCCTTGGTCGCGCTGTGAGGGCTTGCGGCCACCTCGTGCACCTCCCGAACTCCATTTTCATGAGGGGTACTCCTTCTGGTCTGAAAAAAATCGTTATATTTACTCCCGTTTGGTCTGACCCCTGCATCACGCAGATTTCCTCTGTTTTTCATTTCGAGCCTGTTTTGTGCCGCAGATTTAGAGCAATATGTCGTCTCAGGAATCTATGGGGGAGAACAATCTTCCCCAAGTTTATGGGGAAGCACGTGCTGATCTGAAAAGGATGGAGGTCATGGAGGCTAAGGAAAGGCTACCTAAAGAAACCAAGGGCAAAACCAAGGAGAGGAATCAGACGTGGGACGAAGTGCAATCTGTGCTCAATTGGGAAGAAGTTGAAGAAATCTCCAAGGTATAAATCAAAGATTAATGGCCCTCTTGGAGTCAAAGATTGCAACAACTCCTCCACCTTCACCACCAAAGGAAGACAACTGAGCATTGGTATGGGCAATCCCGTTGGCTTGTGCCAAGCTTGGGGGAGTTGCCCCGGTATCGTATCACCATCACATCTTTTGCCTTTACCTTTGTTTTAGTTTTCCTTTTTTCAGTTTTCTCTTTATCTAGTAGAATAAAAGTCTTAGTGTGTTTTAGTCTTGAGTTTTGCTTTGTGTCACCCCCGATGTATTCGAGCTCGTGAGCCATATAATAAAGAGTGTCTTAGTTGAAGGGCTTTGCCTCTTGCAATGATCAAACGAGTGAGAATAGAACAAAAGCATGAAAGATCATGTAATGATTTTATGGGAAGTAATGGCTTCACATATAAAAAGAATGAGGATTGAAACTTGTTGAGGGTAGGCAAACGTAGACCTTGGTCATGGTTGTAATTAATAGGAAGTGATAAAGAAGGAGAGGTTCACATATAAATATATCATCTCTGACACCATCTATGATTGTGAACACTCACTAAACTATTACATGCCCAGAAGTAGATGTTGGACAAGGAAGACAACATAATGAATTTTGTTTGCTTGGCTCCAAACAATGTTATATGATTAGAGATCCCTTAGCATGTGACGATTTCTTCCACTTCATATTAGCCAAAACCTCCCGCACCAAGTCGAGATACTACTTGTGCATCCATAAACCTTCAACCCAGTTTTGCCATAAGTGTCCACCATACCTACCTATGGATTGAATAAGATCCCTCAAGTAAGTTCTCATCGGTGCAGGCAATAAAAAATTCTCTCTAATATGTATGATCTATTAGTGTGTGGAAAATAAGCTTTGTACGAACCTGTGATGAGGAAGACATAAAAGCGACAGACTGCATAATAAAGTTCTTTATCACAGGGGGCAATATAAAGTGACGTTCCTCCGCACTAAGAGGACACACATCCAAACCTCAAAAGACCATGACAACCTCTGCTTCCCTCTGTGAAGGGCCTATCTTGTACCTTTACTTTTTGCCCTTGAAAGAGTCATGGCGATCTTCAAGAATTCCCTATTTCTCCTTTGTCTTGGCTAACGTCATACGCTTGGTAAAGATCTATATCCATATGTCAACTTGGAGGTAAGTATTCATGAATTATTATTGTTGACATTAACCTTGAGGTAAGCAGTTGGGAGGCAAAACTATAAGCCCCTATCTTTCTCTGTGTCCAGCTGAAACTTTGATCTCATGAGTACCACGTGAGTTGTAGCAATTGTAGAGAACGAAAGAATGATTGAGTATGTGGATTTGCTTTACAAGCTCTTATTTGACTCTTTCTGATGTTGTGATAAATTGCAATTGCTTCAATGACTAAAGGCTATCGGTTATTACTTCTTGGTAAGGTTCTTGATCCATGCTTTACTTTGTGAAGGAATTATCACTTTAGCATGCGAGATTATATGTTGGTATTGTTGTTCTAATCATGATCATGATGCATGCATGTTCGTATCTTGTTTTGTCGACACCTCTCTCCCTAAACATGTGGAAATATTTATTGAGCTAGGCTTTCGCTTGAGGACAAGCGAGGTCTAAGCTTGGGGGAATTTATACGTCCATTTTGCATCATTATTTCATGTTGATATTTATCTCTTCTTGGGCTGTTATTTCACTTCACGGTACAATTCTTATGCCTTTTCTCTCTTATTTAGCAAGGTTTACATGAAGAGCGAGAATGCCGGCAGCTGGAATTCTGGCCTGAAAGTGGAGCAAAATTGAGATACCTATCTGCGAAACTCCAAACACCGTAAAAATCAAAGAGGATTTTTTTACGGATTTATAAAAAATACTGGGCCGAAGAAGTGCCAGAGGGGCGCGTGCAGGTGGCCACAAGCCTGCATGGCGTGGCCACCCCCTAGGCCGCGCCATGAGGGCTTGTAGGCAGCCTGCTGGCCCACTGGCCCCCCTCTTCTGCTATATGAAGGGTTTCGTCTAGGAAAAAAATCAGGGAGGAGCATTTTCGTGGATTCGCCGCCGCTACGAGGCGAAACTTGAGCAGAACCAATCTAGAGCTCCGGCAGGACGATCCTGCCGGAGAAACTTTCCTCCCGGAGGGGGATATCGTCGCCATCGTCATCATCAACACTCCTCTCATCGGAGGGGACTCGTCACCATCAACATCTTCATCAGCACCATCTCATCTCCAAACCCTAGTTCATCACTTGTAACCAATCTCTGTCTCGCGACTCCGATTGGTACTTGTAAGGTTGCTAGTAGTGTTAATTACTCCTTGTAGTTCATGCTAGTTGGATTGTTTGGGGGAAGAGTTTATGTTCAGATCCTTGATGCTACTCATTACCTCTCTGGTCATGAATATGATTGTGCTTTGTGAGTAGTTACTTTTGTTCCTAAGGACATGGGATAAGTCATGCTAATAGTAGTCATGTGAATTTGGTATTCGTTCGGTAATTTGATATGGTGTATGTTGTTTTTCCTCTAGTGGTGTTATGTGAACGTCGACCACATAACACTTCACCATTTTTTGGGCCTAGAGGAAGGCATTGGGAAGTAGTAAGTAGATGATGGGTTGGTAGAGTCACAGAAGCTTAAACCCTAGTTTATGCGTTGCTTCGTAAGGGGCTGATTTGGATCCACTAGTTTAATGCTATGGTTAGACTTTGTCTTAATTCTTCTTTCGTAGTTGCGGATACTTGCGAGAGGGTTTAATCATAAGTGGGATGCTTGTCCAAGTAAGGGCAGTACCCAAGCACCGGTCCACCTATATATTAAAATAAAAAAGTAACGAACGTGAATCATATGAACATGATGAAAACTAGCATGACAGAAATTCCCGTGTGTCCTCAGGAGCGTTTTTCTTCCAATAAGACTTTGTCCAGGCTTTTCCCTTGCTACAAAAGGGATTGGGCCACTTTGCTGCACCATTACTACTTTTGTTACTTGTTGCTTGGTACGAATCATCTCACTACACAATCACTTGTTACCGACAATTTCAGTGCCTGCAGATTTTACCTTGCTGAAAACCACTTGTCAGATCCTTCTGCTCCTCGTTGGGTTCGACACTCTTACTTATCGAAAGGACTACAATTTATCCCCTATACTTGTGGGTCATCAACCGACCAGAGTAATCAACAAAGTCCCTTCACATAAAGGGGTAACATGGTCGTACATGTAAGGTTGGGACGGTCGACACATCATAAATCTATTCCCATTTCCAAAACCATATACACACAAAATTCCGAGTGCACCACTTCACCAAAACTGGCCAACCTAACTCATCATCACCCTCGGGCATTTGTGGCACCCGACGGGGTTTTCGTAAACCTTTGGTTTTAAACCATCATCATACTCAAGCTATTATGTTTAGATCTACTTGTCAACATGATATTAGCATGACCCTATGTGGGATCATGCTCAAAATGCAAGTGCTCCGGAGGAGGCATCGGTAACATCACTTCAATGATTTTCCGATGCTTATGATCACATGCAACGGAAATATTTTCTCTACTAGCATGCAATATAACATGTGTTCAAAACATGGTCAAAGGGCTGCTTGCCTTGGTCAGCTAGGTATCTGGGGTCTTCGGGGTCTTCAAGTCCAACTCCTTCATCACACGGATTTTCTATCGCCGTAATAAATAAAAAGTAATAAGTGGCTCACTCCAAAACAGATCACAAAGTCACTTTAAAATTGTTGTTTAATTCTGATAAATCCATATTATTATTTTAAAAATATTTGTCTATGGTTTTAGTGAAATAATATTTTTAAAATCAATATAACAGAAGCAAAACTATTCCAAATTAACCCTTTTTATTATTATAAAACAGAATAGTTGTTGCAAAATTCATCTAAGGGTTGTGTTAAATTCTACACATTTTTAGAAAAATAACAGTGAAAGAATTATAATTTTTCACTCGATTAATCTTTTTACAAAAAATCATTTAAAACCAGGTTTTAAATAAAAAGAATAAGGCTACAGCCCCGGCCTGGCTTCGCCTGGTACTGAGCCGGCCCATAGGCCAGCCAAACAGCCTGCCCACACGCGCGCGCCGTCAGGTTTGCACCTTATGCTCGGGCCCATGAGGTCAGTGGCTGCGGGCAGCGAGGGAGAGAGAGATGGGCCACCGACAGGTGGGGCACACCTGTCGGGGTCATCTCCTAGCTCTGGCCAGATAGAACGAGGAGCACACTCGCGTGCCTACCGACGTCCTCGGGCCCTAATGACGACAGGAATGGGTCCTGCTCGTCGTCGCCTACTGTTGGTGGTCGAGTCGACGAAAGAGGGGCTCTGGTTCACCGACGACGAGGTTGCCGCGGCGGACGGGTTTTGGGTGAAGGTGGAGGTGGAAGCTACGGGCACAAATTCGCTCAAGGAAGAGACGGGAAAGCTTCCTAGGGTCACAGGTAGTGTTTTGGTCGGCAGAGGGACGTGAGAGCCAACGTGTAGCCGGAGATCGACCGGAGCTTCGAGGCGGAGGGGCCTCGATCGATCTCGAGCATCGGGGCTCTGCTTGCTCAATGGGGTGGATAGGTAGGTGATTGAAGTGTCGATGACTTGGAGTGAGGGGTTCTGGAGCAAGGGGAGGGGTTAGGAGGGGTTTTACCCAACTGTCAGAAGGTGCTCAACAGTGGTTTGGGGTGGTTGCATCCCACCACTCGCTATGCAAGATAACAGGATTGGGTGTCGTGCTAAAACATGGGTCTACACCAAGTTTGAGCTCCAATGGACAAGTTTAGCTTTGTAAACTTGAACACATCCCTAAATGCCAAGATATGTTCCTTCCAAAGGGAGTGTGGGCAAATCAAGTCCCACCAATCTCATTTTTTGTATGGAGTCCTCATTTGAGGTATTAGGCACTCCTGCAAAGTTTCAGCTACATTGGATAAACTTTGGTATGTAGAGTTGCTCTAACTTCATCCTGGACACAAGGGGTTTTGCAATTATTTGGTGACCTTAACCACCTTGGATCAAGGTGGTACTTTATATGGGCACCAAGTATGGCTTAGGGAGACCAGTGGAATTTTCTAGGAATTTATGGAGAATATTTCCTTTGGAAATATTTCAAAAGGTCGAAATAGACAGAATAGGTTTCTAGGGTTTTACTCAAATATTTATAATATAAATAGGGGTTGAAAATCTTATGTATGGAAAATATATGTCCTTCTGGGTATCTCATATTTTCTCAGATTTTTCTAAGGCAGGAAAGTATTTTTCCATATAGGAATACCATTTTCTGGCCTCAGAAATGGAGATGCAAATAAAATTGGAAAACAATTCATAAAATAATTATTTTATGGTTTTGGTGAACTAAAATGGTGTTAGAACCAAATCACCAACTTTGGGTAAGAGCACTTCTTGCCATCAAGGCTTGTAGTGCAACCCAAGCAGGGTTTTGCATTAACTAGAAATAAGAAAAGCTTTTTTGAAAATAATTAGGTTGGGAGAAATATGGTTTTTAATATCACACACTCAAGCATACAAGCATACAATGACAATCATGGCACTCACAACATTAGTTTTGTAAAAGTTTTTATAAACTGAGATTTTTGAATTACAGAAAAAGTGATAGTGAAAACAGGGTGTGACAGACCTATCCCCCTTACAAGAATCTCGTCCCCGAGATTCCTAAGTTAGGTGCTAAAAAGGTTCGGAAACTCAGTTCGGAGATAGTCTTCACGCTCCCATGTTGCTTTTGCTTCGGTGTGGTTGCTCCACTGAACCTTGAAATACTTGATGGTGCGGCTTCTGGTGCAACACTCTGCTTCATCCAAGATGTGGATCTGCCTCTCACGATAAGTGAGATCTGGCTGAAGGTCGATGGCCTGATGGTCAATGTCCTTATAAAGATCTGGAAGGTTTGGCGCTTGGAGACACTTCCGAAGTTGTGACACGTGGAAGACGTTGTGTACAACCAAAAGTTCTGGAGGTAGCTCCAACTTGTAACCAACCTATCCATGCCTTGTTGTGATCTTAAATGGTCCAATGAACCTTGGAGCAAGTTTAACCTTGACGTGGAAACGCTTGGTTACCTTGAGAGGTCTAACACGGAGGTATACCTGGTCTTCAAGGTTGAACTCCAATTCTCTGCGGTGACAATCCGCATAGCTCTTCTATCGCGACTTGGCTGCCTTTAAGTTTTCTCGAACAAGCTGCACCTTATCTTTTGCCTCTTGCAGAATTTCCGGCCCGAAAATCAACCCTTCACCGGTTTCGGACCAGTTGAGCGGGGTGCGGCACTTTCATCCGTACAACACTTTAAATGGGGCCATGTGGAGACTAGACTGGTAGTTGTTGTAGTATGAGAACTGAGCGAACGGCAGACAGTCTTCCCATTTGGCACCATGTGCTAAGACACAAGCGCGGAGCATATCTTCGAGTATCTGGTTCACTCTTTCCGTCTGTCCGCATGTCTGCATGTGGAAGGCGGTGCTGAAAGATAGCTTGGTTCTGAGGGCTTCTTGGAACTTCTTCTAGAATCTTGAGGTGAACTGCGTGCCTCGGTCAGATACAATCTCCTTGGGATCTCCGTGGAGACTCACTATACGATGGATGTACATACTAGCCAACTGGCTTCCATCATAAGTGGTGTTGACTGGAATGAAATGGGCCACCTTGGTCAGATGGTCGACAATGACCCATATGGAGTTCTGCCCTTTGCTTGACCTGGGTAACCCAGTGATGAAGTCCATACTGACTTTCTCCCGCTTCTATTCAGGCACTTGGAGAGATTGTAGCAGTCCAGCAGGTCGTTGATGCTCAGCCTTGACTCGCTGGCACACGTCGCACTTTGCAACATAATACGCTATTTCTCTCTTCATGCCATGCCACCAGAATCTTTCTCGGAGATCTTGATACATCTTGGTACCACCGGGATGAATAGAGTAGCGTGTGTCATGAGCTTCCTGCATGATTGAGTCCTTCAGTTCTGCCTTGTTGGGTACGCATAAACGTTTTCCAAACCACACTACTCCTTGCTCATCCACCAAGAATTCTGGGGCCTTGCCTTCCCGGATCTTCCTCTTGATGCCTTCAATGCTCTTGAGCCCCTTCTAGGCCTCCTTTATATCGTCAGACAGCATTGGTTTGACTTTGAGGTTAGCCTTTCCTTGAGCATAACATTCAAGGTGCTAGCCTTCCTTCTTAAGGCATCAGCCACTACATTGGCCTTACCGGGGTGGTATTGAATGCTGAGGTCATAGTCCTTGATTAACTCGAACCATCTTTGTTGCCTCATATTCAATTCCCTTTGAGATAATATATACTTCAGACTTTTGTGGTCAGTGTATATTTCACATCGCTTCCCTAGAAGGTAATGTCGACATGTCTTCAGGGCATGCACTACTGTTGTCAACTCAAGATCATGGGTGGTATAATTCTCCTCATGCGGGCGCAGTTGTCATGACAGATACGCCACGACCCTACCTTCTTGCATTAGGAATCCACCGAGCCCGGTTCTGGAGGCATCATAATATATCACAAACTCCTTGTTGATATCTGGAGTAGCCAATACCGGGGCGGTAGTCAATCTCTTCTTCAACTCCTCGAAGCTTGTTTCACACTCCGGCGTCCATTCAAACTTATTTCCTTTCCTCAAGAGCTGAGTCATGGGTCGAGCAATGCGGGAGAATCCTTCTACGAACTTGCGGTAATATCCCGCGAGTCCGGGGAAGCTCCTAACTTCCTTCACATCGATTGGCGACTCCTAGTTGGTTACCATAGTAATCTTGGAAGGGTCGGCCCACAATCCAGTTACCATCATGGTATAACCCAAGAATCCAACTTCGTTCAGCCAGAATAGGCATTTGCTGAATTTGGCGTAAAGTTGGTGCTCTCGAAGCTTCTCCAACACTAACCTCAAGTGTTGCTCATGCTCTTCTTCGAACTTGCAGAAGATTAATATGTCATCAATAAATACGACGACAAACTTATCCAGGTATTGCATGAAGACCTTGTTCATGAGGTACATGAAGTAAGCTGGGGCATTTGTCAACCTGAAAGGCATGACAGTGCACTCGTACAAACCGTATTGAGTCACACACGCAGTCTTGGGTATGTCTTCAGGTCAGATCTTCAGCTGGTAATTTCCAGATCGGAGATCGATCTTGGAAAATACCTAGGCTCCATTTAACTGGTCAAACAAGTCTTCAATCTTGGGGAGTGGGTACTGGTTCTTGATCATGAACTCATTGAGAGAACGGTAATTGACGCAGAGTTTAATATTCCCATCCTTCTTAGACACGAACAGAACAGGTGATCCCCAAGGTGATGCACTCGGACGAATGAATCCCTTCCAGAGTTGCTCATCCAGCTGCTTTTTTAGCTCTGCTAGCTCTTCGGATCCCATCCTATAAGGCTTCTTATAGATAGACCTCGACCCGGGCATGAGCTCAATGATGAACTTGATGTCTCAGTCAGGAGGCATACCTGGTATCTCATCAGGAAAGACGTCTGGGTACTCACAGACTATCGACACTCGGTCCAGCTCTTCTCCCGACAGGCTATTAACCTGCGGTACTCGAGTGGATACTCGCTGAGAGACATACTTGACTTTGACCCCTTGGTCGCCTGTCATGGTAATAGCCCTGTTAGCATAGTCCAAGATGCTCTGGTGTTTGGCCAACCAATCCATATGAAGAATTACTTCTAAGCCTTATGACTTAATGACGATGAGGTCTGCTGAGAAGCTTATCCCATTGATAACAATCTCGACTCCTCTACACCCTAGGTTGATCCTTAACACTTCTCCCTGGGTATGTACTGCCATTTTCCCGTTAAGCAGGGTAGGCTTCAAACCACACTTTTTCGCAAACTTCTGAGTAACAAAAGAATGTGAAGCACCACAATCAAACAATATTGTTGCTGGCATGGAGTTGACGAGGAACGTACCCAGTATGCAGTCCGGGTCTTCCTGTGCCTCTTCTGCGAAGATATGATTCATATGTCCCCTGCTGTGATACTGCTGATTGCAGGGATCTTGGTTCCTGCCTGGTGCTCCTTGACCTTGATTTGGCGCATTGAGGCGCGGTGCGTCGTGGTTCTTGTTGGGACACGGCCTGGAATAGTGTCGAGTCTGTCCACATCCAAAACAGGTAACTTGTCATGGAAGGTTGGTCTTGACTCCACTGTTTGTTCGGTGGATTGAATGCTGGCTTGGTGTTGAGTTGTTGCTGAGGGTGGTAGTTCTGGCAAAATCTTGGAGCCTTATACCGCTACTGATAACTGGGTCTTGCTGGAGCTGACTACCATGGGCGTGGCTTCGGATTACTAGGTCCTCCACTACCCATCATCTTGCGCTGACGGGTGTCGTCCATTGCACGACGCTTATCTTCCAACATAAGGGCCTTATTAACCAGATAGCAGAAGGTTCAACATTCACAAACAACTAGTTGATAGTGGAGTGCCTACTGCAGTCCTTCCATAAAGTGTTCCACTTTTGCAGCCTCAGTGTTGACGTCCTCTGGTGCATATCTTCACAGGAGGTTAAACTTCTGCAAATACTCCTTGACGATTCCAGTGCCTTGCCTTAAGGCTCGGAATTCCCGCTTCTTAATGGTCGTCATTTCGGGAGGAATGTGAGCAGCGCGGAATCCTTCCTTGAACATTGCCCAAGTGATGACTTGTCCTGCTCGCGTGATCTGGAATCCATCCCACCAAGCTCTAGTCATGCCTCCGAGACAGTGAGAAGCATAAAGGACTTTCTCGTGATCATCAGTGCACTTGACCAGCGCGAGAAGGTCTTCCATAGTACGGATCCATTCATCGGCATTACTGGCTTGACGTGAATATGGGCATTACTGGTTCAGTATTCTCCGTGAATATGGGTGGCGTAGTCCACACAAACTCAGATAGAGTAGAGCGACCGTTGTCATTCCCGTTCTGCGGCGGGTTGTTCACCAAGACTTGAGCGAGCTGCTGGATAGCGGCATTACTGGCTTGACGTTCCTCTTGGAGAGCTTGAAGGAACTGAACCATAGTCAAGATTTCTGGAGAAGGCGGTGGCGGTGGAATATCTCTTTGCTGCTGCTCGTGGTGATCTCCAGCTTGAACGTCCCCTCCGATTCCCTTCTGCTGACCTGAAGAGGCAGAACCGGGGTTGTCAAAGGTGCTGGTGCGAGTTGAAATCACCATCCTGTCAGGGGAGTAGACAGGTCAATATGCCGAATTGGCCGGAATAATAAGGGATGATGCTCTATTAAGGGGGTTTGGTGTCATGCTAGTGTGACATTTTTAAACCAAAGATTTTTGGGAAAAGCTAATGCATTAGATTTAAAAACAAGTGGTGTAGTCGCTTACAAGCTCCCTAAGGAAGAAATGCGGCTTGCATCAAAGATTCTTACACAACACTCATGGTTCGCATGAACCGATACATGAACTCACTACGCTTGGGAAGACTCATAATTGCCTAAGCCTTAATCCTAAGCGACGGGCTGCTCGGTCTCTTAGGTGGGTTCTGCGGGGTCTTGGTCTTCATCTTCATCGGTGCTTTACTCCTTTAGAGGAGTGGGATAAGGAAGTGGTCCATCATGGTGTCTCTTGGTTGGCGAAGCAGTGAGGATCTCAGTGTAGTCTTCCGCGGTCAGGCAGCGACTCTGAATAAGAGTGGCCTGAAGCGGTGGTACTCCTCCTGGGAAGCCAATGGATGATCGCCCTCTGAGTGCTCCTTCCTTCTTGACCTTGCGGGTCTTCATCTTCTCCAGGCAAAGTAGGTCCTTGACTTGGTGCAGTTCTTGGCAAATCTTCGTCGACTCCTTTATCAAAAGGTGAGTCAAAGTGTCGGAGGAGAGACTAAAGTAGGTTTGAAGCCTTAGTGGCGTCCCGTCCTCTGAAGATGGATTGAGTGTCCAACTCCCGTCAATCCCGTCCTTAATAAAAGTTAGGTGACGAGTAGCTGGCTCGTTAGCCATCTCGGGAAGGATGTCGCAGAGACGCACGAGCGCCTCTCGTGCGGCTGTCTCCACTGCCAACATCAGATCCTCTATCTGTGGTCCTTCAAATAACCAATAGGTTGGGGAGTCATTAGCCTTCACTATCACGTCCACGTGATATTCCTTGGTGTCGACGTTGACCCAGTGCTCGTGGTAGAGGAAGATGGGCGTGCGGCGTACTTGACACTTCTCGAGGCTATCTCGCAAAAGTAGGGGAAAGCCCGTCTGCAGAAGGATATCAGGTACGGCGGCCATCTACAAAGATGTAAGGGAGAGGGTTAGAAAGCTTTAGTGGGTGCATAAAATCTCAGGGGTAAATACTAGGTGCACTAATCGTCTCGGCTATCGTCCATGCTACCTAATGCTTCCTATAGTCAACCTGTCTATGATTCCAGCTCTGTGGGGACCCCGACTGACGAGTCGAGATCACCGAATGAAGATGCTCAGTGATCCCAGAGATCAATCCTCACCTAACACACAGATACTGAATATTAAGAGTCTTACATCCAAGTACCGAATTATTACATCACGTGACCAAACAGTCAAGTTCACAAGGTAGGGCCTATAAGGCCAAATCACACGAATACAACCAGTAGCGGAAACTTAGGGCTAAGCGGGTGCCCATGCCATCAGCCTACACCAACAGGCATTCTGACTGGGAAGCGTCCTAGTTCCCAGGGCCGTCTCCAAAGACGTACTCTTCTCCAAACTCCGGGCCTTCCATATCTGGTCAATTATATAACAAGTGGCAAGCCAATGAGTACTTTTGAATGAACTCGCAAACAACCCATGATATGAAATATGCAATTGAAAGGGTAACAAGTAATATGCATCTTTGGTGGATAACAACTTGGTTGTAAATAACATGATCATGGATGCAACATAAGCTAAATGTTTATTTGAAGAACAGGTTGAAGATATCAACATATCTATCAAGGGCAGAACACTCCGGGTTCACCCTATATGCCATGTCACCAAACTTGGTCATATCAACTCTTATATTAACACCATTAAACACACACACTTGGTTTATGTGGAAACGACTGGACGTAGTTTAAGCAGCACCACCCAACTGTCCTTGACCGTGGACATGGCTATTCGAATAGTTTTACATTCTGCAGAGGTAGTACGCTGGACCCACGAGATCCGGGAAACTTCCATGTCATCCACGACTCGCGGTATATAACATACCCGAGGTAAGTACCCGATCAATGCCTTTCCCCTGACGATACTAGACAAAGAGGTCCATTCGATTAGTACCCAGCCTACATGTTGTGCGTCTTACGAGCACCAACTCTGGACAGTAGCAACCATGCAGGGACAAAAGGTGTGCCTGGAACACGTAAAAATGGCATAGTCGCCCTACCTGGCACGACCCCATCATGAGAGTGACCACACATCACTCCCTCCACTAGTAATGTGGCTCTTTGCTAGCACCGACCAGAGTAATCAACAAAGCCCCATCCCATAAAGGGGAAACATGGTCGTACATGTAAGCTTGGGAAGGTCGACACATCATAAATCTATTCCCATTTCCAAAACCATATACACACAAAATTCTGAGTGCACCACTTCACCAAAACTGGCCAACCTAACTCATCATCACCCTCGGGAATTAGTGGCACCCGACGGGTTTTTCGTAAACCTTTGGTTTTATACCATCATCATACTCATGCTACTATGTTTAGATCTACTTGTCAACATGATATTAGCGTCACCCTCATAGGTGGTAGGATCATGCTCAAAATGCAAGTGCTCCGGACGAGCCATCGGTAACATCACTTCAATGATTTACCGATGCTTATGATCACATGCAACGAAAATATTTTCTCTACTAGCATGCAATATAACATGTGTTCAAAACATGGTCAAAGGGTTGTTTTCCTTGGTCAGCTAGGTATCCCGGGTCTTCGGGGTCTTCAAGTCCAACTCCTTCGTCACACGGGTTTTCTATCATCGTAATAAATAAGAAGCAAAATGTTGTTTAATTCTGATAAATCCACATTCTTATTCTAAAAATATTTGTCTCTGCTCTTAGTGATAGAATATTTTTAAAATCAATATAACACAAGCAAAACTATTCCAAATTAACCCTTTTTATTATTACAAAACAGAATAGTTGTTGCAAAAATTCATCCAAGGGTTCCGTTAAATTCTTCACATTTTTAGAAAAATAACAGTGAAAGAATTATAAATTTTCACTGGATAAATCTTTTTACAAAAAATCATTTAAAACCAGGTTTTAAATAAAAAGGAAAAAAGGCTACAACCCCGGCTTGGCTTGGCCTGGGACTGAGCCGGCCCAGAGGCCAGCCAAATAGCCTGCCAGGCGCGCGCGCTGTCAGGGTTGAACGTGACACGCGGGCCCCTGCGGTCAGTGGCTGCGGGCAGCGAGGGAGAGAGAGATGGGCAACCGACAGGTGGGGCACACCTGTCGGGGTCGTCTCCTACCTCTGGCCAGAGAGGAGGAGCACGCCGGCGTGGCTACCGACGTCCTCGGGCCCTAACGATGACAGGAATGTGTCCGGCTCGTCGTCGCCTACCTGCTGGTGGTCGAGTCGACGACGGAGGGGCTCTGGTTCACTGGCGACCAGATTGCCACGGCGGAGGGGTTTCGGGTGAAGGTGGAGGTGATAGCTACGGGCACGGATTCGCTCTGGGAAGAGAGGGGAAAGCTTCCTGGGGTCACGGGGAGTGTTTTGGTGGGCAGAGGGACGCGAGAGTCGACGTGTAACCAGAGGTAGACTGGAGCTCCGAGGCGGAGGGGCCTCGATCAATCTCGAGCACTAGGGCTCTACTTGATGTCTTAGTGAGGTTGAGTGAGGGGTTCTCGAGCGAGGGGAGGGTCTATTTATAGGCCCGCGATGGTGAGCCAACTCGGGAGCGCCGGTGATCCACCGTGGCATGCATGGGGGTGCAGAGAGAGGCTGTGGTCGAAACCACGGTCTCTGGACGTGGTTTTGGACCTCCAGGACTCACTGCGAGAGAGAGGGAGAGAGGAGATGCGAGCTATCGTGGCCGCGCTCTTCTGGCGCTTCTAGTGCACGTGGGCACACGTCGCACCGGCTCTTAGTGACGGGGGTTAACCCCGGGGTAGGCTCATCAAGCCTACTCCTTTGCCTTCTACCTTGAAGGAAAACCATGACTCATTCTATGCGGCCCAATCCCCCTGGCCGGCTAGGAAGCTCCTGCCGGCTAGGTGCGAGACGGCCGAATCTCCCTGGTCGTCTAGGAAGCTCCTGTCGGCTAGGAGCGAGACGGCTACCTCCTTTTGGTCGTCTAAGAAACGCCGGCCGGTTAGAGGCGAGACGGTCGTTCCCAGGCCGGCTAGTGAGGCGGCTAGCCGGCTAGGGACCTCAAATCACATCAGATCGTAGGTCATCACGATACCCTACGATTAAAGGTGAATACGCGTTAGCCAAGGTACAGGATTGGAGCGCACGATAGGTAAATTGTCAGCGACCATGCTGCTGACCTACTCCGTCTCCGATCCATCATCCTACACAGTGTTGGCCCATCAAACTCCCACTCCATTACCACACTCGGCGTGGGAATAGTGGAGATGGCCGTACTAGCAACCCATGATGAATCTCACTAGACGACGCCGGACGTACAACATGTGTCCCGCGTCGGCTCTACGCGAGAGCCTCATTGGCTAGCCGGCGGGCCCCATAACCATATGGGACCTCACAGCTAGTGGGCCCATCCAGCGACAAGACAAGACCATTGTGGACCCCCTGGCCAGCCGGCGAGGCTGTCTGCCCGGTCCCACTCATGTACTTTTATCCTTATTGTAGGTCGGTGGGTTCGTCTATAAAACCCCCCGACCCCCCTCGATGCAGAAGGTCGGCCAATCCTTCACGCACACACTCATACAGGAGAGGTAGACGCGAGCCGGCTGCTCCTTCTTCCTCCTCCGTAGAACAACTCCAGGAGCACATTGTAGCCTCATTGGTGCATCATATATTCGGGCAGGATTAGAGGTGTTATCTACACAGAGAGCACCGAACCTGGGTACATCGTGTGTTCCATGCTTGTACCAACCCCGTCCCCAGCGCCCGTCGATGTCGCTTCAATTCCCACCATCTTTAGCCGACCCCTGGCATATGTTGTGAGTAAACACCGACATTTGGTGCCCACCTTGGGGCCATCCGCGGCATCGGCCGGATTTCCACGCTAGGCAGGGCCCTTCGCCAACACCGTAGGATGCTTCACGTCCGGACCGATCAGCATGCCCGTGGAGCCTGCCCTTGAGGAGGCTTATGCGATGTTGATCGACGTCCCAGTCCATCTCATGGATTCTGATGGGGAGTCTGGCAACGTGTCACTCCCCAACGTGGTCATCGCCGTTGTCGCGAACCTCGGCGTTCTCTTCAGCGACTTGTGCCTCTACGATGGACCTCGCTACCTCGGTGAGGACAGCGACATTGACGCGTTATGCGCCAGCTTCAGTAGGCTCTCCCTCGGGGAGACGCCTCCGCTTGATGAGTACCCCAGCGAGGTGCTCGTCATCGACGATCCACCATCATCTGCGGGGTGTCTTGCCCCACATCACGTCGCCGTCCTCTCCAACCTCATGGAGGTGATGGTCATTGGCACTGGCACCAGCAAGACTCACGGCAAGGCGTCAGCAAATGCGGCTGATCCCGCTGCATGATCAGCCGACACGCTTCATGCCGCCCTTGTCGGCTTGAAGACGCCCATTGCCACCTCCGCAAACCCCACCGACGTGCAGGCTTCGCTCGAGGAGGCTCGCAGGTAGATCTTGGAGGAGGGCATTGTCATCACTCCGGAGAAACACCGGATGGAGGCCGCGCAGCGCGAATATAACTCCGCTTATGGCCTCACTCCGGCTGCTGATGGTCCTAGCCAGCTCGGCACGGTCTGTGGCCGCAGCCGGGTCATTGCCAATATCCTAGGTGGAAAGCAGCCCATCTACGATACCCCCGCGGCCAACTTACTGGCTGCTCGGGCGGCCATGGCAGAAATGCCAAGTTTGGAGGGCGAGGAGCGCGTCCTTCAGGAGAAGCGGGTCAAGGATCTCCTTGACGCCGCAAATGACCAACAGTCACTTCTTGACCCTGGTGAGGCACAATCAGAGTCTCCGGGAGCCGATCCCGGACACGTGGCAGCCCCAGCGGTCGTCATCATGCCAAGGGCTCTTCCTCACATCGCACTTCCGACCAGAAGGGCGAGTGCAGCCAAGACAAGCGTTATGTGCGCCAAAGCGAGCCATCTTCAAGCCGGCGTCGCAGAGATGGTGGCGACGAGGGGGATTTGGTGCGTGAGGTTCCTCCTCCGAAGTACCGGGAGGGGCCAACGCAACAAGCTCCCAGGACACCCTTCCGATCACGGCCCGGATTGGCCCTCGCGTCCCACGCAGCACAACGATGCTCGCAGACGCCTCAACCTCCTGGCGTAGTCGTCTCTCCTAGAAGAGGACGGCCCCATCGGTCCGGCGTGCTTCGGCCCTCGAATCCAAGGGGAGCCGTTTCCCAGAGGCTTCACTCTCCCTCGGGACACCCCCAAGTACAACGGCACAGCTAAGCCAGAAGACTGGCTGATCGACTACACCACCGCAGTCGGCATCGCTCGGGCAACAAACGCGTAGCCGTCCGCTACGTGCCTCTCATGCTGGTCGGCTCGGCCAGGACATGGCTTAACAGCCTTCGAGCCTGCAGCATCAACTCTTGGGTTGACTTCGAGGAGGAGTTCGTGTGCAACTTCACTGACACCTAGAAGCGCCCTGGCCGGCATCGCGAGATGGCCATGTGCGTCCAGAGGCCCGACGAACCCCTTTGCGACTACATCACGCGTTGGACAGAGCTGCACAACTCCTGCGAAGGAGTGCATGAGGTACAGGCCATTCAATACTTCATTGACGGCTACCGAGACGACACTCTACTCAAGCACAAGCTCATGTGCTCCGAGCCCACCTCTCTGGCAGTGCTCATGGCCAAGGCGGACAAGTACGCCACGGCCGACTCCGCGATGAGGGTCAAGGTCACCGCCTCGGACAAGATTGTCCCCATGTCGACTACTCCCAAGCCGGCTGGCGACAACCGAGGCGGCCAGAACAACAAGCGCAAGGCGGATCAACTCGATTCACGCTCCGCAAGCAAGCAGGTGGCTAGCATGGAGGAAGACGCACCGGCTACTCAAGCCGGCTCTCAGCGGCAGCGGACCGGCAAAAACAGCTGGCAGCCCAAGCTCACCTTTGAGCAAATGCTCGATGCGCCATGCAAGATGCATATTGGGCGGAGCCGGCCACTCAAACCCTCCGATAGTGTAGCTTTGCACAGCGACTGTCGCGAGGAGAGGGTCTGCTGGCTCCCCCAGGGGTAGCTGTTGCACCTCGTGCTCCGGCTCCTGGGTCGGCTCCGGCTCCACCACCTCCGCCTCACATCGACGGCTGTCTCCATGATGATTACCCCCATCAAGACGGAGCTTACATCGTCTTCACTAGCGAAGGTGATGACAAGCACAGCGAGCAACAACGCCGGCGTGAGGTGAACACCACGGTCCCCCGGTTCCCCAATTCATGCATTGGTCTGAAAAGCCAATTTCATGGAGCTGGGCTGACCATCCTGCGCTGTTGCCAAACCCTGGCTCATATGCGCTCGTCCTCGACCCCACTTTCGCCTCCAAGAGGCTCAACTGTCGGTTCTCCCGGGTGTTGGTCGACGGCGACAGCAGCATAAACATCCTCTACCGTGACACTTTGCTCAAGCTTGGGCTATAGGAGAAGGACCTCCAGCCGACCAGCACTGTCTTCCACGACATCGTGCCGGGATAGTCCTGCTCGTCGATCGGCAAAATCTAGTTGGATGTCCTTTTCGGTGACAAGGCGCACTTCTGCCGACAGCCAATATGGTTTGAGGTGGCGGATCTCAACAGCCCATAGCACGCGCTGTTGGGCAGGCCGGCTCTGGCTAAATTCATGGCCATCCCCACTACGCCTACCTCAAGATGAAGATGCCGAGTCCAAAGGGCATCATCACCATTGCCGGCGACTACAAGAAGTCGCTCAAGTGTGCACAAGACAGCAGCCGTCTTGCCGATGCCATCGTGATTGCTGAGGAGAAAAGGCTGATCGACCGGCTTGTGGCTCAAGCTACCGAGCAGCCGGCGATCCCTACTCCACCATCCCAGTCGGCCGGCGAGGGCTCATTCAAGCCGGCCAAAGCAACCAAGCAAGTACCACTCGACCCTGCGAACTCCAAGCAGTGCGTCACCATAGGTGCTAATCTCAGCACCATATAGGAAGGCGAGCTCGTCGACTTCATCCATGAGAATTGGGACATCTTTGCATGGTCTCCAAAAGACATGCCAGGGGTTCCAAGAAAGTACGCCAAGCACAAGCTTCATGTGCGGTGGGATGCCAAGCCGGTGAAACAACCCTTGTGCCGCTTCGCCGTGGGGAAGCGGCGCACAATTGGAGAAGAAATCGCCCGGCTGCTCGCAGCCGGCTTCATAATGGAGGTTTTCCACCCGGGTTGGTTCGCCAATCCAGTCCTGGTGCTGAAGAGGAACAACACATGGCGAATGTGTATCGACTACACGATCCTGACTAAGGCGTGCCCGAAAGACCCTTTCACCTTGCCTAGGATAGATCAAGTCATCGACTCCACAGCCGACTGCGAACTGATGTCCTTTTTGGACGACTATTCTGGCTACCATCAGATCAAGCTGGATCCGGCAGATCGACTAAAGACCTCCTTCATCACGCCCTTCGGGGCCTACTGCTACACCACCATGACGTTCGGTCTGAAGAACGTTGGTGCCATGTTTCAGCGCTGCATGTAGAAATGCCTCATATGCCACAGATCAGCAGAAACAACCACGTCTATGTGGATGACATCGTCGTCAAGACCAAGCAGCACTTCAGTCTCCTTGAAGACTTGCGGGAGACATTCGCCAATCTGCGCGAGTACAAGATCCGTCTCAACCCGGAGAAATGCGTCTTCGGGGTTCCAGGTGGCAAGCTCTTGGGGTTCTTCGTGTCCGCTCGTGGCATCGAAGCGAACCCTGAGAAGATCGGAACCATCAAGCGGATGGTGAAGCCGGCTCGAATCCTTGACATCTAGAAGTTCGCCGGCTGCCTGGCGTCCCATAGCCGGTTCATCAGCCGGCTGGGTGAGAAGGCGCTTCAACTCTATCAACTAATGAAGAAAATGGCCAATTTCGAGTTGAACGATCATGCGGACAAAGCCTTCCGCGACCTCAAGCGCGTCATCTCAAGCTTGCAAATCTTGGCGGCGCCGGCTGAAAGGGAACCCATTCTCATATACGTTGCAGTGACCACTCGTGTGGTTAGTGTGGTTCTGGTAGTAGAGCGCAAGGAGGAGGGCAAGGTACTGTTAGTGCAACGCCCTATCTATTACCTCAGCGAGGTCTTGTCCGCCTCCAAGCAAAACTAGCCCTACCATCAAAAGATGTGTTATGTTGTTTAGCTTGCCGCAAAAAAGTGGAAGCAATACTTCCAAGAGCATGCCATCACTGTGGTGAGCACTGCTCCACTTTCAAAAATCATGGGCAACCGTGATGCTACGGGCCGAATTGCCATGTGGTCCATCTCCATGAACGACCACGACATCCGCTACAAGCCATGCACTGCCATCAAATCCCAGGTGGTGGCTGACTTCCTCATCAATTGGGCTGAAACCCAATTCATGCCGCCACCTCCAGACTCCACTTATTGGCGGATGCACTTTGACGGCTCGAAGATGTGAACTGGTTCGGGAGCAGGCATCGTCTTGACGTCTCCGAAAGGATACCAACTCAAGTACGCTCTCTAGATACACTTCGTCGCCCCCAACAACATCGCCGAGTACGAAGCACTCGCTCATGGCCTCCGGCTTGCCAGAGAGATTGGCATCCGGCGGATCCTTTGCTTCAGCAATTCAGATCTCTCGGTGCAGCAAGTCTTTGGCGAATGGGACGCCAAGGATGCCAACATGGTGAGTTATCGCTTCCTCATCCAGCAGCTCAGCGGCCCTTTTGAGGGCTGTGAGTTTCATCATGTCCCAGGGCGGACAACGAGGCGGCTGATACCTTAGCCAAGATCAGCTCTACAAGGCAGGAAATTCCAGCTGGCGTCTCCTTCGAACAATTGCACAAGCCGTCCATCAAGCCGTCTCCGGAGTCGGCGTCGATATTTGTGTCGAGAGAGCCTTCAGTGCAAATGACGTCGGCTACGCCAGCTTTGCCGGCTACAGCTACTGTGTAGGCTACACTGGCTCTGCCGACTCCAACTGTTGTGTCGGCTACAACTGCTTCGCCGGCTACAACAACAATTCCGGCTATGCCAAGCCTCGAATCTTGTCAGCTCGACACCCAGTGGGTGGCCGTCATGGAGGTAGACGGCATGCTGGCTGCCAAAGCGGCATCGGAGACAGAAAGTCTCGAGCCTGCAACTACATCAACAAGCACGGGGGGATGCAGAAGTCCCTGATAATCAAGTCAAGACGGAGCCAGCTCCCGTGTCGGCTCCGCCGTGGGCTCAACTCATCTTGGCCTTCCTTCTTCGCGGCGAAGTTCCTCAAGATGAGGCGGAGGCAAGGCAGATTCAGCGTGATCAGCAGCCTACGCCATCATCAATCGCGAGCTGGTTCGACGTAGCATGACTGGCGTATTCCAGCAGTGCGTCGAGTCAGAAAAGGGGCAGGAGATCCTCAAAGACATACATCAGGGTGAGTGTGGGCATCATGCCGCCTCTAGAACCCTGGTGGCCAAGGCGTTCCGCCATGGATTCTACTGGCCCACGGCCCTCGAGGAGGCTGTGGACATGGTTAACAAGTGTGAAGGATGCCAACGCTTCAGCGCGCAGAGCTACATGCCGGCTTCGGCCCTCAAAACCATCCCCCTGTCAAGGTCGTTTGCCATCTGGGGTTTGGATATGGTGGGGCCATTCCAGACCGCTCGAGGCGGCATGACGCACCTCTTCGTGGCTATTGACAAATTTACCAAGTGGATTGAGGCTAGGCCCATAAAGAAGCTTGACGGCCCCACGGCCATCAGGTTCATCAAGGACATCGTTGTCTGCTACGGCGTCCCCCACAACATCATCACCGACAATGGTACTAACTTCGCCAAGGGTTCCCTGGCACTCAACTACTCCAAGGAAGGCATCTGGATCGACTTGGCCTCGGTGGCGCACCCACAATCCAATGGCCACGTGGAAAGGGCGAACGGCCTGATCCTGGCCGGCATCAAGCCAAGGCTGGTGGTGCCACTTGTTAGGTGAGGCGGCTGCTGGATTGAAGAGCTGTCGGGCTGTGTTGTGGAGCCTCCGCACCATGCCAAACCAGTCAACCGGCTTCACACCATTCTTTCTGGTATACGGGTCCGAGGCAATAATCCCCACAGATGTTGAGTTCGACTCGCCTCGGGTCACCTTATACACAGAGACGGAGGCAAAGGAGGCAAGAGAAGACGGTGTCGATCTGCTCGAGAAGGCATGGGATCTAGCCTTAAGCCGGACGGCCATATATCAACAGAAGCTGAGATACTACCACAGCAAGAAGATCAAGCCCCTCTCTTTTAGAGAGGGAGACTTGGTGCTCAGAAGAATCCAGCGAATAGTCGGCCAGCACAAGATCTCTTCCCCATGGGAGGGACCTTTC
This sequence comes from Hordeum vulgare subsp. vulgare, assembly GCF_904849725.1. Taxonomy (NCBI): domain Eukaryota; kingdom Viridiplantae; phylum Streptophyta; class Magnoliopsida; order Poales; family Poaceae; genus Hordeum; species Hordeum vulgare. The sequence continues at coordinate 281,222,172 of NC_058523.1, read as the reverse complement.
ATCATCAGCCGGGCGTTGCATAACAATGCATACTATCTGATAGATGCCCAGAAGCCAAGGAAGCACAAGAGAGACGACTCCGGCTAGGAGACGGAGCGTCCATGGAATACGGCATTGCTTCACCCGTTCCATTTCTAAGAGTGCAAAAGAAAAAGAAAGAGCATGTACGTATGTATATTTTACACTTTTTAGGATTTTTCAATGAATGAATGCAATGGGTGTTTCAAGCCGGTGCTTGAGACACACCTCTTTCAGATTCATGCCAAGAGTTTCTCACTCATTCGCAAGTTCCCTGATCCGGCTCTACGGGCTCGGGGGCTCGCTAGCCGACCCAAACGATTTCCTTAGTTGTAGATGAGCGTATAGTGTATGTCGGGTCGAACCCTTGCCGTCTCGCACAAGCTAAAGACCGGCTCGCGGCTGTCCGGCTAACGAGACGGTGGCAGGGAAAGCAGGCTGCATGAAAAGCTTAAAGTACAAAGAAGGCTACCGGCTTGGGTCGGTTTTGATCGCTTTCCATCTTATTTTCTAGCCGGCCTCTGCTGGCTTGTTTTCTAGGCTAAAAGTCTTGATGGCTTCGAAAAATCTAAGTCCAAAAGTTCTCAAAGGCAGAAGCCTCGTCCTAGTCACAGACCGGCTCCCGGCTGTCGGGCTGGCGAGGCGGATGTTAGAGAGCACAAGTTAGTTGGATGAAAAGGAGTCAAACATGAACCAAAAGACGAAAAAGCGAGTCAACAAGCATAGTTCTTACGAATTTAATGCAGAATGACATAGCATATATTACATTCAAAAGCACTCAAAGGCCCACGGCGGAAGTTCATTACAATAAGACACCCCCAGTGGGTGGAATTGTTGGACTGCTGATAAAATGCAGACAAAAAACAAAAGGACAAGCTAAGGGGCGGCGGCACCGTCTATGGCCCCGGCTATGGTTCCTAAAGTGGTGGCTTCACCATCGTGGGCTATGCCTGAGGCGGATGCGTCGTCTCCACCTCGACATCCTTCGGCACCGTACTTTGCGGTCGAGTCTGCATAGGCCTCGTTGCTGGAGTCAGCAGCTTCCTCCTCAAGGGCCGCCTCGGCAGAACTGCCTTTGGCGTCGTCAGGCTGAAGATGGAACAAGTCCTCAGGGACCATGTTGCCATCTTTAGCATGCGGCATGTCGAACTCGTCCTAGGAGGCGAAAGAAGCAATGTTGCTGGCCCTAACCTACAGCTGATCCTCCACAGCCTACAACTCCCCCTCCGAGCCGGCGCGCTGCACTCCGAGCTTGCCCAAGTACAGGTTTCGGTACCAGGACTTGGCCAAGCGAAGCGCCAGGTATGCACCAGCGCACGCGGCTGAGGCGCGCCAGGCGTCGAGGCGGGCGCTGCCGGCTCATTGACACCGGCTCCACCGTGTCGAGCCACAGCGCCTTCACCATCTCCACGCCCGTGCTCTGGAGCCGCTCTAGGGAGTTGGACAGTACGAGCAGGCGGGCCTTGACACCGATGGCGATCTCCTCCATAGACCAGCCGACATCGGCATCCACCAGCTCACCAGCAGCGCGACGCTCCTCGCGGCTGGTCTCCAGAGTCATTTCAACCGCTTCCCGTGTCCCAGGAAAGATTCCTGGGATATGGGAAGTTGTGCGAAGAAGAACGATGGGGGAGGCCAACAAAAAATAAAAATCAAGCCAAGATGAAGAAAAACTTACAGTTGAAATGGATGTCGGTCTCGCATGCCTCCTCCAGGGCCTCGCACTCCCGTGTCGCGCTCTCTTGAGCCATGCGGGAGAGCTCGCCTTGGAGGTCCTGGGCCGCCTCCGTCTCCTTCGCCAGCTGCGCCTGCATTTGGGTTAGGGCAGCCTCCTTCTCCTTCACGGCAGCGTCCTTGAGCTTCATCTCGTCAAGATGAGCCGTCTTCATGCGCTCCGTGTCGGTAGCATGGGAGGTGTCCTTCTCCTGAAGGGTGGCGCGCAGCTGCTCCAGCTCTGTCCGATGGGCCGCCTCGCGATCCTTCTTCTCCATCTGGAGAAGACCCAACTGCTGCTAGAGCTGCTTGTCCGCCTCGCGCAGGGCGTCTCGCTCCGGAGACGACAGCATCCAGCCGGCGTTGAAGATCGCCGACTTGGCCTTCAGCCGCCTGGATCTGGGCACGCAGTATGTTATGCGCGTGCACTTGGGCATCATGAAGCTCCTACGAACAAGATAAATAAGGCAAGAAGTAAGATTCCGCCTGGCTTACTCTTAGCCGGCCCGATTCTCGGGCGCTACACCCAGTGGGTGCGCTAGCACGCCCCCACTAAAAAAGAAAATATGAGCATAGCACAAGGAGACTCGGCCCGGCCAATGTTTGGCTGGCCCGATTCTCAGGGGCTATACCCAGTGGATGCGCTGGCGCGCCCCCACTGATTCAAGAGCAAGAAAGAAAAAGCCAAACCAAAGCAGAGAAAATGCAAAAGATAGAGGACTCACCCTGGTTCGGTCTTCAAGGAGTTCCAGGTCGTACTTGGCCACCAGGGTTGCCTGCTTCACCTTGTCACGGCTGCTGGAGAACAATGACACCAGCTCCGGGACGCTGCTGAGCTCGGCGCATGGGGGCAATGTTGCGCGCTCAGCGTTGGCCACGCGCCAGGTCCTCATGGGCCGGCTCCCGGCGATGGGGCTGGCTCCTGGGGCGGCGAGGTCGGGGTTGACCACGACGATGGTGCCTTCTCTAGGTGGGGGTTGGCGGACGGCTTCCTTGACGTTCTGTACGGAGCCGCCTCCGAAGTCGGGGGTGGATCGGCCGTCTCTGACGCCTGCATTGTCACCTTCGGCGCCTCCGTGGTCATCTCCAGCGCACCGTCTACATCAGCTTCACGCGTGTCGGGGATCACCTCAAGGTGCACTGGTGTGGAGGCGGCCGGTTCGGCAGATTTGGCCGGCTCGGCCCCCTGGGCGCGCTTCGAAGCCGCCTCGCTAGCTGGCTCCTCCACGCGCGCTCGCTTGGCGGGGTCGTGCTTGGTCTTCGATCGTTTCTCCTTGGGGGGCTTTTCGGCCCGGCTGGGCTTAGATTGGCCTGTGGCCGTCTTGCGAGCCGTTGTTTCCCAGGGAAGGATGGACTCGTCGTCCAACGCCTTCTTGGCAGCATCAGCAGCCGCCCAGGTGGCTCGCTCGACGGCGGAGGCGGTTTCCTCCTCCACATCTTCGGCGTCCCTGCCAAAGTACAGTTTGAGGAATCTATCCTCACACAACAAATCGAAAAGGAGATAACAAAGAGAGCTTACCCAGCCACGACGGATACCCGTTTCCTGCAAGCGCTGATGCGGTGCTTCTTAGTGCCGCCACCTCGGCCTCCGGCTGGAGGTCCTGTTGCGGCACGCTTAGGATCCGGCTTGGATGTGGCAGCCCCCTTGCCCTTGTTCCGGGTCGCCTCGCTAGGCGCTCCCGTCTCGCCAGCAGTGCAACGGCCTTGAGTCGGGGGATGGCTGGAGAGTTCCTCCAGATCCTCTGGGTCCTCTTCGAAGGCTGCATCATGCAGAGTATGCGGCGTCTCGTCATCGTCCGTCCAGTCAAGAAGGAAAGAATTTAAATGCTCACCAGGCGGCTCGGAGCCCTCCGACTCCAACTTTTCTCCGAGTCTTCGGAGGCGGTAGCTCGTGGCTCCATCATCCCCTCATCCTCAATCCCTGAGGGGCCCAACGCCTCCACACGTCGGCGGGCGGATCAAGCTCGTGTAGGCGCTTGAACATCTGGATAAACAAGTCGGCATCCGGCTCAAGCAAGCAAAACAACAAGTTCATGATGAATAAAGGGGATTTGGGGAGGTACTTACCACCGGAGCTGGATGGGCTCGGTCGTAGGGGGCATTCCCCATTCCAAGTCTCCGTCATCATCCATGTTGGCGGAGGAGATCGAGTTCATGTTCCGGGCCACCGCGCCGGGTCAGAAATTCTTGGTGGAGAGCCGGCAAGGGTCGTGACGGTCGCCCATCTGACAAATCAGATGCGGTCGTCTTTGTAGAGGCAGGATCCGTCGGGAGATCATGGTGGCGAGCAGGTCCCGGCCTAGAAGGTCGCGAGTCTTCAGGTTCTCGAGGTGGGTGCATATCTGGGCCACCTCTGCGATGGGCTTCGGGTACGTCGCCTTCCAGTTTGTCTTCGCCGTTGGAGGAGCGTTGGCAAGGGGGGGCAGGTTGATCCAGTCGTGGGAGGGGTCGACGTTCTTCACGTAGAAGAACCCCTTCCTCCACATCTTGATGGAGTCTTGAAGCGGCATTTGGAGGAAGCCGGATGACGTCCGGTGATGCACCAGTGTCGCGCGCACGGTGTCATTGGTCGGGGGCCCTTGAGCTTGGCCACCGCGGCCTTGCCCATCTTCACAGATTGTTGTTTAAAGAAAAACAGCTTCTGCCAGAGGTCGAGGAAGGTCTCAATCCCCAGGAAGCCCTCGCATAAGACAACGAAGGAGGCGAGCTGGAGAATGGCGTTAGGCACCAGATGATGCGTCTGCAGGCCGAAGAAGTTGAGGAAGCGTGCGAAGAAATCTCCCACTAGGATCCCGAAGCCTCGGTAGAAGTGTTCCTCGAACACTACTACCTCTCCCTCTGTCGGAGTAGGAGCCGCTTCGGCTCCGGGCACCCGTGTTGCCACAAGTGTTGTGGGAGGCAGCATACGGTGGCGGAGCGCCTCAATGTTGTCGTCGCAAATGTTGCTGCCTACCCAAGCGCCGTTGAGCTGCCCCTTCTTAGGGGCACTGTTGGACATGGTGGCAGGCGGCGATGGATAGGTTGAAACTCGAGGTGGTTGGTGGCGATGACTTGCGCAACGACGAAGATGAAGCAAGGCTTCTTCTTTCTCTCGGCTTAGGGAAGGAAGGGGCGCAGGTGCGGGGCGAGAAGGGGCGAATGGCCTCCTCGGTTCTCCCGCACCCCATTTAAACCCCCACGATAGATCGTGGGGAGGGGATCCGGTGCGCACGACGCCCACCTCCCCCGATTATTACGGGCACATTAACGCCCCATGGAGCCTAACCGCTGCGGAGTAAATCTGCAAACGATCCTTCGTGCGGAGGCCGAGGGGGCGTCGTGGCGGGACCCAGGGCTCAGGTCCAGTCCCGTCATATGATCAAATCATCATGTCAGGCCACGACCTGGCACATGGCGCAACCTGCGCAACTTGCGGCGAAGCCGAGGTCCCTTGGAAGCCAGCCGGGTTCCGAGCCGACGCCTCCTGCCTTGGGTGGCTAAAGGAGATCGACAACAAATAACTCAAGCCGGCGAGGCCTCACGCTCCGACGCGGCGGGTCTCCCTGCTTCGGGGACTCCTGACAGGGGGATAACCCTGGGGTAGTCTCATCAAGCCTACTCCTTTGCCTTCTACCTTGAAGGAAAAAAGCACAACTCATTCTATGCGGCCCAATCCCCCTGGTGGGCTAGGAAGCTCCTGTCGGCTAGGGGCGAGACGGCGAAATCTCCTTGGCCGTCTAGGAAGCTCCTGCCGGCTAGGGCCGAGATGGCTACCTCCTTCTGGCCATCTAAGCCGTGCCGGCCGGCTAGAGGAGAGACGGTCGTTCCCAGGCCGGCTAGCGAGGCGGCTAGCCGGCTAGGGAGCTCAAGTCACATCAGATCGTAGGCCATCACGATACCCTACGGTTAAAGGTGAATACGCGTCAGCGAAGGTACATGATTGGAGCACATGGTAGGTATAGTGTCAGCTGCCATGCCACTGACCTCCGGCTCCGATCCATCATCCTACACAGTGTCGTCCCGTCAAACTCCCACTCCATTACCACAATCGGCGTGGGAATAGTGGAGACGGCCGTACTAGCAACCCATGACGAATCTCACCAGACGACGCCGGACGTACAACATGTGTCCCGTGTCATTTCTACGCGGGAGCCTCGATGGCTAGCCGGCGGGCCCCATAACCAGATGGGACCTCACAGCTGGCGGGCCCCTCCAGTGACAAGACAAGACCATTGTGGACCCCCTGGCCAGCCGGCGAGGCTGCCAGCTGGGTCCCACTCATGTACTTTTATCCTTATTGTAGGTCGGTGGGTTCGTGTATAAAACCCCGTGACCCCCCTCCATGCAGAGGGTCGGCCAATCCTTCACGCACACACTCATACAGGAGAGCTAGACGCGAGCCGGCTGCTCCTTCTTCCTCCTCCATAGAACAACTCCAGGAGCATGTTGTAGCCTCATTGTCGCATTATACAGTCCGGCATGATTAGGGGTGGTATCTCCACGGAGATCCCCGAACCTGGGTACATCGTGTGTTCCATGCTTGTACCAACCCCGTCCCCAGCGCCCGCCGGTGTCACTTCAGTTCCCACCATCTTGTGAGTAAAGACCGACACTTAGCGCGGGAAAGGAGGGGCCCTGAGGGCTGCCTGATGCAGAGGGGCTGTCGGGGGAGAGGAGAGACACCGCAGGGAGGCTGGAAGTAGGCAAGGGAGTCGCCCCCACCTCGGTTGCTCTTGGTAGCATGCCCAGAACGCAGCTTTGGCATGCCACAGCATGCTGGCGCGCTCTGGGGTGCCTTGGACATGTCTAGCGTGTCCTTGGCACTGGCTTGGAGATGCCTAGCCGTTGGAGTCACGTGGGAGCCTCGGTTGGTCAAAGGAAGACACGGAAACAGGTGTTGTCAGCCTTGGGCTCAAGCTCAAATTGCAGATTTTGGTTTATCTACTTTGAACCAGAGAGGGGCCACTTGACTGGAGTTAGGCACTGATGTCAGCCACCTAATCTACGAGTTTGGGAGAAAGGGATTGGGTTTAGCTAAGGTTAGGAGGGGTTTTACCCAACTGTCAGAAGGTGCTCGACCGTTGTTTGGGGTGGTTGCACCCCAACCACTGGCTATGCAACTTAACAGGATTGGGTTTGCTGCTAAAACATGGGGCTACACCAAGTTTGAGCTCCAATGGACAAGTTTAGCTTTGTAAACTTGAAAACATCCCTAAATGACCAGATATGTTCCTTCCAAAAGGAGTGTGGGCAAATCAAGTCCCACAAATCCCATTTTTGGCATGGTGTCCTCATTAGAGGTATTACGCACTCCTGCAAAGTTTTAGCTACATTGGATAAACTTTGCTATGCAAAGTTTCTCTAACTTCATACTGGACAGAAGGGGTTTTGCAATTAACTGGTGACCTTAACCACCTTGGATCAAGGTGAAACTTTATATGGGCACCAAATATGGCTTAGGGAGACCACTGGCATTTTCTAGGAATTTATGGACAATATTTCCTTTGGAACTATTTCAAAAGGTCAAAACAGAGAGAATAGGTTTCTATGGTTTTTCTCAAATATATATAAATAGGGGTTGAAAATCTTATGTATGGAAAATATATGTCCTTCTGAGTATCTCCATATTGTCTCACATTGTTCTAAGGCAGAAAAATGTTTTTCCATATAGGAATACCATTTCTGGCCTCAGAAATGGACATGCAAATAAAATAGGAAAATAATTCATAAAATAATTATTTTATGGTTTTGGTGAACTAAAATGGTGTTAGAACCAAATCACCAACTTTGGTAAGAGCACTTCTTGCCATCAAGGACTTGTAGTGCAACCCATGCACGGTTTTGCATTAGCCAGAAATAAGAATAAGGGGTTTTGAAAATAATTAGGTTAGGAGAAATATGGTTTTTGGTATCACACACTCAAGCATACAAGCATACAATGACAATCATGGCACTCACAACATTAGTTTTGAAAAAGTTTTAATAAACTCAGATTTTTGAATTACAGAAAAAGTGATAGTGAAAACAGGGTGTGACACACGGCCTGATGTACGATGATGTTCTCATTGGTGTTGTGCAGCATGGTCCATCGCTAGATGTACTCTCAAAGAGTCTCGTTCCTCTTCTGAACGGAGTGTTGCAACTCCGTTAGGCCACCTGGGCACTTGTAAGTGCCCTCGAATGTTTTGATGAACGCTTGGGCAAGGTGCCCCAGCTGTGGATGCTATTGGAGGGCAGCTAATTGAGCCACGCTCTCGCCAACCCCTCCAACATGAGAGGCAGGTGCTTCATTGCGATGAAGTCGTCGCCGGCGCCTATCTGGACGGTCACTCGGTAATCTTTGAGTCAAGTTTTTAGATTGGACACAATGTTGAACTTGCCGATCCCCGTAGCCAATCGGTACTTGGAGGGGACTCCGCTTTGCGAATGTGTCTGCCAAAACACTCAAGTCCAGACACTCCCCGACCCGCCCACGACTGGTCAACCACATTTTGCGTGATTATGGACCTCACATTGAACTGGGGATCACGGTAACCGTCAATATCCGTAACCCCTGTGCCAATTGGGCTCTACTGTTGTTGGGTCGGTGTCTGACTGAACCACTCCTCGGGGAGCTATCCTGCTATGAACCCGATAATCATGCCTCTGATCCCCATACGGACCTCTCGGAAGAGGAGGAGATATTTGGTGTCTTCCAGATGCATGAGGGTTGTGTGTCGATTGAATCGTGTCCGCTCATTCGGACTTGTTGTGGATGTGATATTGCGACTGTGACACCATAGAGTTTGGCTGCAGTGCGGTCTTCAGCAAAATCTGGATCTGCCGAATGCTATCCCCGGCCACAGAATAAATCGGTTGAATGGAATCAGTGATCCAAGTGGTCGCAGTCAGGTTGTGCAAAGGCGTTCACATCATCTCGATGTTGCGCTGGAGATCGTTTGAAAACAATTGCCGGCAGTTGCGACTGGAACTAGGATGATTCCTCGCGGCTCGGGCGTCTAGTGAGCGTTGAACCACTTGAGTCGCTCATGCTCGGCCAGAGTGGCCTAGCATGAGTTCTCCGAGGCTATCTCCTCCGTGGTGTTCCCGGTGATGGGGGTATGAAGAGCCTGATGGCTCCTCCTCCTAAGTTCCTCCTGCTACTTCTCACTGAGTGTATGGGGAACAGGGTGATCAGAGTCGGCATGACGATGTTCGCCGCCATCGTGTCCATGGCAATTCCCTGCGGAAAAACTAGGGGCTCCTCCCCTGGCCGTGTCGGCCATCAGGACCTACACAGCATCGCTACTGCTTTCGCAGTCAGACTCGTCAAACGAGTCGTCGCCCGATCAAGGGAAAAGGTTGGTGGGCTTGTCTGAGTCGAGCATGGCCGTCTGTCCTAACGTCGCCTGAAGGGACACTGCATTCTTGATCCACCGTTGTATCCGTGAGTGCCCAGAGCGCTTGCGACGAACCGTAGTGGGGCATGGACGTACCGAATGCAACTCGGTGACACCGAGATTAAATTTTGCGGACTGTTAACCTAAAAAATTTCTTTGCTCACTAATCTAAGGAATTTTTTTGCTGGAATGAATTAGTGCAATAGTGTATAGATAATGGAAGGGCGTATTTGCAGAAAGAATCATATCTGGAGCACAAAAGAAAATGAATCCATACCCTGATTGGTGTGGATTCTCTACTATGGCGAGGATGGTGAAGAATCCGTCAGCGACGAGGACTCATGTAGCAAGGGCGCACGGGACGATCAGGAAGACGTCCTGGGGACTAGGGCGCGGTAGCGAGGAGGAGCGGCATACAACGTATGAAGAAGTGTTTCAACCGTAGGGTTCCACTGGATATATATATATATGTATATATATCCCCTGCTGTCGGTGACACAAAGATTGAATTTTCGGTGCCACCGAGTTCCTTAACTGTCAGCTGACACAGAAACTCGGTGAAGCCTAAAAGAATGATTCGGTGGTACCGAGATGATAAAACCTTATCACCCCTAGGCTTTGGTGGGACCGAGATTTTGAGGTTGGTTACACCAAGATGGAGTTTGCGAGGTTTTGGAATTCAGGCTTTGTCGAGACGGATCTCCGAGTGCTCCTCACATAGAGTGTCCCTAAAGTGCTTGCTCAATTTTTTTGATGAAGCATGAATAGAATTTGAGACGAGAACTCATAGATAGCTAGATAATGGTACTTAGGCATTCTTGTATGTCCGATTGGCCAAAAGAAATAGAAAATCAAATAACAACAATTGGATATCCTCGAATGAGCAAAATATGCATACCAACAGCTCACACAATAAGATGTCAAATAAAAACATGGTGAACATGCACAATCATTCTAGCATCTATCAAGCACTTTGGCAATGATGAAGTCATCTATATATGAGTATATTGACATCGGATCCAAGTAATAATACTTGATCATAGGTCCTACTCATTGATTAAGCACAAGTGGGGTTGCCACTTATACATAATGCATTAATGTATTCACATCATTAAGGAGATGCTTATACTCAAGTCTAAGAGCAAAGCTCCCCTGGATGTGACATCCCCCTAAGAGGGATAAACTAACCTTGGATTTTGTCATAGAATACTTTAAGTACGTGTAGTAGTGGTGGATGGTCATTGTTGATGAAGATCATGTTGAGTTGGGAGCAATCTGTCGGATTTCGGGCTCTGCAAAACCCTAAGGATTCGAACTCAGGGGCGCGCACGGAGGCCACTCAATAGATTCAATATTCTTGGATCGTCACTCGATGGGCAATGCTAAGAACTCACGCGACGGTGAGAGACATCAGAAACACAGTAGTTTACCCAGGTTCGGGCCGCTACAAAGCATAAAACCGTACTCCTGCTTTTGGTGGATTGCCTCTCACGGAGGTGGTAGAATTAGTACAGTGCTCTCGAGCATCCGGAGGCCAAGTGGCTAGGTGTATCGTTCTACTATCCGAATGAACCCTCTCTCTCAAGTATCGTACCCTCTCTATTTATAGTGAAGGCTGGGGTCCTCTTCCCTCATAGCTTCGGCAAGAAGGGATCCCACAGCAGCCAATTTCAAAGGGGAACAGGGGAACATGCTCCCCTGCCGAAAGGTGGTCTTCGCCTGCAAAGTAACTGTTCGCGCTGCACGGACGGGCCCGAGGATGATGTTTTCTCTACTGGCGGGTGGCGGCAGCTTCATTGCACCAGAAGGGAAACCTTTGGAAGATACCTTTGGGACCCCTGTACGCTCTTGCCCCCTTTGCACGAAAGGGGAAACTTCGCCATCTGCCATCTGCTACTCGCATGTCCTTTCCTGGCGTCACCCTTGACTCCTGAGGTGGGCCTTGCCTCACAATGTTCGCCGCTCTGGAGGGTTCGTGAGGAGACTTCCAGCGGGTCATGATGTCGTTCCTCCTCGTGAGGCCTGGCCCTTCGCGAGGGCCTTGTCGAGCCTGCCGATGCTTGGTGGATGGAGTGGGCCAGCCCTGAGCCACACACAGGTGAGTCTAGGTACCCCCGTTCCCAGAACGTCGATAGTAGCCCCCGGGCTGGCTTCCCGGTGAAGTCTTGGAGGCAGTACGAAGCATCGTGGTCCCTAAATGTTTTTGGGTCAGGCTTCACGCGCGCCACGCAGCCTGGTGACAACACTCCTGTTCCCGATGTGCCTAGAGGCGCGCCAGGTCAAATTGATGTGATGCCTCGGTGTAGCACCGGCCATCATTGTTCCTTCGGGGCGACGTCTGTACGCCCGCCACACGGGCGCGTCCCCTCATGAATTGCGGGCCCAGGGATGTGAAGGGACGCTAGCCTGCTCTGGGCTGCCTATTTGACCCGGCGAGGGTGATAAGGCTTACGTCGCCCAGTCTTCCTTGGCTCCCACATTGAGCCATTCTCTCCCTCGGCATGGCGCCTGGCGAAGGTCCTCCTGCTCCTCCTGCCAAGAGGGGGTGAGGCCACCCTCGTAAGTACGCGGCGGGGCTGGCAATGGCCTCCGGCGGGCGCGGTCGTGGTTCCCCCCGCCCGGGGATCTCATTAGCGGCAATGGCGAGGCGTCGGCTCGAGCGGGTGCCAGTAGTGGCCGGAGTGGGAGGTCGGTGATGGCCACCAGGCCGCCTCGCCCGTGGCTCCACTTGGCCGATACGGTGATGGAGTTCATGACGTGGGTGGAGAGGTCGGAAATCGCTTGGCTCCAGCTTTCGAACTTCTTCGCGAAGGCACTGCCGGCCGGCAGGCCTCGGGGCCTCTGGTTGTAGGACGACGGCTTCTGCGGCGGGGCATCCTGGGTGGAGGTTGAGATCACCCCCGGCGGTTACGTGTATCTGAACCGCGGGTGGTAGACCTTCGCCCACGCCCGAGGCCTGAAGGGGAGGAGCTACCTCCTCTTCAAGTACGGAGGGGAGGCGACGCTCTTCGTCAAGATCTTCGGGGTCGAGGACGATCGCCTGGGTTGCTGCATGGAGGACACCGACCGTTGCGGTTCGGTAGATGAGCTCGTATATGATGGCGGGCGCCGATCCCCCAGTGACGGTCATACCTCTTCCGGAAGGAGCCCGAGCGACAGCAGCGACAACACCTACGAAGAGCCACCTCGCCGCCATGCCCGAGCCTCGGGGTGGAGCCCCCGGGCAATGCGCCGCCCGTCTGCTCCTGCAGCGCCTGTGAGTTGAGGAGGTCACACACTGAGTGTCGGCGCACGGGTGCCGGCGTCAGCGGCAGCGACCCTCCTCTGGGATCTCCGTCGCTAGCTGTCTCCTCCTTGCTTTTGACCCCTCATCCATAGAAACAGGGATAGGATCTTCGAGCGTGTAATGGATTTGGGCGGCCGCCTCCTTTTATTAGTGATATTGCTTCTCTGTTGGTTTAGATACTTAGGTTGGTACGCTTGGGAGGAATGCCTTTGTTGTGACGCATGACTGTGGTTCTCGGGGGGGGGGCGTTGGTCGGTTGGTCTTTTCCTTGTTGCGGGTGAAGTGGGTCGATGCTCTATGTCTGCTGGTCCCGGTCCCGCACATCTCCCTACCGCCGTGGGGCACAACCCGTTACCAAGGTTGTTCCTCATGGGGCAAAGCCCTGGCACCAGGGTGCTAGGTGTCTTTGTGACCGGTAAGGCTCCTGAGGTGTTGTGTTTAGGAGTCCCCTTAGACATTCAAGCAGCTCTTTGTCGACAAGTCCCACCCCCGCACATTTCCCTGCCGTGAGGCGCGACTTGTCAAGGTCGCCCCTCGTGGAACAAGGCCCTGGCACCCGGGTACTAGGTGTCTTTGTGATCGGTAAGGTTCCTGAGGCGCGATGCTCAGGATCCCCCTTAGACGTTCAAGAGGCCCTCGCGAGTTCTGTTTTTGGAGGTCCCTAATCTCCATTCAGGAAGCTCTGCATCGGCAGGTCCCAGTCCCCCACATTTCCCCGCCGTCGTGAGGCACAACCCGTTACCAAGGTGGTTCTTCATGGGGCCAGGCACCGGGGTGCCAGGTGGCTTTGTGACTGGTAAGGCTCCTGAGGCACTATGCTCAGGAGCCCCCTTAGGCGCTCAAACTGTCCCAAGATATACAGTTGTTGTGAGGAAAGACCAACTGTTGTTCCCTCTCTAGGACGATGCGTCGAGCCACGAATAGACCACTTGAGCGAGTGCTAGTTGGCATGAGTCTTCCTACTCGTAAGTCAGTACCACACGTGGATTTGGGCGCCAAGGCCTCGGCGAGGTGCCGGCACCGTGCCCCTAGCCCCAACTCGCGGGGTACGAGCGGGTGAGGGCAGACGGATGCTCGACTCAGAGGAAAAGAGTGTGCTGCAAAGAGTTGCAGGGAAAATAAGATTTTGCAGAAAGCTTCATTTGGAAAGGCCCCGAGTTTTGATTTCATAAATACCAGTAAATCCAAGCCATAAAAAGAAAATGCAAGCCGCGTCTGGCACCTAATCTATTCTTCGCCTCCATCGCCCACCAGCGCTGAGCATAGGGCTTCCACTAGGCATTGGGTGGACCCCTTCCGTGTCCTCGGGGGCCCTGGTTGTATACAGCCTCGGCTCGTTATTACGTGAGAGTGTCACGGTGGGGGTGTATCTGGTAGGTCGTGACGACGCTTTGGCCTCGCGAGTGTCCCTACCCCCGAGGCATTAGGGGCATGATTCCGAAAGTCATTGGTGGACTGTGTTGATTTCTTTCGTCTACCCCACTAGGCGTGGGATGGACCCCTTCCGCGTCCTCAGGGGGGCCTGGGCATATACAGCCTCGGCTCGTTATTACGTCAGAGTCTCACGGAATGAAGTAGGTTCCGGAAGAATTGAAGGACGATACAGGGTCGATGCAGAGGCGGCACGGAGGCAGTGCTGGGGCGGTACAGAGTCGTCATGGGTAGAACTTGCGGAGGAGCTGGATGTTCCAGGCGTTCTGGATGGGAACTCCATCTTGAGGCTGCACATGCGCGGAGCCAGGCCTGGAGATGCGGACGACCTTGAATGGGCCTTCCCACATGGGTGAAAGCTTATGCAAGCCTTCCTTGAATTGGACCCGCCTCATGACGAGATCGCCGACTTCGAGGGTCCTGGAGTGGATGTTGCAGCAGTGGTAGCGCCGCAAGGCCTGCTGGTACCTCGCGGCTCGGAGAGAGACCCGACGGCACACCTCCTCTCCAAGTACGAGGTCCGTCCCCCGCACAGCCTCCTGACGCTCTTCATCGAACGCCAAGATCCGCGGGGAGCGGTGCTTGATTTAGTGGGGAAGAACCGCCTCTACCCTGTAGATGAGGAAGAACTGGGTTTCACCGATGGGTTTGGTTGTAGTGGTGCGGATGGACCACAGTACCGACGGGAGCTCATCGACTCAACCTCGACCGCAAGCTTCGAGCTTCTTCTTGAAACTCCTCACCTTGAGACCCCGCATGACCTCTGCGTTGGCGTTCTCCGCCTGGCCATTGCTCCGCGGATGGGCCACCGATGCGTAGCATATCTGTGTACCGAGGTTAGCACAGTAAATCTTGAAGAGTTGGCTGGTGAACTGTGAATCGTTATCAATGATGATGCGGTTGGGGTGCCGAAGCGTCTCACGAGGTCCTTGATGAACTTGACGGCAGACCCGGCCGGGATGGTGTGCACGGGCTCCACCTCCACCCACTTGGTGAATTTTTCGATGGCGACGTAGAGGTTGCGGAAACCCCTCGCGGACCGCAGGAAGGGCCCCAATATGTCCATCCCCCATACCGCAAAAGGCCAGGTGAGCAGGATGGTCTGGAGGCCCTGCGCGGGCTGGTGTATCTGCTTGGCATGGAACTGGTAGGCCTCGCAATACCTGCTAGCTCGGTGACGTCGTCCAGAGTTGTGGTCGAGTAAAAACCTGACCTGAACGCCTTAAGTCTGAGTGTGCGCGAGGAAGAGTAATGTCTGAAGTACCCTTCGTGAATGTCGGTCAGTAGCTCGTGCCCCAACTCCGTGGAAATGCACCGCAGCGCGACGTCGTTCGGACGCCTGCGGTACAAGGCGCCTTCTCGTACGCAGTAAGTTGAGGCTTGTCGTATTACGCGTTCCGCATCCTCTTCCTTCTCAAGCAATGTGCCGCGGAGCAGATATGCTCCGAGTTCCTGCATCCAATCGTCGTCATGAGCCTCCAGGGCTAGAAGCAGTCGAGCCCCCGAGACCTGCCGCAGTCCAGAGCCCCCGAGGGTGGTGCTGTCGGGAGCTCCTCTCCGTGTGGCGGCGGGTCCTCCAGTGACAGCGTCGCAGAAGGCTTGAAGAGTCGCTCCTCAAAAATGCCTGGCTCCTGAGCCTCGTCAGGCGAGGCTCTCTTGGCGATGTCGTCCGCCTCCTTGTTTTCGCCTCGCGGGATGTGCTGCAGCTCCAGGCCATGAAAGCGTTTCTCCATCTTACGTACCTCCTGCGGATATGCCTCCATATGCTCGTCCTTAGGTGTGTACTCCTTGCTGGAGAAGTTGACGAGGAGCTGAGAGTCAACAATGACGGTGAGGCACTGGACCCCCAAGGCCGCCGCTGCCTTGAGGCCGACAATGAGGCCCTCGTACTCCACTATGTTGTTGGAGACCTTCTCCACCCGTTGGAAGCAGAGCTTCACGGTGTAGCGAAGCTTGTCTCCCATCAGGGAAGTGAGCAGAACGCCAGCCCCCGCTCCCATTCGCGCGAAGGCTTCGTCGAAGTGCATTGTCCATCCCTCGGGTGCCTCTGCTCCGGGGGGCAAGGTATTGGTTCCCTTCTAGCCCCCGATCCAGTGCGTCCGTCCATTCCGCCATGAAGTCGACCAGGATAGCTCCCTCGATGACCCTGGTCGTGCTGAATTCGATGTTGATGGCCTGCATCTCGATGTTCCACTTAGCAACTCTTCCTGTTGCGTTTGGGTTGTGTAGGATCTTCTCCAAGGTGTAAGCGGAGACGACCTTGATCGAGTGTCCTTGGATGTAGTGACGCATCTTGCGCGAGGCGGCGAGGAGCGCCAGAAGGAGTTCCTGCTGCATGGGGTAGCGCGAGCGCGCGTCCCGCGGTACCGTGCTGACGAAGTACACTGGGTGCTCAACGAGGACGCGTCTGCCCGGGGCGTCGCACTCCTTGGTGGCCTCAGGAGGTCAGGGCTTTTCATCGTCCGGAGGAAGAGCTGGGGCCTCGGGAGGACAAGGCTCTTCATGACATGATTCGCCAGTCTGGGCCTCAGGTCACTCCGCTCGCGGGGGAGTTGGAGTTGTGAGTCGCGCGATCCCTCAAGAGAATCGGGTGAGGATCTGCTGGGGCTTCCCAAAGTAACAACCTTGCTGGCTTGCTCCTCCCTTACTGCCACCAATGTTGTGCTGGCGGAGTGTGGGGTGACACCGAGGTACAGAAGCAGGGGCTCCCGAGGGCAAGGCGCCACGATGACCGGCGGGCTCGTGAGGTAATGCTTGAGCTCGTCGAAGGCAGCGTCGGCCTCCGAGGTCCACTCAAAGGGCCCCTTCCTTTTCATGATCTTGAAGAAGGGCAGGGCCCGCTCGCCAAGCTTGGAGATGAAACGACCCAGGGAGGTGACACACCCCACCAGCTTCTGCATTTCCTTGAGAGTTGTGGGCACGCTGATCTTGTTTATGGCATTTACATTTACTGGGTTAGCCTCAATCCCCCGGTGTGACACCAGGAAACCAAGTAGCTTGCCTGATGGGACTCCGAAGACGCACTTCTCGGGGTTGAGCTTCAGGTTCACCTCCCGCAGGCTGGCGAAGGTCTCTTCCAGATCCTCCACCAGGGTCTTTTCTTGCCTTGACTTGACCACGATGTCGTCGATGTAGGCCTCCACGTTCCTCCTGAGCTGTGGCCCAAAGGCAATATGCATCAACCGCTAGAAGGTTGCCCCGACGTTCCGCACCCCGAAAAGCATACACTCGTAGCGGTATACCCCGCACGAGGAGAGGAAGGCTGTCTTCTCGACGTCCTCCACTGCTATCTTGATCCGGTGGTAGCCCGAGAATGCATCCAAGAAGCACACGAGGTCGAATTCCACGGTGGAGTTCATGATCTGATCGATGCGTGGTAGCGGGAACGGGTAATGAGGGCAAGCCTTGTTGAGGTTCGTGAAGTCGATGCACAAGCACTCCTTCCCACACTTCTTCGGGACAACCACGGGGTTGGCCACCCATTCTGGGTAGCGCACCTCCCTTATGACCCCTGCTTCCTTGAGCTTGCGCA